>NC_092777.1:30262375-30574042 GCF_047496795.1 Chiloscyllium punctatum | reverse complement strand
GTGAAAAGAGAAAAGAAGAGAAATGAAGAGAAAAGAAGAGAAAAGAGAAAAGAAGAGAAAAGAGAAATGAGAAAGGGTTAAAGAAGAGAAAACAAGAGAAAAGAGAAATGAGAAAAGAAGAGAAAAGAAGAGAAAGGAGAAAGGGGTAAAGAAGAGAAAAGAAGAGAAAAGAGAAAAGAAGGGAAATGAAGAGAAAAGAAGAGAAAAGAAGAGAAAAGAGAAAAGAGAAAGGGGTAAAGCAGAGAAAACAAGAGAAAATAGAAAAGAAGAGAAAAGAAGAGAAAAGAGAAAAGAAGAGAAAAGTAGAGAAAAGAGAAAAGAGAAAGGGTTAAAGAAGAGAAAAGAAGTGAAAAGAGAAAAATGAAAAGGGTAAAGAAGAGAAAAGAAGAGAAAAAGAAAAGAATAGAAAAGAAGTGAAAAGAGAAAAGAGAAATGAGAAAAGAAGAGAATTCGAAAAGGAAAGAAGAGAAATGAAGAGAAAAGAGATCCGAAGAGAAAAGAAGAGCAAACAAGAGAAATGAGAAAAGAAGAGCAAAGAAGAGAAAAGAAGAGAAATGAAGAGAAAAGAAGAGAAAGAGAAAGGAGAGAAAAGAAAAGAAGAGTAAAGAGAAAAGAGAAAAGAAGAGAAAGGAAGAGAAAAGAAGAGAAAGAGAAAGGAGAGAAAAGGAAAGAAGAGTTTAGAGAAAAGAGAAAAGAAGAGACAGGAAGAGAAATGACGAGAGAAGAGAAAATAGAAAGAAAACAAGCGAAAAGAGAAAAGAGAAGACATAGAAAAGAATAGAAAAGAGAAAAGAGAACAGAAGAGAAAAGCAGAGAGATGAAAAAAGAGAAAAGAAGAGAAAGGATGAAATTAGAAAAGCGAAAAGAGGAGAAAAGAGAAAAGAAGAGAAAAGAGAAAAGAGAAAGGGTTAAAGAAGGGAAAACAAGAGAAAAGAGAAAAGAAGAGAAAAGAAGTGAAAAGAGAAAGGGGTAAAGAAGAGAAAAGAAGCTAAAAGAGAAAAAAAAGCTAAAAGAGAAAAGAGAAAAAAGTGAAAAGAAGAGAAAAGAGAAAAGAGAAAGGGTTAAAGAAGAGAAAACAAGAGAAAAGAGAATAGAGAAAAGAAGAGAAAAGAAGAGAAAAGAAGAGAAAGGAGAAAGGGGTAAAGAAGAGAAAAGAAGAGAAAAGAGAAAAGAAGAGAAATGAAGAGAAAAGAGAAAAGAGAAAGGGTAAAGAAGAGAAAAGAAGTGAAAAGAGAAAAGAAGAGAAATGAAGAGAAAAGAAGAGAAAAGAGAAAAGAGAAGAGAAAAGAAGAGAAAAGAGAAAAGAAGAGAAAAGAAGAGAAAAGAGAAAGGGGTAAAGAAGAGAAAAGAAGCTAAAAGAGAAAAAAAACCTAAAAGAGAAAAGAGAAAAAAGTGAAAAGAAGAGAAAAGAGAAAAGAGAAAGTGTTAAAGAAGAGAAAACAAGAGAAAAGAGAATAGAGAAAAGAAGAGAAAAGAAGAGAAAAGAAGAGAAAGGAGAAAGGGGTAAAGAAGAGAAAAGAAGAGAAAAGAGAAAAGAAGAGAAATGAAGAGAAAAGAGAAAAGAGAAAGGGTAAAGAAGAGAAAAGAAGTGAAAAGAGAAAAGAAGAGAAAAGAAGAGAAATGAAGAGAAAAGAGAAAAGAAGAGAAAACAAGAGCAAAGAGAAAAGAGAAAAGAAGAGAAAACAAGAGAAAAGAGAAAAATGAAAGGGCCAAAGAAGAGAAAAGAAGAGAAAAAGAAAAGAATAGAAAAGAAGAGAAAAGAGAAATGAGAAAAGAAGAGAATTAGAAAAGGAAAGAAGAGAAATGAAGAGAAAAGAGAAAAGAAGAGAAATGAAGAGAAAAGAGAAAAGAGAAAAGAAGAGAAAAGAAGAGAAAAGGGAAAAGAAGACAAAACAAGAGAAAAGAGAAAACAAGAGAAAACAAGAGAAAAGACAAAAGAAGAGAAATGAAGAGAAAAGAAGAGAAAAGAGCAATGAGAAAAGAAGAGAAAACAAGAGAAAAGAGAAAAGAAGAGAAAAGAAGAGAAAAGAGAAAAGAGAAAGGGGTAAAGCAGAGAAAACAAGAGAAAAGAGAAAAGAAGAGAACACAAGAGAAAAGAGAAAAGAAGAGAAAAGAAGAGAAAAGAGAAAAGAGAAAGGGGTAAAGCAGAGAAAACAAGAGAAAAGAGAAATGAAGAGAAAAGAAGAGAGAAGAGAAAGGAGAAAAGAAGGGAAAACAAGAGAAAAGAGAAAAGAAGAAAAAAGACAAGAAGAGTAAAGAGAAAAGAGAAAAGAAGAGAAAAGAAGAGAAAAGAGAAAAGAGAAAGGGGTAAAGCAGAGAAAACAAGAGAAAATAGAAAAGAAGAGAAAAGAGAAAAGAAGAGAAAAGAAGAGAAAAGAGAAAAGAGAAAGGGGTAAAGCAGAGAAAACAAGAGAAAAGAGAAATGAAGAGAAAAGAAGAGAGAAGAGAAAGGAGAAAAGAAGGGAAAACAAGAGAAAAGAGAAAAGAAGAAAAAAGACAAGAAGAGTAAAGAGAAAAGAGAAAAGAAGAGAAAAGAAGAGAAATGAAGAGAAAAGTGATCCGAAGAGAAAAGAAGAGCAAACAAGAGAAATGAGAAAAGAAGAGCAAAGAAGAGAAAAGAAGAGAAATGAAGAGAAAAGAAGAGAAAGAGAAAGGAGAGAAAAGAAAAGAAGAGTAAAGAGAAAAGAGAAAAGAAGAGAAAGGAAGAGAAAAGAGAAAAGAAGAGAAAAGAGAAATGAGAAAGGGTTAAAGAAGAGAAAACAAGAGAAATGAGAAATGAGAAAAGAAGAGAAAGGAGAAAGGGGTAAAGAAGAGAAAAGAAGAGAAAAGAGAAAAGAAGGGAAATGAAGAGAAAAGAAGAGAAAAGAGAAAAGAGAAAGGGTAAAGAAGAGAAAAGAAGTGAAAAGAGAAAAGAAGAGAAATGAAGAGAAAAGAAGAGAAAAGAGAAAAAAGAAAGGGGTAAAGAAGAGAAAAAGAAAAGAATAGAAAAGAAGAGAAAAGTAGAGAAAAGAGAAAAGAGAAAGGGTTAAAGAGGAGAAAAGAAGTGAAAAGAGAAAAATGAAAAGGGTAAAGAAGAGAAAAGAAGAGAAAAAGAAAAGAATAGAAAAGAAGAGAAAAGAGAAATGAATAAAGAAGAGAATTAGAAAAGGAAAGAAGAGAAATGAAGAGAAAAGAGATCCGAAGAGAAAAGAAGAGCAAACAAGAGAAATGAGAAAAGAAGAGCAAAGAAGAGAAAAGAAGAGAAATGAAGAGAAAAGAAGAGAAAGAGAAAGGAGAGAAAAGAAAAGAAGAGTAAAGAGAAAAGAGAAAAGAAGAGAAAGGAAGAGAAAAGAAGAGAAAGAGAAAGGAGAGAAAAGGAAAGAAGAGTTTAGAGAAAAGAGAAAAGAAGAGACAGGAAGAGAAATGACGAGAGAAGAGAAAATAGAAAGAAAACAAGCGAAAAGAGAAAAGAGAAGACATAGAAAAGAATAGAAAAGAGAAAAGAGAACAGAAGAGAAAAGCAGATAGATGAAAAAAGAGAAAAGAGGAGAAAAGATGAAATTAGAAAAGCGAAAAGAGGAGAAAAGAGAAAAGAAGAGAAAAGAGAAAAGAGAAAGGGTTAAAGAAGGGAAAACAAGAGAAAAGAGAAAAGAAGAGAAAAGAAGTGAAAAGAGAAAGGGGTAAAGAAGAGAAAAGAAGCTAAAAGAGAAAAAAAACCTAAAAGAGAAAAGAGAAAAAAGTGAAAAGAAGAGAAAAGAGAAAAGAGAAAGGGTTAAAGAAGAGAAAACAAGAGAAAAGAGAATAGAGAAAAGAAGAGAAAAGAAGAGAAAAGAAGAGAAAGGAGAAAGGGGTAAAGAAGAGAAAAGAAGAGAAAAGAGAAAAGAAGAGAAATGAAGAGAAAAGAGAAAAGAGAAAGGGTAAAGAAGAGAAAAGAAGTGAAAAGAGAAAAGAAGAGAAATGAAGAGAAAAGAAGAGAAAAGAGAAAAGAGAAGAGAAAAGAAGAGAAAAGAGAAAAGAAGAGAAAAGAAGAGAAAAGAGAAAGGGGTAAAGAAGAGAAAAGAAGCTAAAAGAGAAAAAAAACCTAAAAGAGAAAAGAGAAAAAAGTGAAAAGAAGTGAAAAGAGAAAAGAGAAAGTGTTAAAGAAGAGAAAACAAGAGAAAAGAGAATAGAGAAAAGAAGAGAAAAGAAGAGAAAAGAAGAGAAAGGAGAAAGGGGTAAAGAAGAGAAAAGAAGAGAAAAGAGAAAAGAAGAGAAATGAAGACAAAAGAGAAAAGAGAAAGGGTAAAGAAGAGAAAAGAAGTGAAAAGAGAAAAGAAGAGAAAAGAAGAGAAATGAAGAGAAAAGAGAAAAGAAGAGAAAACAAGAGCAAAGAGAAAAGAGAAAAGAAGAGAAAACAAGAGAAAAGAGAAAAATGAAAGGGCCAAAGAAGAGAAAAGAAGAGAAAAAGAAAAGAATAGAAAAGAAGAGAAAAGAGAAATGAGAAAAGAAGAGAATTAGAAAAGGAAAGAAGAGAAATGAAGAGAAAAGAGAAAAGAAGAGAAAAGAAGAGAAATGAAGAGAAAAGAGAAAAGAGAAAAGAAGAGAAAAGAAGAGAAAAGGGAAAAGAAGACAAAACAAGAGAAAAGAGAAAACAAGAGAAAACAAGAGAAAAGACAAAAGAAGAGAAATGAAGAGAAAAGAAGAGAAAAGAGAAATGAGAAAAGAAGAGAAAACAAGAGAAAAGAGAAAAGAAGAGAAAAGAGAAAAGAGAAAGGGGTAAAGCAGAGAAAACAAGAGAAAAGAGAAAAGAAGAGAAAACAAGAGAAAAGAGAAAAGAAGAGAAAAGAAGAGAAAAGAGAAAAGGGGAAAAGAAGGCAAAACAAGAGAAAAGAGAAAAGAAGAAAAAAGACAAGAAGAGTAAAGAGAAAAGAGAAAAGAAGAGAAAAGAAGAGAAATGAAGAGAAAAGTGATCCGAAGAGAAAAGAAGAGCAAACAAGAGAAATGAGAAAAGAAGAGCAAAGAAGAGAAAAGAAGAGAAATGAAGAGAAAAGAAGAGAAAGAGAAAGGAGAGAAAAGAAAAGAAGAGTAAAGAGAAAAGAGAAAAGAAGAGAAAGGAAGAGAAAAGAGAAAAGAAGAGAAAAGAGAAATAAGAAAGGGTTAAAGAAGAGAAAACAAGAGAAAAGAGAAATGAGAAAAGAAGAGAAAAGAAGAGAAAGGAGAAAGGGGTAAAGAAGAGAAAAGAAGAGAAAAGAGAAAAGAAGGGAAATGAAGAGAAAAGAAGAGAAAAGAGAAAAGAGAAAGGGTAAAGAAGAGAAAAGAAGTGAAAAGAGAAAAGAAGAGAAATGAAGAGAAAAGAAGAGAAAAGAGAAAAAAGAAAGGGGTAAAGAAGAGAAAAAGAAAAGAATAGAAAAGTAGAGAAAAGTAGAGAAAAGAGAAAAGAGAAAGGGTTAAAGAAGAGAAAAGAAGTGAAAAAAGAAAAATGAAAAGGGTAAAGAAGAGAAAAGAAGAGAAAAAGAAAAGAATAGAAAAGAAGAGAAAAGAGAAAAGAGAAATGAATAAAGAAGAGAATTAGAAAAGGAAAGAAGAGAAATGAAGAGAAAAGAGATCCGAAGAGAAAAGAAGAGCAAACAAGAGAAATGAGAAAAGAAGAGCAAAGAAGAGAAAAGAAGAGAAATGAAGAGAAAAGAAGAGAAAGAGAAAGGAGAGAAAAGAAAAGAAGAGTAAAGAGAAAAGAGAAAAGAAGAGAAAGGAAGAGAAAAGAAGAGAAAGAGAAAGGAGAGAAAAGGAAAGAAGAGTTTAGAGAAAAGAGAAAAGAAGAGACAGGAAGAGAAATGACGAGAGAAGAGAAAATAGAAAGAAAACAAGCGAAAAGAGAAAAGAGAAGACATAGAAAAGAATAGAAAAGAGAAAAGAGAACAGAAGAGAAAAGCAGATAGATGAAAAAAGAGAAAAGAGGAGAAAAGATGAAATTAGAAAAGCGAAAAGAGGAGAAAAGAGAAAAGAAGAGAAAAGAGAAAGGGTTAAAGAAGGGAAAACAAGAGAAAAGAGAAAAGAAGAGAAAAGAAGTGAAAAGAGAAAGGGGTAAAGAAGAGAAAAGAAGCTAAAAGAGAAAAAAAACCTAAAAGAGAAAAGAGAAAAAAGTGAAAAGAAGAGAAAAGAGAAAAGAGAAAGGGTTAAAGAAGAGAAAACAAGAGAAAAGAGAATAGAGAAAAGAAGAGAAAAGAAGAGAAAAGAAGAGAAAGGAGAAAGGGGTAAAGAAGAGAAAAGAAGAGAAAAGAGAAAAGAAGAGAAATGAAGAGAAAAGAGAAAAGAGAAAGGGTAAAGAAGAGAAAAGAAGTGAAAAGAGAAAAGAAGAGAAATGAAGAGAAAAGAAGAGAAAAGAGAAAAGAAGAGAAAAGAGAAATGAGAAAGGGTTAAAGAAGAGAAAACAAGAGAAAAGAGAAATGAGAAAAGAAGAGAAAAGAAGAGAAAGGAGAAAGGGGTAAAGAAGAGAAAAGAAGAGAAAAGAGAAAAGAAGGGAAATGAAGAGAAAAGAAGAGAAAAGAAGAGAAAAGAGAAAAGAGAAAGGGGTAAAGCAGAGAAAACAAGAGAAAATAGAAAAGAAGAGAAAAGAAGAGAAAAGAGAAAAGAAGAGAAAAGAAGAGAAAAGAGAAAGGGGTAAAGCAGAGAAAACAAGAGAAAAGAGAAATGAAGAGAAAAGAAGAGAGAAGAGAAAGGAGAAAAGAAGGGAAAACAAGAGAAAAGAGAAAAGAAGAAAAAAGACAAGAAGAGTAAAGAGAAAAGAGAAAAGAAGAGAAAAGAAGAGAAATGAAGAGAAAAGTGATCCGAAGAGAAAAGAAGAGCAAACAAGAGAAATGAGAAAAGAAGAGCAAAGAAGAGAAAAGAAGAGAAATGAAGAGAAAAGAAGAGAAAGAGAAAGGAGAGAAAAGAAAAGAAGAGTAAAGAGAAAAGAGAAAAGAAGAGAAAGGAAGAGAAAAGAGAAAAGAAGAGAAAAGAGAAATGAGAAAGGGTTAAAGATGAGAAAACAAGAGAAAAGAGAAATGAGAAAAGAAGAGAAAAGAAGAGAAAGGAGAAAGGGGTAAAGAAGAGAAAAGAAGAGAAAAGAGAAAAGAAGGGAAATGAAGAGAAAAGAAGAGAAAAGAGAAAAGAGAAAGGGTAAAGAAGAGAAAAGAAGTGAAAAGAGAAAAGAAGAGAAATGAAGAGAAAAGAAGAGAAAAGAGAAAAAAGAAAGGGGTAAAGAAGAGAAAAAGAAAAGAATAGAAAAGAAGAGAAAAGTAGAGAAAAGAGAAAAGAGAAAGGGTTAAAGAAGAGAAAAGAAGTGAAAAGAGAAAAATGAAAGGGGTAAAGAAGAGAAAAGAAGAGAAAAAGAAAAGAAGAGAAATGAAGAGAAAAGAAGAGAAAGAGAAAGGAGAGAAAAGAAAAGAAGAGTTTAGAGAAAAGAGAAAAGAAGAGACAGGAAGAGAAATGACGAGAGAAGAGAAAATAGAAAGAAAACAAGCGAAAAGAGAAAAGAGAAGACATAGAAAAGAATAGAAAAGAGAAAAGAGAACAGAAGAGAAAAGCAGAGAGATGAAAAAAGAGAAAAGAGGAGAAAAGATGAAATTAGAAAAGCGAAAAGAGGAGAAAAGAGAAAAGAAGAGAGAAGAGAAAAGAGAAAGGGTTAAAGAAGGGAAAACAAGAGAAAAGAAGAGAAAAGAAGTGAAAAGAGAAAGGGGTAAAGAAGAGAAAAGAAGCTAAAAGAGAAAAAAAACCTAAAAGAGAAAAGAGAAAAAAGTGAAAAGAAGAGAAAAGAGAAAAGAGAAAGGGTTAAAGAAGAGAAAACAAGAGAAAAGAGAATAGAGAAAAGAAGAGAAAAGAAGAGAAAAGAAGAGAAAGGAGAAAGGGGTAAAGAAGAGAAAAGAAGAGAAAAGAGAAAAGAAGAGAAATGAAGAGAAAAGAGAAAAGAGAAAGGGTAAAGAAGAGAAAAGAAGTGAAAAGAGAAAAGAAGAGAAATGAAGAGAAAAGAAGAGAAAAGAGAAAAGAGAAGAGAAAAGAAGAGAAAAGAGAAAAGAAGAGAAAAGAAGAGAAAAGAGAAAGGGGTAAAGAAGAGAAAAGAAGCTAAAAGAGAAAATAACCTAAAAGAGAAAAGAGAAAAAAGTGAAAAGAAGAGAAAAGAGAAAAGAGAAAGTGTTAAAGAAGAGAAAACAAGAGAAAAGAGAATAGAGAAAAGAAGAGAAAAGAAGAGAAAGGAGAAAGGGGTAAAGAAGAGAAAAGTAGAGAAAAGAGAAAAGAAGAGAAATGAAGAGAAAAGAGAAAAGAGAAAGGGTAAAGAAGAGAAAAGAAGTGAAAAGAGAAAAGAAGAGAAAAGAAGAGAAATGAAGAGAAAAGAGAAAAGAAGAGAAAACAAGAGCAAAGAGAAAAGAGAAAAGAAGAGAAAACAAGAGAAAAGAGAAAAATGAAAGGGCCAAAGAAGAGAAAAGAAGAGAAAAAGAAAAGAATAGAAAAGAAGAGAAAAGAGAAATGAGAAAAGAAGAGAATTAGAAAAGGAAAGAAGAGAAATGAAGAGAAAAGAGAAAAGAAGAGAAATGAAGAGAAAAGAGAAAAGAGAAACGAAGAGAAAAGAAGAGAAAAGGGAAAAGAAGACAAAACAAGAGAAAAGAGAAAACAAGAGAAAACAAGAGAAAAGACAAAAGAAGAGAAATGAAGAGAAAAGAAGAGAAAAGAGCAATGAGAAAAGAAGAGAAAACAAGAGAAAAGAGAAAAGAAGAGAAAAGAAGAGAAAAGAGAAAAGAGAAAGGGGTAAAGCAGAGAAAACAAGAGAAAAGAGAAAAGAAGAGAACACAAGAGAAAAGAGAAAAGAAGAGAAAAGAGAAAAGAGAAAGGGGTAAAGCAGAGAAAACAAGAGAAAAGAGAAATGAAGAGAAAAGAAGAGAGAAGAGAAAGGAGAAAAGAAGGGAAAACAAGAGAAAAGAGAAAAGAAGAAAAAAGACAAGAAGAGTAAAGAGAAAAGAGAAAAGAAGAGAAAAGAAGAGAAAAGAAGAGAAAAGAGAAAAGAGAAAGGGGTAAAGCAGAGAAAACAAGAGAAAATAGAAAAGAAGAGAAAAGAAGAGAAAAGAGAAAAGAAGAGAAAAGAAGAGAAAAGAGAAAAGAGAAAGGGGTAAAGCAGAGAAAACAAGAGAAAAGAGAAATGAAGAGAAAAGAAGAGAGAAGAGAAAGGAGAAAAGAAGGGAAAACAAGAGAAAAGAGAAAAGAAGAAAAAAGACAAGAAGAGTAAAGAGAAAAGAGAAAAGAAGAGAAAAGAAGAGAAATGAAGAGAAAAGTGATCCGAAGAGAAAAGAAGAGCAAACAAGAGAAATGAGAAAAGAAGAGCAAAGAAGAGAAAAGAAGAGAAATGAAGAGAAAAGAAGAGAAAGAGAAAGGAGAGAAAAGAAAAGAAGAGTAAAGAGAAAAGAGAAAAGAAGAGAAAGGAAGAGAAAAGAGAAAAGAAGAGAAAAGAGAAATGAGAAAGGGTTAAAGAAGAGAAAACAAGAGAAAAGAGAAATGAGAAAAGAAGAGAAAAGAAGAGAAAGGAGAAAGGGGTAAAGAAGAGAAAAGAAGAGAAAAGAGAAAAGAAGGGAAATGAAGAGAAAAGAAGAGAAAAGAGAAAAGAGAAAGGGTAAAGAAGAGAAAAGAAGTGAAAAGAGAAAAGAAGAGAAATGAAGAGAAAAGAAGAGAAAAGAGAAAAAAGAAAGGGGTAAAGAAGAGAAAAAGAAAAGAATAGAAAAGAAGAGAAAAGTAGAGAAAAGAGAAAAGAGAAAGGGTTAAAGAAGAGAAAAGAAGTGAAAAGAGAAAAGAAGAGAAAAGAAGAGAAAAGAGAAAGGGGTAAAGAAGAGAAAAGAAGCTAAAAGAGAAAAAAAAACTAAAAGAGAAAAGAGAAAAAAGTGAAAAGAAGAGAAAAGAGAAAAGAGAAAGTGTTAAAGAAGAGAAAACAAGAGAAAAGAGAATAGAGAAAAGAAGAGAAAAGAAGAGAAAGGAGAAAGGGGTAAAGAAGAGAAAAGAAGAGAAAAGAGAAAAGAGAAAGGGTAAAGAAGAGAAAAGAAGTGAAAAGAGAAAAGAAGAGAAATGAAGAGAAAAGAAGAGAAAAGAGAAAAAAGAAAGGGGTAAAGAAGAGAAAAAGAAAAGAATAGAAAAGAAGAGAAAAGTAGAGAAAAGAGAAAAGAGAAAGGGTTAAAGAAGAGAAAAGAAGTGAAAAGAGAAAAATGAAAAGGGTAAAGAAGAGAAAAGAAGAGAAAAAGAAAAGAATAGAAAAGAAGAGAAAAGAGAAAAGAGAAATGAATAAAGAAGAGAATTAGAAAAGGAAAGAAGAGAAATGAAGAGAAAAGAGATCCGAAGAGAAAAGAAGAGCAAACAAGAGAAATGAGAAAAGAAGAGCAAAGAAGAGAAAAGAAGAGAAATGAAGAGAAAAGAAGAGAAAGAGAAAGGAGAGAAAAGAAAAGAAGAGTAAAGATAAAAGAGAAAAGAAGAGAAAGGAAGAGAAAAGAAGAGAAAGAGAAAGGAGAGAAAAGGAAAGAAGAGTTTAGAGAAAAGAGAAAAGAAGAGACAGGAAGAGAAATGACGAGAGAAGAGAAAATAGAAAGAAAACAAGCGAAAAGAGAAAAGAGAAGACATAGAAAAGAATAGAAAAGAGAAAAGAGAACAGAAGAGAAAAGCAGAGAGATGAAAAAAGAGAAAAGAGGAGAAAAGATGAAATTAGAAAAGCGAAAAGAGGAGAAAAGAGAAAAGAAGAGAAAAGAGAAAAGAGAAAGGGTTAAAGAAGGGAAAACAAGAGAAAAGAAGAGAAAAGAAGTGAAAAGAGAAAGGGGTAAAGAAGAGAAAAGAAGCTAAAAGAGAAAAAAAACCTAAAAGAGAAAAGAGAAAAAAGTGAAAAGAAGAGAAAAGAGAAAAGAGAAAGGGTTAAAGAAGAGAAAACAAGAGAAAAGAGAATAGAGAAAAGAAGAGAAAAGAAGAGAAAAGAAGAGAAAGGAGAAAGGGGTAAAGAAGAGAAAAGAAGAGAAAAGAGAAAAGAAGAGAAATGAAGAGAAAAGAGAAAAGAGAAAGGGTAAAGAAGAGAAAAGAAGTGAAAAGAGAAAAGAAGAGAAATGAAGAGAAAAGAAGAGAAAAGAGAAAAGAGAAGAGAAAAGAAGAGAAAAGAGAAAAGAAGAGAAAAGAAGAGAAAAGAGAAAGGGGTAAAGAAGAGAAAAGAAGCTAAAAGAGAAAAAAACCTAAAAGAGAAAAGAGAAAAAAGTGAAAAGAAGAGAAAAGAGAAAAGAGAAAGTGTTAAAGAAGAGAAAACAAGAGAAAAGAGAATAGAGAAAAGAAGAGAAAAGAAGAGAAAGGAGAAAGGGGTAAAGAAGAGAAAAGTAGAGAAAAGAGAAAAGAAGAGAAATGAAGAGAAAAGAGAAAAGAGAAAGGGTAAAGAAGAGAAAAGAAGTGAAAAGAGAAAAGAAGAGAAAAGAAGAGAAATGAAGAGAAAAGAGAAAAATGAAAGGGCCAAAGAAGAGAAAAGAAGAGAAAAAGAAAAGAATAGAAAAGAAGAGAAAAGAGAAATGAGAAAAGAAGAGAATTAGAAAAGGAAAGAAGAGAAATGAAGAGAAAAGAGAAAAGAAGAGAAATGAAGAGAAAAGAGAAAAGAGAAACGAAGAGAAAAGAAGAGAAAAGGGAAAAGAAGACAAAACAAGAGAAAAGAGAAAACAAGAGAAAACAAGAGAAAAGACAAAAGAAGAGAAATGAAGAGAAAAGAAGAGAAAAGAGCAATGAGAAAAGAAGAGAAAACAAGAGAAAAGAGAAAAGAAGAGAAAACAAGAGCAAAGAGAAAAGAGAAAGGGGTAAAGCAGAGAAAACAAGAGAAAAGAGAAAAGAAGAGAACACAAGAGAAAAGAGAAAAGAAGAGAAAAGAGAAAAGAGAAAGGGGTAAAGCAGAGAAAACAAGAGAAAAGAGAAATGAAGAGAAAAGAAGAGAGAAGAGAAAGGAGAAAAGAAGGGAAAACAAGAGAAAAGAGAAAAGAAGAAAAAAGACAAGAAGAGTAAAGAGAAAAGAGAAAAGAAGAGAAAAGAAGAGAAAAGAAGAGAAAAGAGAAAAGAGAAAGGGGTAAAGCAGAGAAAACAAGAGAAAATAGAAAAGAAGAGAAAAGAAGAGAAAAGAGAAAAGAAGAGAAAAGAAGAGAAAAGAGAAAAGAGAAAGGGGTAAAGCAGAGAAAACAAGAGAAAAGAGAAATGAAGAGAAAAGAAGAGAGAAGAGAAAGGAGAAAAGAAGGGAAAACAAGAGAAAAGAGAAAAGAAGAAAAAAGACAAGAAGAGTAAAGAGAAAAGAGAAAAGAAGAGAAAAGAAGAGAAATGAAGAGAAAAGTGATCCGAAGAGAAAAGAAGAGCAAACAAGAGAAATGAGAAAAGAAGAGCAAAGAAGAGAAAAGAAGAGAAATGAAGAGAAAAGAAGAGAAAGAGAAAGGAGAGAAAAGAAAAGAAGAGTAAAGAGAAAAGAGAAAAGAAGAGAAAGGAAGAGAAAAGAGAAAAGAAGAGAAAAGAGAAATGAGAAAGGGTTAAAGAAGAGAAAACAAGAGAAAAGAGAAATGAGAAAAGAAGAGAAAAGAAGAGAAAGGAGAAAGGGGTAAAGAAGAGAAAAGAAGAGAAAAGAGAAAAGAAGGGAAATGAAGAGAAAAGAAGAGAAAAGAGAAAAGAGAAAGGGTAAAGAAGAGAAAAGAAGTGAAAAGAGAAAAGAAGAGAAATGAAGAGAAAAGAAGAGAAAAGAGAAAAAAGAAAGGGGTAAAGAAGAGAAAAAGAAAAGAATAGAAAAGAAGAGAAAAGTAGAGAAAAGAGAAAAATGAAAAGGGTAAAGAAGAGAAAAGAAGAGAAAAAGAAAAGAATAGAAAAGAAGAGAAAAGAGAAAAGAGAAATGAATAAAGAAGAGAATTAGAAAAGGAAAGAAGAGAAATGAAGAGAAAAGAGATCCGAAGAAAAAAGAAGAGCAAACAAGAGAAATGAGAAAAGAAGAGCAAAGAAGAGAAAAGAAGAGAAATGAAGAGAAAAGAAGAGAAAGAGAAAGGAGAGAAAAGAAAAGAAGAGTAAAGAGAAAAGAGAAAAGAAGAGAAAGGAAGAGAAAAGAAGAGAAAGAGAAAGGAGAGAAAAGGAAAGAAGAGTTTAGAGAAAAGAGAAAAGAAGAGACAGGAAGAGAAATGACGAGAAAAGAGAAAATAGAAAGAAAACAAGCGAAAAGAGAAAAGAGAAGACATAGAAAAGAATAGAAAAGAGAAAAGAGAACAGAAGAGAAAAGCAGAGAGATGAAAAAAGAGAAAAGAAGAGAAAGGATGAAATTAGAAAAGCGAAAAGAGGAGAAAAGAGAAAAGAAGAGAAAAGAGAAAAGAGAAAGGGTTAAAGAAGGGAAAACAAGAGAAAAGAGAAAAGAAGAGAAAAGAAGTGAAAAGAGAAAGGGGTAAAGAAGAGAAAAGAAGCTAAAAGAGAAAAAAAACCTAAAAGAGAAAAGAGAAAAAAGTGAAAAGAAGAGAAAAGAGAAAAGAGAAAGGGTTAAAGAAGAGAAAACAAGAGAAAAGAGAATAGAGAAAAGAAGAGAAAAGAAGAGAAAGGAGAAAGGGGTAAAGAAGAGAAAAGAAGAGAAAAGAGAAAAGAAGAGAAATGAAGAGAAAAGAGAAAAGAGAAAGGGTAAAGAAGAGAAAAGAAGTGAAAAGAGAAAAGAAGAGAAATGAAGAGAAAAGAAGAGAAAAGAGAAAAGAGAAGAGAAAAGAAGAGAAAAGAGAAAAGAAGAGAAAAGAAGAGAAAAGAGAAAGGGGTAAAGAAGAGAAAAGAAGCTAAAAGAGAAAAAAAACCTAAAAGAGAAAAGAGAAAAAAGTGAAAAGAAGAGAAAAGAGAAAAGAGAAAGTGTTAAAGAAGAGAAAACAAGAGAAAAGAGAATAGAGAAAAGAAGAGAAAAGAAGAGAAAAGAAGAGAAAGGAGAAAGGGGTAAAGAAGAGAAAGAAGAGAAAAGAGAAAAGAAGAGAAATGAAGAGAAAAGAGAAAAGAGAAAGGGTAAAGAAGAGAAAAGAAGTGAAAAGAGAAAAGAAGAGAAATGAAGAGAAAAGAAGAGAAAAGAGAAAAAAGAAAGGGGTAAAGAAGAGAAAAAGAAAAGAATAGAAAAGAAGAGAAAAGTAGAGAAAAGAGAAAAGAGAAAGGGTTAAAGAGGAGAAAAGAAGTGAAAAGAGAAAAATGAAAAGGGTAAAGAAGAGAAAAGAAGAGAAAAAGAAAAGAATAGAAAAGAAGAGAAAAGAGAAATGAATAAAGAAGAGAATTAGAAAAGGAAAGAAGAGAAATGAAGAGAAAAGAGATCCGAAGAGAAAAGAAGAGCAAACAAGAGAAATGAGAAAAGAAGAGCAAAGAAGAGAAAAGAAGAGAAATGAAGAGAAAAGAAGAGAAAGAGAAAGGAGAGAAAAGAAAAGAAGAGTAAAGAGAAAAGAGAAAAGAAGAGAAAGGAAGAGAAAAGAAGAGAAAGAGAAAGGAGAGAAAAGGAAAGAAGAGTTTAGAGAAAAGAGAAAAGAAGAGACAGGAAGAGAAATGACGAGAGAAGAGAAAATAGAAAGAAAACAAGCGAAAAGAGAAAAGAGAAGACATAGAAAAGAATAGAAAAGAGAAAAGAGAACAGAAGAGAAAAGCAGATAGATGAAAAAAGAGAAAAGAGGAGAAAAGATGAAATTAGAAAAGCGAAAAGAGGAGAAAAGAGAAAAGAAGAGAAAAGAGAAAAGAGAAAGGGTTAAAGAAGGGAAAACAAGAGAAAAGAGAAAAGAAGAGAAAAGAAGTGAAAAGAGAAAGGGGTAAAGAAGAGAAAAGAAGCTAAAAGAGAAAAAAACCTAAAAGAGAAAAGAGAAAAAAGTGAAAAGAAGAGAAAAGAGAAAAGAGAAAGGGTTAAAGAAGAGAAAACAAGAGAAAAGAGAATAGAGAAAAGAAGAGAAAAGAAGAGAAAGGAGAAAGGGGTAAAGAAGAGAAAAGAAGAGAAAAGAGAAAAGAAGAGAAATGAAGAGAAAAGAGAAAAGAGAAAGGGTAAAGAAGAGAAAAGAAGTGAAAAGAGAAAAGAAGAGAAATGAAGAGAAAAGAAGAGAAAAGAGAAAAGAGAAGAGAAAAGAAGAGAAAAGAGAAAAGAAGAGAAAAGAAGAGAAAAGAGAAAGGGGTAAAGAAGAGAAAAGAAGCTAAAAGAGAAAAAAAACCTAAAAGAGAAAAGAGAAAAAAGTGAAAAGAAGAGAAAAGAGAAAAGAGAAAGTGTTAAAGAAGAGAAAACAAGAGAAAAGAGAATAGAGAAAAGAAGAGAAAAGAAGAGAAAAGAAGAGAAAGGAGAAAGGGGTAAAGAAGAGAAAAGAAGAGAAAAGAGAAAAGAAGAGAAATGAAGACAAAAGAGAAAAGAGAAAGGGTAAAGAAGAGAAAAGAAGTGAAAAGAGAAAAGAAGAGAAAAGAAGAGAAATGAAGAGAAAAGAGAAAAGAAGAGAAAACAAGAGCAAAGAGAAAAGAGAAAAGAAGAGAAAACAAGAGAAAAGAGAAAAATGAAAGGGCCAAAGAAGAGAAAAGAAGAGAAAAAGAAAAGAATAGAAAAGAAGAGAAAAGAGAAATGAGAAAAGAAGAGAATTAGAAAAGGAAAGAAGAGAAATGAAGAGAAAAGAGAAAAGAAGAGAAATGAAGAGAAAAGAGAAAAGAGAAAAGAAGAGAAAAGAAGAGAAAAGGGAAAAGAAGACAAAACAAGAGAAAAGAGAGAACAAGAGAAAACAAGAGAAAAGACAAAAGAAGAGAAATGAAGAGAAAAGAAGAGAAAAGAGCAATGAAAAAAGAAGAGAAAACAAGAGAAAAGAGAAAAGAAGAGAAAAGAAGAGAAAAGAGAAAAGAGAAAGGGGTAAAGCAGAGAAAACAAGAGAAAAGAGAAAAGAAGAGAACACAAGAGAAAAGAGAAAAGAAGAGAAAAGAAGAGAAAAGAGAAAAGAGAAAGGGGTAAAGCAGAGAAAACAAGAGAAAAGAGAAATGAAGAGAAAAGAAGAGAGAAGAGAAAGGAGAAAAGAAGGGAAAACAAGAGAAAAGAGAAAAGAAGAAAAAAGACAAGAAGAGTAAAGAGAAAAGAGAAAAGAAGAGAAAAGAAGAGAAATGAAGAGAAAAGTGATCCGTAGAGAAAAGAAGAGCAAACAAGAGAAATGAGAAAAGAAGAGCAAAGAAGAGAAAAGAAGAGAAATGAAGAGAAAAGAAGAGAAAGAGAAAGGAGAGAAAAGAAAAGAAGAGTAAAGAGAAAAGAGAAAAGAAGAGAAAGGAAGAGAAAAGAGAAAAGAAGAGAAAAGAGAAATGAGAAAGGGTTAAAGAAGAGAAAACAAGAGAAAAGAGAAATGAGAAAAGAAGAGAAAAGAAGAGAAAGGAGAAAGGGGTAAAGAAGAGAAAAGAAGAGAAAAGAGAAAAGAAGGGAAATGAAGAGAAAAGAAGAGAAAAGAGAAAAGAGAAAGGGTAAAGAAGAGAAAAGAAGTGAAAAGAGAAAAGAAGAGAAATGAAGTGAAAAGAAGAGAAAAGAGAAAAAAGAAAGGGGTAAAGAAGAGAAATAGAAAAGAATAGAAAAGAAGAGAAAAGTAGAGAAAAGAGAAAAGAGAAAGGGTTAAAGAAGAGAAAAGAAGTGAAAAGAGAAAAATGAAAGGGGTAAAGAAGAGAAAAGAAGAGAAAAAGAAAAGAAGAGAAATGAAGAGAAAAGAAGAGAAAGAGAAAGGAGAGAAAAGAAAAGAAGAGTTTAGAGAAAAGAGAAAAGAAGAGACAGGAAGAGAAATGACGAGAGAAGAGAAAATAGAAAGAAAACAAGCGAAAAGAGAAAAGAGAAGACATAGAAAAGAATAGAAAAGAGAAAAGAGAACAGAAGAGAAAAGCAGAGAGATGAAAAAAGAGAAAAGAGGAGAAAAGATGAAATTAGAAAAGCGAAAAGAGGAGAAAAGAGAAAAGAAGAGAAAAGAGAAAAGAGAAAGGGTTAAAGAAGGGAAAACAAGAGAAAAGAGAAAAGAAGAGAAAAGAAGTGAAAAGAGAAAGGGGTAAAGAAGAGAAAAGAAGCGAAAAGAGAAAAAAAACCTAAAAGAGAAAAGAGAAAAAAGTGAAAAGAAGAGAAAAGAGAAAAGAGAAAGGGTTAAAGAAGAGAAAACAAGAGAAAAGAGAATAGAGAAAAGAAGAGAAAAGAAGAGAAAAGAAGAGAAAGGAGAAAGGGGTAAAGAAGAGAAAAGAAGAGAAAAGAGAAAAGAAGAGAAATGAAGAGAAAAGAGAAAAGAGAAAGGGTAAAGAAGAGAAAAGAAGTGAAAAGAGAAAAGAAGAGAAAAGAAGAGAAAAGAGAAATGAGAAAGGGTTAAAGAAGAGAAAACAAGAGAAAAGAGAAATGAGAAAAGAAGAGAAAAGAAGAGAAAGGAGAAAGGGGTAAAGAAGAGAAAAGAAGAGAAAAGAGAAAAGAAGGGAAATGTAGAGAAAAGAAGAGAAAAGAGAAAAGAGAAAGGGTAAAGAAGAGAAAAGAAGTGAAAAGAGAAAAGAAGAGAAATGAAGAGAAAAGAAGAGAAAAGAGAAAAAAAGAAAGGGGTAAAGAAGAGAAAAAGAAAAGAATAGAAAAGAAGAGAAAAGTAGAGAAAAGAGAAAAGAGAAAGGGTTAAATAAGAGAAAAGAAGTGAAAAGAGAAAAATGAAAGGGGTAAAGAAGAGAAAAGAAGAGAAAAAGAAAAGAATAGAAAAGAAGAGAAAAGAGAAAAGAGAAATGAGAAAAGAAGAGAATTCGAAAAGGAAAGAAGAGAAATGAAGAGAAAAGAGATCCGAAGAGAAAAGAAGAGCAAACAAGAGAAATGAGAAAAGAAGAGCAAAGAAGAGAAAAGAAGAGAAATGAACAGAAAAGAAGAGAAAGAGAAAGGAGAGAAAAGAAAAGAAGAGTAAAGAGAAAAGAGAAAAGAAGAGAAAGGAAGAGAAAAGAAGAGAAAGAGAAAGGAGAGAAAAGGAAAGAAGAGTTTAGAGAAAAGAGAAAAGAAGAGACAGGAAGAGAAATGACGAGAAAAGAGAAAATAGAAAGAAAACATGCGAAAAGAGAAAAGAGAAGACATAGAAAAGAATAGAAAAGAGAAAAGAGAACAGAAGAGAAAAGCAGAGAGATGAAAAAAGAGAAAAGAAGAGAAAAGATGAAATTAGAAAAGCGAAAAGAGGAGAAAAGAGAAAACAAGAGAAAAGAGAAATGAAGAGAAAAGAAGTGAAAAGAGAAAGGGGTAAAGAAGAGAAAAGAAGCTAAAAGAGAAAAAAAAGCTAAAAGAGAAAAGAGAAAAAAGTTAAAGGAAGAGAAAAGAGAAAAGAGAAAGGGTGAAAGAAGAGAAAACAAGAGAAAAGAGAAAAGAAGAGAAAAGAAGAGAAAGGAGAAAGGGGTAAAGAAGAGAAAAGAAGAGAATAGAAGAGAAAAGAAGAGAAATGAAGAGAAAAGAGAAAAGAAGAGAAAACAAGAGCAAAGAGAAAAGAGAAAAGAAGAGAAAACAAGAGAAAAGAGAAAAATGAAAGGGCCAAAGAAGAGAAAAGAAGAGAAAAAGAAAAGAATAGAAAAGAAGAGAAAAGAGAAATGGGAAAAGAAGAGAATTAGAAAAGGAAAGAAGAGAAATGAAGAGAAAAGAGAAAAGAAGAGAAAAGAAGAGAAATGAAGAGAAAAGAGAAAAGAGAAAAGAAGAGAAAAGAAGAGAAAAGGGAAAAGAAGACAAAACAAGAGAAAAGAGAAAAGAAGAGAAAACAAGAGAAAAGACAAAAGAAGAGAAATGAAGAGAAAAGAAGAGAAAAGAGAAATGAGAAAAGAAGAGAAAACAAGAGAAAAGAGAAAAGAAGAGAAAAGAAGAGAAAAGAGAAAAGAGAAAGGGGTAAAGCAGAGAAAACAAGAGAAAAGAGAAAAGAAGAGAAAACAAGAGAAAAGAGAAAAGAAGAGAAAAGAAGAGAAAAGAGAAAAGAGAAAGGGGTAAAGCAGAGAAAACAAGAGAAAAGAGAAATGAAGAGAAAAGAAGAGAGAAGAGAAAGGAGAAAAGAAGGGAAAACAAGAGAAAAGAGAAAAGAAGAAAAAAGACAAGAAGTGTAAAGAGAAAAGAGAAAAGAAGAGAAAAGAAGAGAAATGAAGAGAAAAGTGATTCGAAGAGAAAAGAAGAGCAAACAAGAGAAATGAGAAAAGAAGAGCAAAGAAGAGAAAAGAAGAGAAATGAAGAGAAAAGAAGAGAAAGAGAAAGGAGAGAAAAGAAAAGAAGAGTAAAGAGAAAAGAGAAAAGAAGAGAAAGGAAGAGAAAAGAAGAGAAAGAGAAAGGAGAGAAAAGAAAAGAAGAGTTTAGAGAAAAGAGAAAAGAAGAGACAGGAAGAGAAATGACGAGAGAAGAGAAAATAGAAAGAAAACAAGCGAAAAGAGAAAAGAGAAGACATAGAAAAGAATAGAAAAGAGAAAAGAGAACAGAAGAGAAAAGCAGAGAGATGAAAAAAGAGAAAAGAGGAGAAAAGATGAAATTAGAAAAGCGAAAAGAGGAGAAAAGAGAAAAGAAGAGAAAAGAGAAAAGAGAAAGGGTTAAAGAAGGGAAAACAAGAGAAAAGAGAAAAGAAGAGAAAAGAAGTGAAAAGAGAAAGGGGTAGAGAAGAGAAAAGAAGATAAAAGAGAAAAAAAACCTAAAAGAGAAAAGAGAAAAAAGTGAAAAGAAGAGAAAAGAGAAAAGAGAAAGGGTTAAAGAAGAAAAAACAAGAGAAAAGAGAATAGAGAAAAGAAGAGAAAGGAGAAAGGGGTAAAGAAGAGAAAAGAAGAGAAAAGAGAAAAGAAGAGAAATGAAGAGAAAAGAGAAAAGAGAAAGGGTAAAGAAGAGAAAAGAAGTGAAAAGAGAAAAGAAGAGAAATGAAGAGAAAAGAAGAGAAAAGAGAAAAGAAGAGAAAAGAGAAATGAGAAAGGGTTAAAGAAGAGAAAACAAGAGAAAAGAGAAATGAGAAAAGAAGAGAAAAGAAGAGAAAGGAGAAAGGGGCAAAGAAGAGAAAGGAAGAGGAATGAAGAGAAAATAGAAAAGAGACAAGAAGAGAAAACAAGAGCAAAGAGAAAAGAGAAAAGAAGAGAAAAGAGAAAAGAGAAAGGGTAAAGAAGAGAAAAGAAGAGAAAGAGAAAGGAGAGAAAAGGAAAGAAGAGTTTAGAGAAAAGAGAAAAGAAGAGACAGGAAGAGAAATGACGAGAGAAGAGAAAATAGAAAGAAAACAAGCGAAAAGAGAAAAGAGAAGACATAGAAAAGAATAGAAAAGAGAAAAGAGAACAGAAGAGAAAAGCAGAGAGATGAAAAAAGAGAAAAGAGGAGAAAAGATGAAATTAGAAAAGCGAAAAGAGGAGAAAAGAGAAAAGAAGAGAAAAGAGAAAAGAGAAAGGGTTAAAGAAGGGAAAACAAGAGAAAAGAGAAAAGAAGAGAAAAGAAGTGAAAAGAGAAAGGGGTAAAGAAGAGAAAAGAAGCTAAAAGAGAAAAAAAACCTAAAAGAGAAAAGAGAAAAAAGTGAAAAGAAGAGAAAAGAGAAAAGAGAAAAGAAGAGAAAAGAAGAGAAAGGAGAAAGGGGTAAAGAAGAGAAAAGAAGAGAAAAGAGAAAAGAAGAGAAATGAAGAGAAAAGAGAAAAGAGAAAGGGTAAAGAAGAGAAAAGAAGTGAAAAGAGAAAAGAAGAGAAATGAAGAGAAAAGAAGAGAAAAGAGAAAAGAGAAGAGAAAAGAAGAGAAAAGAAGAGAAAAGAAGAGAAAAGAGAAAGGGGTAAAGAAGAGAAAAGAAGCTAAAAGAGAAAAAAAACCTAAAAGAGAAAAGAGAAAAAAGTGAAAAGAAGAGAAAAGAGAAAAGAGAAAGGGTTAAAGAAGAGAAAACAAGAGAAAAGAGAATAGAGAAAAGAAGAGAAAAGAAGAGAAAGGAGAAAGGGGTAAAGAAGAGAAAAGAAGAGAAAAGAGAAAAGAAGAGAAATGAAGAGAAAAGAGAAAAGAGAAAGGGTAAAGAAGAGAAAAGAAGTGAAAAGAGAAAAGAAGAGAAATGAAGAGAAAAGAGAAAAGAAGAGAAAACAAGAGCAAAGAGAAAAGAGAAAAGAAGAGAAAACAAGAGAAAAGAGAAAAATGAAAGGGCCAAAGAAGAGAAAAGAAGAGAAAAAGAAAAGAATAGAAAAGAAGAGAAAAGAGAAATGAGAAAAGAAGAGAATTAGAAAAGGAAAGAAGAGAAATGAAGAGAAAAGAGAAAAGAAGAGAAATGAAGAGAAAAGAGAAAAGAGAAAAGAAGAGAAAAGAAGAGAAAAGGGAAAAGAAGACAAAACAAGAGAAAAGAGAAAACAAGAGAAAACAAGAGAAAAGACAAAAGAAGAGAAATGAAGAGAAAAGAAGAGAAAAGAGAAATGAGAAAAGAAGAGAAAACAAGAGAAAAGAGAAAAGAAGAGAAAAGAGAAAAGAGAAAGGGGTAAAGCAGAGAAAACAAGAGAAAAGAGAAAAGAAGAGAACACAAGAGAAAAGAGAAAAGAAGAGAAAAGAGAAAGGGGTAAAGCAGAGAAAACAAGAGAAAAGAGAAATGAAGAGAAAAGAAGAGAGAAGAGAAAGGAGAAAAGAAGGGAAAACAAGAGAAAAGAGAAAAGAAGAAAAAAGACAAGAAGAGTAAAGAGAAAAGAGAAAAGAAGAGAAAAGAAGAGAAATGAAGAGAAAAGTGATCCGAAGAGAAAAGAAGAGCAAACAAGAGAAATGAGAAAAGAAGAGCAAAGAAGAGAAAAGAAGAGAAATGAAGAGAAAAGAAGAGAAAGAGAAAGGAGAGAAAAGAAACGAAGAGTAAAGAGAAAAGAGAAAAGAAGAGAAAGGAAGAGAAAAGAGAAAAGAAGAGAAAAGAGAAATGAGAAAGGGTTAAAGAAGAGAAAACAAGAGAAAAGAGAAATGAGAAAAGAAGAGAAAAGAAGAGAAAGGAGAAAGGGGTAAAGAAGAGAAAAGAAGAGAAAAGAGAAAAGAAGGGAAATGAAGAGAAAAGAAGAGAAAAGAGAAAAGAGAAAGGGTAAAGAAGAGAAAAGAAGTGAAAAGAGAAAAGAAGAGAAATGAAGAGAAAAGAAGAGAAAAGTGATCCGAAGAGAAAAGAAGAGCAAACAAGAGAAATGAGAAAAGAAGAGCAAAGAAGAGAAAAGAAGAGAAATGAAGAGAAAAGAAGAGAAAGAGAAAGGAGAGAAAAGAAAAGAAGACTAAAGAGAAAAGAGAAAAGAAGAGAAAGGAAGAGAAAAGAGAAAAGAAGAGAAAAGAGAAATGAGAAAGGGTTAAAGAAGAGAAAACAAGAGAAAAGAGAAATGAGAAAAGAAGAGAAAAGAAGAGAAAGGAGAAAGGGGTAAAGAAGAGAAAAGAAGAGAAAAGAGAAAAGAAGGGAAATGAAGAGAAAAGAAGAGAAAAGAGAAAAGAGAAAGGGTAAAGAAGAGAAAAGAAGTGAAAAGAGAAAAGAAGAGAAATGAAGAGAAAAGAAGAGAAAAGAGAAAAAAGAAAGGGGTAAAGAAGAGAAAAAGAAAAGAATAGAAAAGAAGAGAAAAGTAGAGAAAAGAGAAAAGAGAAAGGGTTAAAGAAGAGAAAAGAAGTGAAAAGAGAAAAATGAAAAGGGTAAAGAAGAGAAAAGAAGAGAAAAAGAAAAGAATAGAAAAGAAGTGAAAAGAGAAAAGAGAAATGAGAAAAGAAGAGAATTCGAAAAGGAAAGAAGAGAAATGAAGAGAAAAGAGATCCGAAGAGAAAAGAAGAGCAAACAAGAGAAATGAGAAAAGAAGAGCAAAGAAGAGAAAAGAAGAGAAATGAAGAGAAAAGAAGAGAAAGAGAAAGGAGAGAAAAGAAAAGAAGAGTAAAGAGAAAAGAGAAAAGAAGAGAAAGGAAGAGAAAAGAAGAGAAAGAGAAAGGAGAGAAAAGGAAAGAAGAGTTTAGAGAAAAGAGAAAAGAAGAGACAGGAAGAGAAATGACGAGAGAAGAGAAAATAGAAAGAAAACAAGCGAAAAGAGAAAAGAGAAGACATAGAAAAGAATAGAAAAGAGAAAAGAGAACAGAAGAGAAAAGCAGAGAGATGAAAAAAGAGAAAAGATGAAATTAGAAAAGCGAAAAGAGGAGAAAAGAGAAAAGAAGAGAAAAGAGAAAAGAGAAAGGGTTAAAGAAGGGAAAACAAGAGAAAAGAGAAAAGAAGAGATAAGAAGTGAAAAGAGAAAGGGGTAAAGAAGAGAAAAGAAGCTAAAAGAGAAAAAAAACCTAAAAGAGAAAAGAGAAAAAATTGGAAAGAAGGGAAAAGAGAAAAGAGAAAGGGTTAAAGAAGAGAAAACAAGAGAAAAGGGAATAGAGAAAAGAAGAGAAAAGAAGAGAAAGGGGTAAAGAAGAGAAAAGAAGAGAAAAGAGAAAAGAAGAGAAATGAAGAGAAAAGAGAAAAGAGAAAGGGTAAAGAAGAGAAAAGAAGTGAAAAGAGAAAAGAAGAGAAATGAAGAGAAAAGAAGAGAAAAGAGAAAAGAGAAGAGAAAAGAAGAGAAAAGAGAAAAGAAGAGAAAAGAAGAGAAAAGAGAAATGAGAAAGGGTTAAAGAAGAGAAAACAAGAGAAAAGAGAAATGAGAAAAGAAGAGAAAAGAAGAGAAAGGAGAAAGGGGTAAAGAAGAGAAAAGAAGAGAAAAGAGAAAAGAAGGGAAATGTAGAGAAAAGAGAAAAGAGAAAGGGTAAAGAAGAGAAAAGAAGTGAAAAGAGAAAAGAAGAGAAATGAAGAGAAAAGAAGAGAAAAGAAAAAAAGAAAGGGGTAAAGAAGAGAAAAAGAAAAGAATAGAAAAGAAGAGAAAAGTAGAGAAAAGAGAAAAGAGAAAGGGTTAAAGAAGAGAAAAGAAGTGAAAAGAGAAAAATGAAAGGGGTAAAGAAGAGAAAAGAAGAGAAAAAGAAAAGAATAGAAAAGAAGTGAAAAGAGAAAAGAGAAATGAGAAAAGAAGAGAATTCGAAAAGGAAAGAAGAGAAATGAAGAGAAAAGAGATCCGAAGAGAAAAGAAGAGCAAACAAGAGAAATGAGAAAAGAAGAGCAAAGAAGAGAAAAGAAGAGAAATGAAGAGAAAAGAAGAGAAAGAGAAAGGAGAGAAAAGAAAAGAAGAGTAAAGAGAAAAGAGAAAAGAAGAGAAAGGAAGAGAAAAGAAGAGAAAGAGAAAGGAGAGAAAAGGAAAGAAGAGTTTAGAGAAAAGAGAAAAGAAGAGACAGGAAGAGAAATGACGAGAAAAGAGAAAATAGAAAGAAAACATGCGAAAAGAGAAAAGAGAAGACATAGAAAAGAATAGAAAAGAGAAAAGAGAACAGAAGAGAAAAGCAGAGAGATGTTAAAAGAGAAAAGAAGAGAAAAGATGAAATTAGAAAAGCGAAAAGAGGAGAAAAGAGAAAACAAGAGAAAAGAGAAAAGAAGAGAAAAGAAGTGAAAAGAGAAAGGGGTAAAGAAGAGAAAAGAAGCTAAAAGAGAAAAAAAAGCTAAAAGAGAAAAGAGAAAAAAGTGAAAAGAAGAGAAAAGAGAAAAGAGAAAGGGTGAAAGAAGAGAAACCAAGAGAAAAGAGAAAAGAAGAGAAAAGAAGAGAAAGGAGAAAGGGGTAAAGAAGAGAAAAGAAGAGAAAAGAAGAAAAAAGAAGAGAAATGAAGAGAAAAGAGAAAAGAAGAGAAAACAAGAGCAAAGAGAAAAGAGAAAGGAAGAGAAAACAAGAGAAAAGAGAAAAATGAAAGGGCCAAAGAAGAGAAAAGAAGAGAAAAAGAAAAGAATAGAAAAGAAGAGAAAAGAGAAATGGGAAAAGAAGAGAATTAGAAAAGGAAAGAAGAGAAATGAAGAGAAAAGAGAAAAGAAGAGAAAAGAAGAGAAATGAAGAGAAAAGAGAAAAGAGAAAAGAAGAGAAAAGAAAAAAAGAAAGGGGTAAAGAAGAGAAAAAGAAAAGAATAGAAAAGAAGAGAAAAGTAGAGAAAAGAGAAAAGAGAAAGGGTTAAAGAAGAGAAAAGAAGTGAAAAGAGAAAAATGAAAGGGGTAAAGAAGAGAAAAGAAGAGAAAAAGAAAAGAATAGAAAAGAAGTGAAAAGAGAAAAGAGAAATGAGAAAAGAAGAGAATTCGAAAAGGAAAGAAGAGAAATGAAGAGAAAAGAGATCCGAAGAGAAAAGAAGAGCAAACAAGAGAAATGAGAAAAGAAGAGCAAAGAAGAGAAAAGAAGAGAAATGAAGAGAAAAGAAGAGAAAGAGAAAGGAGAGAAAAGAAAAGAAGAGTAAAGAGAAAAGAGAAAAGAAGAGAAATGAAGAGAAAAGAAGAGAAAGAGAAAGGAGAGAAAAGGAAAGAAGAGTTTAGAGAAAAGAGAAAAGAAGAGACAGGAAGAGAAATGACGAGAAAAGAGAAAATAGAAAGAAAACATGCGAAAAGAGAAAAGAGAAGACATAGAAAAGAATAGAAAAGAGAAAAGAGAACAGAAGAGAAAAGCAGAGAGATGTTAAAAGAGAAAAGAAGAGAAAAGATGAAATTAGAAAAGCGAAAAGAGGAGAAAAGAGAAAACAAGAGAAAAGAGAAAAGAAGAGAAAAGAAGTGAAAAGAGAAAGGGGTAAAGAAGAGAAAAGAAGCTAAAAGAGAAAAAAAAGCTAAAAGAGAAAAGAGAAAAAAGTGAAAAGAAGAGAAAAGAGAAAAGAGAAAGGGTGAAAGAAGAGAAACCAAGAGAAAAGAGAAAAGAAGAGAAAAGAAGAGAAAGGAGAAAGGGGTAAAGAAGAGAAAAGAAGAAAAAAGAAGAGAAATGAAGAGAAAAGAGAAAAGAAGAGAAAACAAGAGCAAAGAGAAAAGAGAAAGGAAGAGAAAACAAGAGAAAAGAGAAAAATGAAAGGGCCAAAGAAGAGAAAAGAAGAGAAAAAGAAAAGAATAGAAAAGAAGAGAAAAGAGAAATGGGAAAAGAAGAGAATTAGAAAAGGAAAGAAGAGAAATGAAGAGAAAAGAGAAAAGAAGAGAAAAGAAGAGAAATGAAGAGAAAAGAGAAAAGAGAAAAGAAGAGAAAAGAAGAGAAAAGGGAAAAGAAGACAAAACAAGAGAAAAGAGAAAAGAAGAGAAAACAAGAGAAAAGACAAAAGAAGAGAAATGAAGAGAAAAGAAGAGAAAAGAGAAATGAGAAAAGAAGAGAAAACAAGAGAAAAGAAGAGAAAAGAAGAGAAAAGAGAAAAGAGAAAGGGGTAAAGCAGAGAAAACAAGAGAAAAGAGAAAAGAAGAGAAAACAAGAGAAAAGAGAAAAGAAGAGAAAAGAAGAGAAAAGAGAAAAGAGAAAGGGGTAAAGCAGAGAAAACAAGAGAAAAGAGAAATGAAGAGAAAAGAAGAGAGAAGAGAAAGGAGAAAAGAAGGGAAAACAAGAGAAAAGAGAAAAGAAGAAAAAAGACAAGAAGTCGAAAGAGAAAAGAGAAAAGAAGAGAAATGAAGAGAAAAGTGATCCGAAGAGAAAAGAAGAGCAAACAAGAGAAATGAGAAAAGAAGAGCATAGAAGAGAAAAGAAGAGAAATGAAGAGAAAAGAAGAGAAAGAGAAAGGAGAGAAAAGAAAAGAAGAGTAAAGAGAAAAGAGAAAAGAAGAGAAAGGAAGAGAAAAGAAGAGAAAGAGAAAGGAGAGAAAAGAAAAGAAGAGTTTAGAGAAAAGAGAAAAGAAGAGACAGGAAGAGAAATGACGAGAGAAGAGAAAATAGAAAGAAAACAAGCGAAAAGAGAAAAGAGAAGACATAGAAAAGAATAGAAAAGAGAAAAGAGAACAGAAGAGAAAAGCAGAGAGATGAAAAAAGAGAAAAGAGGAGAAAAGATGAAATTAGAAAAGCGAAAAGAGGAGAAAAGAGAAAAGAAGAGAAAAGAGAAAAGAGAAAGGGTTAAAGAAGGGAAAACAAGAGAAAAGAGAAAAGAAGAGAAAAGAAGTGAAAAGAGAAAGGGGTAGAGAAGAGAAAAGAAGATAAAAGAGAAAAAAAAACTAAAAGAGAAAAGAGAAAAAAGTGAAAAGAAGAGAAAAGAGAAAAGAGAAAGGGTTAAAGAAGAGAACACAAGAGAAAAGAGAATAGAGAAAAGAAGAGAAAAGAAGAGAAAAGAAGAGAAAGGAGAAAGGGGTAAAGAAGAGAAAAGAAGAGAAAAGAGAAAAGAAGAGAAATGAAGAGAAAAGAGAAAAGAGAAAGGGTAAAGAAGAGAAAAGAAGTGAAAAGAGAAAAGAAGAGAAATGAAGAGAAAAGAAGAGAAAAGAGAAAAGAAGAGAAAAGAGAAATGAGAAAGGGTTAAAGAAGAGAAAACAAGAGAAAAGAGAAATGAGAAAAGAAGAGAAAAGAAGAGAAAGGAGAAAGGGGCAAAGAAGAGAAAAGAAGAGAAATGAAGAGAAAATAGAAAAGAGAAAAGAAGAGAAAACAAGAGCAAAGAGAAAAGAGAAAAGAAGAGAAAAGTGAAAAGAAGGGAAATGAAGAGAAAAGAAGAGAAAAGAGAAAAGAGAAAGGGTAAAGAAGAGAAAAGAAGTGAAAAGAGAAAAGAAGAGAAATGAAGAGAAAAGAAGAGAAAAGAGAAAAAAGAAAGGGGTAAAGAAGAGAAAAAGAAAACAATAGAAAAGTAGAGAAAAGTAGAGAAAAGAGAAAAGAGAAAGGGTTAAAGAAGAGAAAAGAAGTGAAAAGAGAAAAATGAAAAGGGTAAAGAAGAGAAAAGAAGAGAAAAAGAAAAGAATTGAAAACAAGAGAAAAGAGAAAAGAGAAATGAGAAAAGAAGAGAATTAGAAAAGGAAAGAAGAGAAATGAAGAGAAAAGAGATCCGAAGAGAAAAGAAGAGCAAACAAGAGAAATGAGAAAAGAAGAGCAAAGAAGAGAAAAGAAGAGAAATGAAGAGAAAAGAAGAGAAAGAGAAAGGAGAGAAAAGAAAAGAAGAGTAAAGAGAAAAGAGAAAAGAAGAGAAAGGAAGAGAAAAGAAGAGAAAGAGAAAGGAGAGAAAAGGAAAGAAGAGTTCAGAGAAAAGAGAAAAGAAGATACAGGAAGAGAAATGACGAGAAAAGAGAAAATAGAAAGAAAACAAGCGAAAAGAGAAAAGAGAAGACATAGAAAAGAATAGAAAAGAGAAAAGAGAACAGAAGAGAAAAGCAGAGAGATGAAAAAAGAGAAAAGAAGAGAAAAGATGAAATTAGAAAAGCGAAAAGAGGAGAAAAGAGAAAAGAAGAGAAAAGAAAAGAAGAGAAAAGAGAAAAGAGAAAGGGTTAAAGAAGGGTAAACAAGAGAAAAGAGAAAAGAAGAGAAAAGAAGTGAAAAGAGAAAGGGGTAAAGAAGAGAAAAGAAGCTAAAAGAGAAAAAAAAGCTAAAAGAGAAAAGAGAAAAAAGTGAAAAGAAGAGAAAAGAGAAAAGAGAAAGGGTGAAAGAAGAGAAAACAAGAGAAAAGGGAAAAGAGAAAAGAAGAGAAAAGAAGAGAAAGGAGAAAGGGGTAAAGAAGAGAAAAGAAGAGAAAAGAGAAAAGAAGAGAAAAGAAGAGAAATGAAGAGAAAAGAGAAAAGAAGAGAAAACAAGAGCAAAGAGAAAAGAGAAAAGAAGAGAAAACAAGAGAAAAGAGAAAAATGAAAGGGCCAAAGAAGAGAAAAGAAGAGAAAAAGAAAAGAATAGAAAAGAAGAGAAAAGAGAAATGAGAAAAGAAGAGAATTAGAAAAGGAAAGAAGAGAAATGAAGAGAAAAGAGAAAAGAAGAGAAATGAAGAGAAAAGAGAAAGGGGTAAAGAAGAGAAAAGAAGCTAAAAGAGAAAAAAAACCTAAAAGAGAAAAGAGAAAAAAGTGAAAAGAAGAGAAAAGAGAAAAGAGAAAGTGTTAAAGAAGAGAAAACAAGAGAAAAGAGAATAGAGAAAAGAAGAGAAAAGAAGAGAAAAGAAGAGAAAGGAGAAAGGGGTAAAGAAGAGAAAAGAAGAGAAAAGAGAAAAGAAGAGAAATGAAGAGAAAAGAGAAAAGAGAAAGGGTAAAGAAGAGAAAAGAAGTGAAAAGAGAAAAGAAGAGAAAAGAAGAGAAATGAAGAGAAAAGAGAAAAGAAGAGAAAACAAGAGCAAAGAGAAAAGAGAAAAGAAGAGAAAACAAGAGAAAAGAGAAAAATGAAAGGGCCAAAGAAGAGAAAAGAAGAGAAAAAGAAAAGAATAGAAAAGAAGAGAAAAGAGAAATGAGAAAAGAAGAGAATTAGAAAAGGAAAGAAGAGAAATGAAGAGAAAAGAGAAAAGAAGAGAAATGAAGAGAAAAGAGAAAAGAAGAGAAAAGAAGAGAAAAGGGAAAAGAAGACATAACAAGAGGAAAGAGAAAACAAGAGAAAACAAGAGAAAAGACAAAAGAAGAGAAATGAAGAGAAAAGAAGAGAAAAGAGCAATGAGAAAAGAAGAGAAAACAAGAGAAAAGAGAAAAGAAGAGAAAAGAAGAGAAAAGAGAAAAGAGAAAGGGGTAAAGCAGAGAAAACAAGAGAAAAGAGAAAAGAAGAGAAAACAAGAGAAAAGAGAAAAGAAGAGAAAAGAGAAAAGAGAAAGGGGTAAAGCAGAGAAAACAAGAGAAAAGAGAAATGAAGAGAAAAGAAGAGAGAAGAGAAAGGAGAAAAGAAGGGAAAACAAGAGAAAAGAGAAAAGAAGAAAAAAGACAAGAAGAGTAAAGAGAAAAGAGAAAAGAAGAGAAAAGAAGAGAAATGAAGAGAAAAGTGATCCGAAGAGAAAAGAAGAGCAAACAAGAGAAATGAGAAAAGAAGAGCAAAGAAGAGAAAAGAAGAGAAATGAAGAGAAAAGAAGAGAAAGAGAAAGGAGAGAAAAGAAAAGAAGAGTAAAGAGAAAAGAGAAAAGAAGAGAAAGGAAGAGAAAAGAGAAAAGAAGAGAAAAGAGAAATGAGAAAGGGTTAAAGAAGAGAAAACAAGAGAAAAGAGAAATGAGAAAAGAAGAGAAAAGAAGAGAAAGGAGAAAGGGGTAAAGAAGAGAAAAGAAGAGAAAAGAGAAAAGAAGGGAAATGAAGAGAAAAGAAGAGAAAAGAGAAAAGAGAAAGGGTAAAGAAGAGAAAAGAAGTGAAAAGAGAAAAGAAGAGAAATGAAGAGAAAAGAAGAGAAAAGAGAAAAAAGAAAGGGGTAAAGAAGAGAAAAAGAAAAGAATTGAAAAGAAGAGAAAAGTAGAGAAAAGAGAAAAGAGAAATGGTTAAAGAAGAGAAAAGAAGTGAAAAGATAAAAATGAAAAGGGTAAAGAAGAGAAAAGAAGAGAAAAAGAAAAGAATTGAAAAGAAGAGAAAAGAGAAAAGAGAAATGAGAAAAGAAGAGAATTAGAAAAGGAAAGAAGAGAATTGAAGAGAAAAGAGATCCGAAGAGAAAAGAAGAGCAACCAAGAGAAATGAGAAAAGAAGAGCAAAGAAGAGAAAAGAAGAGAAATGAAGAGAAAAGAAGAGAAAGAGAAAGGAGAGAAAAGAAAAGAAGAGTAAAGAGAAAAGAGAAAAGAAGAGAAAGGAAGAGAAAAGAAGAGAAAGAGAAAGGAGAGAAAAGGAAAGAAGAGTTTAGAGAAAAGAGAAAAGAAGAGACAGGAAGAGAAATGACGAGAAAAGAGAAAATAGAAAGAAAACAAGCGAAAAGAGAAAAGAGAAGACATAGAAAAGAATAGAAAAGAGAAAAGAGAACAGAAGAGAAAAGCAGAGAGATGAAAAAAGAGAAAAGAAGAGAAAAGATGAAATTAGAAAAGCGAAAAGAGGAGAAAAGAGAAAAGAAGAGAAAAGAAAAGAAGAGAAAAGAGAAAAGAGAAAGGGTTAAAGAAGGGTAAACAAGAGAAAAGAGAAAAGAAGAGAAAAGAAGTGAAAAGAGAAAGGGGTAAAGAAGAGAAGCTAAAAGAGAAAAAAAAGCTAAAAGAGAAAAAAGTGAAAAGAAGAGAAAAGAGAAAAGAGAAAGGGTGAAAGAAGAGAAAACAAGAGATAAGGGAAAAGAGAAAAGAAGAGAAAAGAAGAGAAAAGAAGAGAAAGGAGAAAGGGGTAAAGAAGAGAAAAGAAGAGAAAAGAGAAAAGAAGAGAAAAGAAGAGAAATGAAGAGAAAAGAGAAAAGAAGAGAAAACAAGAGCAAATAGAAAAGAGAAAAGAAGAGAAAACAAGAGAAAAGAGAAAAATGAAAGGGCCAAAGAAGAGAAAAGAAGAGAAAAAGAAAAGAATAGAAAAGAAGAGAAAAGAGAAATGAGAAAAGAAGAGAATTAGAAAAGGAAAGAAGAGAAATGAAGAGAAAAGAGAAAACAAGAGAAATGAAGAGAAAAGAGAAAAGAGAAAAGAAGAGAAAAGAAGAGAAAAGGGAAAAGAAGACAAAACAAGAGAAAAGAGAAAACAAGAGAAAACAAGAGAAAAGACAAAAGAAGAGAAATGAAGAGAAAAGAAGAGAAAAGAGCAATGAGAAAAGAAGAGAAAACAAGAGAAAAGAGAAAAGAAGAGAAAAGAAGAGAAAAGAGAAAAGAGAAAGGGGTAAAGCAGAGAAAACAAGAGAAAGGAGAACAGAAGAGAAAACAAGAGAAAAGAGAAAAGAAGAGAAAACAAGAGAAAAGAGAAAAGAAGAGAAAAGAGAAAAGAGAAAGGGGTAAAGCAGAGAAAACAAGAGAAAAGAGAAATGAAGAGAAAAGAAGAGAGAAGAGAAAGGAGAAAAGAAGGGAAAACAAGAGAAAAGAGAAAAGAAGAAAAAAGACAAGAAGAGTAAAGAGAAAAGAGAAAAGAAGAGAAAAGAAGAGAAATGAAGAGAAAAGTGATCCGAAGAGAAAAGAAGAGCAAACAAGAGAAATGAGAAAAGAAGAGCAAAGAAGAGAAAAGAAGAGAAATGAAGAGAAAAGAAGAGAAAGAGAAAGGAGAGAAAAGAAAAGAAGAGTAAAGAGAAAAGAGAAAAGAAGAGAAAGGAAGAGAAAAGAGAAAAGAAGAGAAAAGAGAAATGAGAAAGGGTTAAAGAAGAGAAAACAAGAGAAAAGAGAAATGAGAAAAGAAGAGAAAAGAAGAGAATGGAGAAAGGGGTAAAGAAGAGAAAAGAAGAGAAAAGAGAAAAGAAGGGAAATGAAGAGAAAAGAAGAGAAAAGAGAAAAGAGAAAGGGTAAAGAAGAGAAAAGAAGTGAAAAGAGAAAAGAAGAGAAATGAAGAGAAAAGAAGAGAAAAGAGAAAAAAGAAAGGGGTAAAGAAGAGAAAAAGAAAAGAATTGAAAAGAAGAGAAAAGTAGAGAAAAGAGAAAAGAGAAATGGTTAAAGAAGAGAAAAGAAGTGAAAAGATAAAAATGAAAAGGGTAAAGAAGAGAAAAGAAGAGAAAAAGAAAAGAATAGAAAAGAAGAGAAAAGAGAAAAGAGAAATGAGAAAAGAAGAGAATTAGAAAAGGAAAGAAGAGAATTGAAGAGAAAAGAGATCCGAAGAGAAAAGAAGAGCAAACAAGAGAAATGAGAAAAGAAGAGCAAAGAAGAGAAAAGAAGAGAAATGAAGAGAAAAGAAGAGAAAGAGAAAGGAGAGAAAAGAAAAGAAGAGTAAAGAGAAAAGAGAAAAGAAGAGAAAGGAAGAGAAAAGAAGAGAAAGAGAAAGGAGAGAAAAGGAAAGAAGAGTTTAGAGAAAAGAGAAAAGAAGAGACAGGAAGAGAAATGACGAGAAAAGAGAAAATAGAAAGAAAACAAGCGAAAAGAGAAAAGAGAAGACATAGAAAAGAATAGAAAAGAGAAAAGAGAACAGAAGAGAAAAGCAGAGAGATGAAAAAAGAGAAAAGAAGAGAAAAGATGAAATTAGAAAAGCGAAAAGAGGAGAAAAGAGAAAAGAAGAGAAAAGAAAAGAAGAGAAAAGAGAAAAGAGAAAGGGTTAAAGAAGGGTAAACAAGAGAAAAGAGAAAAGAAGAGAAAAGAAGTGAAAAGAGAAAGGGGTAAAGAAAAGAAGCTAAAAGAGAAAAAAAAGCTAAAAGAGAAAAAAGTGAAAAGAAGAGAAAAGAGAAAAGAGAAAGGGTGAAAGAAGAGAAAACAAGAGATAAGGGAAAAGAGAAAAGAAGAGAAAAGAAGAGAAAAGAAGAGAAAGGAGAAAGGGGTAAAGAAGAGAAAAGAAGAGAAAAGAGAAAAGAAGAGAAATGAAGAGAAAAGAGAAAAGAAGAGAAAACAAGAGCAAAGAGAAAAGAGAAAACAAGAGAAAACAAGAGAAAAGAGAAAAATGAAAGGGCCAAAGAAGAGAAAAGAAGAGAAAAAGAAAAGAATAGAAAAGAAGAGAAAAGAGAAATGAGAAAAGAAGAGAATTAGAAAAGGAAAGAAGAGAAATGAAGAGAAAAGAGAAAACAAGAGAAATGAAGAGAAAAGAGAAAAGAGAAAAGAAGAGAAAAGAAGAGAAAAGGGAAAAGAAGACAAAACAAGAGAAAAGAGAAAACAAGAGAAAACAAGAGAAAAGACAAAAGAAGAGAAATGAAGAGAAAAGAAGAGAAAAGAGCAATGAGAAAAGAAGAGAAAACAAGAGAAAAGAGAAAAGAAGAGAAAAGAAGAGAAAAGAGAAAAGAGAAAGGGGTAAAGCAGAGAAAACAAGAGAAAGGAGAAAAGAAGAGAAAACAAGAGAAAAGAGAAAAGAAGAGAAAAGAAGAGAAAAGAGAAAAGAGAAAGGGGTAAAGCAGAGAAAACAAGAGAAAAGAGAAATGAAGAGAAAAGAAGAGAGAAGAGAAAGGAGAAAAGAAGGGAAAACAAGAGAAAAGAGAAAAGAAGAAAAAAGACAAGAAGAGTAAAGAGAAAAGAGAAAAGAAGAGAAAAGAAGAGAAATGAAGAGAAAAGTGATCCGAAGAGAAAAGAAGAGCAAACAAGAGAAATGAGAAAAGAAGAGCAAAGAAGAGAAAAGAAGAGAAATGAAGAGAAAAGAAGAGAAAGAGAAAGGAGAGAAAAGAAAAGAAGAGTAAAGAGAAAAGAGAAAAGAAGAGAAAGGAAGAGAAAAGAGAAAAGAAGAGAAAAGAGAAATGAGAAAGGGTTAAAGAAGAGAAAACAAGAGAAAAGAGAAATGAGAAAAGAAGAGAAAAGAAGAGAAAGGAGAAAGGGGTAAAGAAGAGAAAAGAAGAGAAAAGAGAAAAGAACGGAAATGAAGAGAAAAGAGAAAAGAGAAAGGGTAAAGAAGAGAAAAGAAGTGAAAAGAGAAAAGAAGAGAAATGAAGAGAAAAGAAGAGAAAAGAGAAAAAAGAAAGGGGTAAAGAAGAGAAAAAGAAAAGAATAGAAAAGAAGAAAAAAGTAGAGAAAAGAGAAAAGAAAAAGGGTTAAAGAAGAGAAAAGAAGTGAAAAGAGAAAAATTAAAAGGGTAAAGAAGAGAAAAGAAGAGAAAAAGAAAAGAATAGAAAAGAAGAGAAAAGAGAAAAGAGAAATGAGAAAAGAAGAGAATTCGAAAAGGAAAGAAGAGAAATGAAGAGAAAAGAGATCCGAAGAGAAAAGAAGAGCAAACAAGAGAAATGAGAAAAGAAGAGCAAAGAAGAGAAAAGAAGAGAAATGAAGAGAAAAGAAGAGAAAGAGAAAGGAGAGAAAAGAAAAGAAGAGTAAAGAGAAAAGAGAAAAGAAGAGAAAGGAAGAGAAAAGAAGAGAAAGAGAAAGGAGAGAAAAGGAAAGAAGAGTTTAGAGAAAAGAGAAAAGAAGAGACAGGAAGAGAAATGACGAGAAAAGAGAAAATAGAAAGAAAACAAGCGAAAAGAGAAAAGAGAAGACATAGAAAAGAATAGAAAAGAGAAAAGAGAACAGAAGAGAAAAGCAGAGAGATGAAAAAAGAGAAAAGAAGAGAAAAGATGAAATTAGAAAAGCGAAAAGAGGAGAAAAGAGAAAAGAAGAGAAAAGAAAAGAAGAGAAAAGAGAAAAGAGAAAGGGTTAAAGAAGGGTAAACAAGAGAAAAGAGAAAAGAAGAGAAAAGAAGTGAAAAGAGAAAGGGGTAAAGAAGAGAAAAGAAGCTAAAAGAGAAAAAAAAGCTAAAAGAGAAAAGAGAAAAAAGTGAAAAGAAGAGAAAAGAGAAAAGAGAAAGGGTGAAAGAAGAGAAAACAAGAGAAAAGGGAAAAGAGAAAAGAAGAGAAAAGAAGAGAAAGGAGAAAGGTGTAAAGAAGAGAAAAGAAGAGAAAAGAGAAAAGAAGAGAAAAGAAGAGAAATGAAGAGAAAAGAGAAAAGAAGAGAAAACAAGAGCAAAGAGAAAAGAGAAAAGAAGAGAAAACAAGAGAAAAGAGAAAAATGAAAGGGCCAAAGAAGAGAAAAGAAGAGAAAAGAAAAGAATAGAAAAGAAGAGAAAAGAGAAATGAGAAAAGAAGAGAATTAGAAAAGGAAAGAAGAGAAATGAAGAGAAAAGAGAAAAGAAGAGAAATGAAGAAAAGAGAAAAGAGAAAAGAAGAGAAAAGAAGAGAAAAGGGAAAAGAAGACAAAACAAGAGAAAAGAGAAAACAAGAGAAAAGACAAAAGAAGAGAAATGAAGAGAAAAGAAGAGAAAAGAGCAATGAGAAAAGAAGAGAAAACAAGACAAAAGAGAAAATAAGAGAAAAGAAGAGAAAAGAGAAAAGAGAAAGGGGTAAAGCAGAGAAAACAAGAGAAAAGAGAAAAGAAGAGAAAACAAGAGAAAAGAGAAAAGAAGAGAAAAGAAGAGAAAAGAGAAAGGGGTAAAGCAGAGAAAACAAGAGAAAAGAGAAATGAAGAGAAAACAAGAGAGAAGAGAAAGGAGAAAAGAAGGGAAAACAAGAGAAAAGAGAAAAGAAGAAAAAAGACAAGAAGAGTAAAGAGAAAAGAGAAAAGAAGAGAAAAGAAGAGAAATGAAGAGAAAAGTGATCCGAAGACAAAAGAAGAGCAAACAAGAGAAATGAGAAAAGAAGAGCAAAGAAGAGAAAACAAGAGAAATGAAGAGAAAAGAAGAGAAAGAGAAAGGAGAGAAAAGAAAAGAAGAGTAAAGAGAAAAGAGAAAAGAAGAGTAAGGAAGAGAAAAGAAGAGAAAGAGAAAGGAGAGAAAAGAAAAGAAGAGTTTAGAGAAAAGAGAAAAGAAGAGACAGGAAGAGAAATGACGAGAGAAGAGAAAATAGAAAGAAAACAAGCGAAAAGAGAAAAGAGAAGACATAGAAAAGAATAGAAAAGAGAAAAGAGAACAGAAGAGAAAAGCAGAGAGATGAAAAAAGAGAAAAGAGGAGAAAAGATGAAATTAGAAAAGCGAAAAGAGGAGAAAAGAGAAAAGAAGAGAAAAGAGAAAAGAGAAAGGTTTAAAGAAGAGAAAACAAGAGAAAAGAGAAAAGAAGAGAAAAGAAGTGAAAAGAGAAAGGGGTAAAGAAGAGAAAAGAAGCTAAAAGAGAAAAAAAACCTAAAAGAGAAAAAAGTGAAAAGAAGAGAAAAGAGAAAAGAGAAAGGGTTAAAGAAGAGAAAACAAGAGAAAAGAGAAAAGAAGAGAAAAGAAGAGAAAAGAGAAAGGGGTAGAGAAGAGAAAAGAAGATGAAAGAGAAAAAAAACCTAAAAGAGAAAAGAGAAAAAAGTGAAAAGAAGAGAAAAGAGAAAGGGTTAAAGAAGAGAAAACAAGAGAAAAGAGAATAGAGAAAAGAAGTGAAAAGAAGAGAAAAGAAGAGAAAGGAGAAAGGGGTAAAGAAGAGAAAAGAAGAGAAAAGAGAAAAGAAGAGAAAAGAAGAGAAATGAAGAGAAAAGAGAAAAGAAGAGAAAACAAGAGCAAAGAGAAAAGAGAAAAGAAGAGAAAACAAGAGAAAAGAGAAAAATGAAAGGGCCAAAGAAGAGAAAAGAAGAGAAAAGAAAAGAATAGAAAAGAAGAGAAAAGAGAAATGAGAAAAGAAGAGAATTAGAAAAGGAAAGAAGAGAAATGAAGAGAAAAGAGAAAAGAAGAGAAATGAAGAGAAAAGAGAAAAGAGAAAAGAAGAGAAAAGAAGAGAAAAGGGAAAAGAAGACAAAACAAGAGAAAAGAGAAAACAAGAGAAAAGACAAAAGAAGAGAAATGAAGAGAAAAGAAGAGAAAAGAGCAATGAGAAAAGAAGAGAAAACAAGAGAAAAGAGAAAAGAAGAGAAAAGAAGAGAAAAGAGAAAAGAGAAAGGGGTAAAGCAGAGAAAACAACAGAAAAGAGAAAAGAAGAGAAAACAAGAGAAAAGAGAAAAGAAGAGAAAAGAGAAAGGGGTAAAGCAGAGAAAACAAGAGAAAAGAGAAATGAAGAGAAAAGAAGAGAGAAGAGAAAGGAGAAAAGAAGGGAAAACAAGAGAAAAGAGAAAAGAAGAAAAAAGACAAGAAGAGTAAAGAGAAGAGAGAAAAGAAGAGAAAAGAAGAGAAATGAAGAGAAAAGTGATCCGAAGAGAAAAGAAGAGCAAACAAGAGAAATGAGAAAAGAAGAGCAAAGAAGAGAAAAGAAGAGAAATGAAGAGAAAAGAAGAGAAAGAGAAAGGAGAGAAAAGAAAAGAAGAGTAAAGAGAAAAGAGAAAAGAAGAGAAAGGAAGAGAAAAGAAGAGAAAGAAAAACGAGAGAAAAGAAAAGAAGAGTAAAGAGAAAAGAGAAAAGAAGAGACAGGAAGAGAAATGACGAGAGAAGAGAAAATAGAAAGAAAACAAGCGAAAAGAGAAAAGAGAAGACATAGAAAAGAATAGAAAAGAGAAAAGAGAACAGAAGAGAAAAGCAGAGAGATGAAAAAAGAGAAAAGAGGAGAAAAGATGAAATTAGAAAAGCGAAAAGAGGAGAAAAGAGAAAAGAAGAGAAAAGAGAAAAGAGAAAGGTTTAAAGAAGAGAAAACAAGAGAAAAGAGAAAAGAAGAGAAAAGAAGTGAAAAGAGAAAGGGGTAAAGAAGAGAAAAGAAGCTAAAAGAGAAAACAAACCTAAAAGAGAAAAAAGTGAAAAGAAGAGAAAAGAGAAAAGAGAAAGGGTCAAAGAAGAGAAAACAAGAGAAAAGAGAATAGAGAAAAGAAGAGAAAAGAAGAGAAAGGAGAAAGGGGTAAAGAAGAGAAAAGAAGTGAAAAGAGAAAAGAGAAGAGAAAAGAAGAGAAAAGAAGAGAAAAGAAGAGAAAAGAGAAATGAGAAAGGGTTAAAGAAGAGAAAACAAGAGAAAAGAGAAATGAGAAAAGAAGAGAAAAGAAGAGAAAGGAGAAAGGGGTAAAGAAGAGAAAAGAAGAGAAAAGAGAAAAGAAGGGAAATGAAGAGAAAAGAAGAGAAAAGAGAAAACAGAAAGGGTAAAGAAGAGAAAAGAAGTGAAAAGAGAAAAGAAGAGAAATGAAGAGAAAAGAAGAGAAAAGAGAAAAAAGAAAGGGGTAAAGAAGAGAAAAGAGAAAAGAAGAGAAAAGAAGAGAAATGAAGAGAAAAGAGAAAAGAAGAGAAAAGAAGAGAAAAGGGAAAAGAAGACAAAACAAGAGAAAAGAGAAAAGAAGAGAAAACAAGGGAAAAGACAAAAGAAGAGAAATGAAGAGAAAAGAAGAGAAAAGAGAAATGAGAAAAGAAGAGAAAACAAGACAAAAGAGAAAAGAAGAGAAAAGAGAAAAGAGAAAGGGGTAAAGCAGAGAAAACAAGAGAAAAGAGAAAAGAAGAGAAAACAAGAGAAAAGAGAAAAGAAGAGAAAAGAGAAAAGAGAAAGGGGTAAAGAAGAGAAAAGAAGTGAAAAAAGAAAAGAAGAGAAATGAAATGAAAAGAAGAGAAAAGAGAAAAGAGAAGAGAAAAGAAGAGAAAAGAGAAAAGAGAAAGGGTTAAAGAAGGGAAAACAAGAGAAAAGAGAAAAGAAGAGAAAAGAAGTGAAAAGAGAAAGGGGTAGAGAAGAGAAAAGAAGATGAAAGAGAAAAAAAAACCTAAAAGAGAAAAGAGAAAAAAGTGAAAAGAAGAGAAAAGAGAAAGGGTTAAAGAAGAGAAAACAAGAGAAAAGAGAATAGAGAAAAGAAGAGAAAAGAAGAGAAAGGAGAAAGGGGTAAAGAAGAGAAAAGAAGAGAAAAGAGAAAAGAAGAGAAATGAAGAGAAAAGAGAAAAGAGAAAGGGTAAAGAAGAGAAAAGAATTGAAAAGAGAAAAGAAGAGAAATGAAGAGAAAAGAAGAGAAAAGAGAAAAAAGAAAGGGGTAAAGAAGAGAAAAAGAAAACAATAGAAAAGTAGAGAAAAGTAGAGAAAAGAGAAAAGAGAAAGGGTTAAAGAAGAGAAAACAAGAGAAAAGAGAAATGAGAAAAGAAGAGAAAAGAAGAGAAAGGAGAAAGGGGTAAAGAAGAGAAAAGAAGAGAAAAGAGAAAAGAAGGGAAATGAAGAGAAAAGAAGAGAAAAGAGAAAAGAGAAAGGGTAAAGAAGAGAAAAGAAGTGAAAAGAGAAAAGAAGAGAAATGAAGAGAAAAGAAGAGAAAAGAGAAAAAAGAAAGGGGTAAAAAAGAGAAAAAGAAAAGAATAGAAAAGAAGAGAAAAGTAGAGAAAAGAGAAAAGAGAAAGGGTTAAAGAAGAGAAAAGAAGTGAAAAGAGAAAAATTAAAAGGGTAAAGAAGAGAAAAGAAGAGAAAAAGAAAAGAATAGAAAAGAAGAGAATTAGAAAAGGAAAGAAGAGAAATGAAGAGAAAAGAGATCCGAAGAGAAAAGAAGAGCAAACAAGAGAAATGAGAAAAGAAGAGCAAAGAAGAGAAAAGAAGAGAAATGAAGAGAAAAGAAGAGAAAGAGAAAGGAGAGAAAAGAAAAGAAGAGTAAAGAGAAAAGATAAAAGAAGAGAAAGGAAGAGAAAAGAAGAGAAAGAGAAAGGAGAGAAAAGGAAAGAAGAGTTTAGAGAAAAGAGAAAAGAAGAGACAGGAAGTGAAATGACGAGAAAAGAGAAAATAGAAAGAAAACAAGCGAAAAGAGAAAAGAGAAGACATAGAAAAGAATAGAAAAGAGAAAAGAGAACAGAAGAGAAAAGCAGCGAGATGAAAAAAGAGAAAAGAAGAGAAAAGATGAAATTAGAAAAGCGAAAAGAGGAGAAAAGAGAAAAGAAGAGAAAAGAAAAGAAGAGAAAAGAGAAAAGAGAAAGGGTTAAAGAAGGGTAAACAAGAGAAAAGAGAAAAGAAGAGAAAAGAAGTGAAAAGAGAAAGGGGTAAAGAAGAGAAAAGAAGCTAAAAGAGAAAAAAAAGCTAAAAGAGAAAAGAGAAAAAAGTGAAAAGAAGAGAAAAGAGAAAAGAGAAAGGGTGAAAGAAGAGAAAACAAGAGAAAAGGGAAAAGTGAAAAGAAGAGAAAAGAAGAGAAAAGAAGAGAAAGGAGAAAGGGGTAAAGAAGAGAAAAGAAGAGAAAAGAGAAAAGAAGAGAAAAGAAGAGAAATGAAGAGAAAAGAGAAAAGAAGAGAAAACAAGAGCAAAGAGAAAAGAGAAAAGAAGAGAAAACAAGAGAAAAGAGAAAAATGAAAGGGCCAAAGAAGAGAAAAGAAGAGAAAAAGAAAAGAATAGAAAAGAAGAGAAAAGAGAAATGAGAAAAGAAGAGAATTAGAAAAGGAAAGAAGAGAAATGAAGAGAAAAGAGAAAAGAAGAGAAATGAAGAGAAAAGAGAAAAGAGAAAAGAAGAGAAAAGAAGAGAAAAGGGAAAAGAAGACAAAACAAGAGAAAAGAGAAAACAAGAGAAAACAAGAGAAAAGACAAAAGAAGAGAAATGAAGAGAAAAGAAGAGAAAAGAGCAATGAGAAAAGAAGAGAAAACAAGAGAAAAGAGAAAAGAAGAGAAAAGAAGAGAAAAGAGAAAAGAGAAAGGGGTAAAGCAGAGAAAACAAGAGAAAGGAGAAAAGAAGAGAAAACAAGAGAAAAGAGAAAAGAAGAGAAAAGAAGAGAAAAGTGAAAAGAGAAAGGGGTAGAGAAGAGAAAAGAAGATAAAAGAGAAAAAAAAACCGAAAAGAGAAAAGAGAAAAAAGTGAAAAGAAGAGAAAAGAGAAAAGAGAAGAGAAAAGAAGAGAAAAGAGAAAAGAAGAGAAAAGAGAAAAGAGAAAGGGTTAAAGAAGGGAAAACAAGAGAAAAGAGAAAAGAAGAGAAAAGAAGTGAAAAGAGAAAGGGGTAGAGAAGAGAAAAGAAGATAAAAGAGAAAAAAAACCTAAAAGAGAAAAGAGAAAAAAGTGAAAAGAAGAGAAAAGAGAAAGGGTTAAAGAAGAGAAAACAAGAGAAAAGAGAATAGAGAAAAGAAGAGAAAAGAAGAGAAAAGAAGAGAAAGGAGATTGGGGTAAAGAAGAGAAAAGAAGAGAAAAGAGAAAAGAAGAGAAATGAAGAGAAAAGAGAAAAGAGAAAGGGTAAAGAAGAGAAAAGAAGTGAAAAGAGAAAAGAAGAGAAATGAAGAGAAAAGAAGAGAAAAGAGAAAAGAAGAGAAAAGAGAAATGAGAAAGGGTTAAAGAAGAGAAAACAAGAGAAAAGAGAAATGAGAAAAGAAGAGAAAGGAGATTGGGGTAAAGAAGAGAAAAGAAGAGAAAAGAGAAAAGAAGAGAAATGAAGAGAAAAGAGAAAAGAGAAAGGGTAAAGAAGAGAAAAGAAGTGAAAAGAGAAAAGAAGAGAAATGAAGAGAAAAGAAGAGAAAAGAGAAAAGAAGAGAAAAGAGAAATGAGAAAGGGTTAAAGAAGAGAAAACAAGAGAAAAGAGAAATGAGAAAAGAAGAGAAAGGAGAAAGGGGTAAAGAAGAGAAAAGAAGAGAAAAGAGAAAAGAAGGGAAATGAAGAGAAAAGAAGTGAAAAGAGAAAAGAGAAAGGGTAAAGAAGAGAAAAGAAGTGAAAAGAGAAAAGAAGAGAAATGAAGAGAAAAGAAGAGAAAAGAGAAAAAAGAAAGGGGTAAAAAAGAGAAAAAGAAAAGAATAGAAAAGAAGAGAAAAGTAGAGAAAAGAGAAAAGAGAAAGGGTTAAAGAAGAGAAAAGAAGTGAAAAGAGAAAAATGAAAAGGGTAAAGAAGAGAAAAGAAGAGAAAAAGAAAAGAATAGAAAAGAAGAGAAAAGAGAAAAGAGAAATGAGAAAAGAAGAGAATTAGAAAAGGAAAGAAGAGAAATGAAGAGAAAAGAGATCCGAAGAGAAAAGAAGAGCAAACAAGAGAAATGAGAAAAGAAGAGCAAAGAAGAGAAAAGAAGAGAAATGAAGAGAAAAGAAGAGAAAGAGAAAGGAGAGAAAAGAAAAGAAGAGTAAAGAGAAAAGAGAAAAGAAGAGAAAGGAAGAGAAAAGAAGAGAAAGAGAAAGGAGAGAAAAGGAAAGAAGAGTTTAGAGAAAAGAGAAAAGAAGAGACAGGAAGTGAAATGACGAGAAAAGAGAAAATAGAAAGAAAACAAGCGAAAAGAGAAAAGAGAAGACATAGAAAAGAATAGAAAAGAGAAAAGAGAACAGAAGAGAAAAGCAGAGAGATGAAAAAAGAGAAAAGAAGAGAAAAGATGAAATTAGAAAAGCGAAAAGAGGAGAAAAGAGAAAAGAAGAGAAAAGAAAAGAAGAGAAAAGAGAAAAGAGAAAGGGTTAAAGAAGGGTAAACAAGAGAAAAGAGAAAAGAAGAGAAAAGAAGTGAAAAGAGAAAGGGGTAAAGAAGAGAAAAGAAGCTAAAAGAGAAAAAAAAGCTAAAAGAGAAAAGAGAAAAAAGTGAAAAGAAGAGAAAAGAGAAAAGAGAAAGGGTGAAAGAAGAGAAAACAAGAGAAAAGGGAAAAGTGAAAAGAAGAGAAAAGAAGAGAAAAGAAGAGAAAGGAGAAAGGGGTAAAGAAGAGAAAAGAAGAGAAAAGAGAAAAGAAGAGAAAAGAAGAGAAATGAAGAGTAAAGAGAAAAGAAGAGAAAACAAGAGCAAAGAGAAAAGAGAAAAGAAGAGAAAACAAGAGAAAAGAGAAAAATGAAAGGGCCAAAGAAGAGAAAAGAAGAGAAAAAGAAAAGAATAGAAAAGAAGAGAAAAGAGAAATGAGAAAAGAAGAGAATTAGAAAAGGAAAGAAGAGAAATGAAGAGAAAAGAGAAAAGAAGAGAAATGAAGAGAAAAGAGAAAAGAGAAAAGAAGAGAAAAGGGAAAAGAAGACAAAACAAGAGAAAAGAGAAAACAAGAGAAAACAAGAGAAAAGACAAAAGAAGAGAAATGAAGAGAAAAGAAGAGAAAAGAGCAATGAGAAAAGAAGAGAAAACAAGAGAAAAGAGAAAAGAAGAGAAAAGAAGAGAAAAGAGAAAAGAGAAAGGGGTAAAGCAGAGAAAACAAGAGAAAAGAGAAAAGAAGAGAAAACAAGAGAAAAGAGAAAAGAAGAGAAAAGAAGAGAAAAGTGAAAAGAGAAAGGGGTAGAGAAGAGAAAAGAAGATAAAAGAGAAAAAAAAACCGAAAAGAGAAAAGAGAAAAAAGTGAAAAGAAGAGAAAAGAGAAAAGAGAAGAGAAAAGAAGAGAAAAGAGAAAAGAAGAGAAAAGAGAAAAGAGAAAGGGTTAAAGAAGGGAAAACAAGAGAAAAGAGAAAAGAAGAGAAAAGAAGTGAAAAGAGAAAGGGGTAGAGAAGAGAAAAGAAGATAAAAGAGAAAAAAAACCTAAAAGAGAAAAGAGAAAAAAGTGAAAAGAAGAGAAAAGAGAAAGGGTTAAAGAAGAGAAAACAAGAGAAAAGAGAATAGAGAAAAGAAGAGAAAAGAAGAGAAAAGAAGAGAAAGGAGATTGGGGTAAAGAAGAGAAAAGAAGAGAAAAGAGAAAAGAAGAGAAATGAAGAGAAAAGAGAAAAGAGAAAGGGTAAAGAAGAGAAAAGAAGTGAAAAGAGAAAAGAAGAGAAATGAAGAGAAAAGAAGAGAAAAGAGAAAAGAAGAGAAAAGAGAAATGAGAAAGGGTTAAAGAAGAGAAAACAAGAGAAAAGAGAAATGAGAAAAGAAGAGAAAGGAGAAAGGGGTAAAGAAGAGAAAAGAAGAGAAAAGAGAAAAGAAGGGAAATGAAGAGAAAAGAAGTGAAAAGAGAAAAGAGAAAGGGTAAAGAAGAGAAAAGAAGTGAAAAGAGAAAAGAAGAGAAATGAAGAGAAAAGAAGAGAAAAGAGAAAAAAGAAAGGGGTAAAAAAGAGAAAAAGAAAAGAATAGAAAAGAAGAGAAAAGTAGAGAAAAGAGAAAAGAGAAAGGGTTAAAGAAGAGAAAAGAAGTGAAAAGAGAAAAATGAAAAGGGTAAAGAAGAGAAAAGAAGAGAAAAAGAAAAGAATAGAAAAGAAGAGAAAAGAGAAAAGAGAAATGAGAAAAGAAGAGAATTAGAAAAGGAAAGAAGAGAAATGAAGAGAAAAGAGATCCGAAGAGAAAAGAAGAGCAAACAAGAGAAATGAGAAAAGAAGAGCAAAGAAGAGAAAAGAAGAGAAATGAAGAGAAAAGAAGTGAAAGAGAAAGGAGAGAAAAGAAAAGAAGAGTAAAGAGAAAAGAGAAAAGAAGAGAAAGGAAGAGAAAAGAAGAGAAAGAGAAAGGAGAGAAAAGGAAAGAAGAGTTTAGAGAAAAGAGAAAAGAAGAGACAGGAAGTGAAATGACGAGAAAAGAGAAAATAGAAAGAAAACAAGCGAAAAGAGAAAAGAGAAGACATAGAAAAGAATAGAAAAGAGAAAAGAGAACAGAAGAGAAAAGCAGAGAGATGAAAAAAGAGAAAAGAAGAGAAAAGATGAAATTAGAAAAGCGAAAAGAGGAGAAAAGAGAAAAGAAGAGAAAAGAGAAAAGAGAAAGGGTTAAAGAAGAGAAAACAAGAGAAAAGAGAAAAGAAGAGAAAAGAAGTGAAAAGAGAAAGGGGTAAAGAAGAGAAAAGAAGCTAAAAGAGAAAAAAAACCTAAAAGAGAAAAGAGAAAAAAGTGAAAAGAAGAGAAAAGAGAAAAGAGAAAGGGTCAAAGAAGAGAAAACAAGAGAAAAGAGAATAGAGAAAAGAAGAGAAAGGAGAAAGGGGTAAAGAAGAGAAAAGAAGTGAAAAGAGAAAAGAGAAGAGAAAAGAAGAGAAAAGAGAAAAGAAGAGAAAAGAAGAGAAAAGAGAAATGAGAAAGGGTTAAAGAAGAGAAAACAAGAGAAAAGAGAAATGAGAAAAGAAGAGAAAAGAAGAGAAAGGAGAAAGGGGTAAAGAAGAGAAAAGAAGAGAAAAGAGAAAAGAAGGGAAATGAAGAGAAAAGAAGAGAAAAGAGAAAACAGAAAGGGTAAAGAAGAGAAAAGAAGTGAAAAGAGAAAAGAAGAGAAATGAAGAGAAAAGAAGAGAAAAGAGAAAAAAGAAAGGGGTAAAGAAGAGAAAAGAGAAAAGAAGAGAAAAGAAGAGAAATGAAGAGAAAAGAGAAAAGAGAAAAGAAGAGAAAAGAAGAGAAAAGGGAAAAGAAGACCAAACAAGAGAAAAGAGAAAAGAAGAGAAAACAAGGGAAAAGACAAAAGAAGAGAAATGAAGAGAAAAGAAGAGAAAAGAGAAAAGAGAAATGAAGAGAAAACAAGAGAAAAGAGAAAAGAAGAGAAAAGAGAAAAGAGAAAGGGGTAAAGCAGAGAAAACAAGAGAAAAGAGAAAAGAAGAGAAAACAAGAGAAAAGAGAAAAGAAGAGAAAAGAAGAGAAAAGAGAAAAGAGAAAGGGGTAAAGCAGAGAAAACAAGAGAAAAGAGAAATGAAGAGAAAAGAAGAGAAAAGAGAAAAGAAGGGAAATGAAGAGAAAAGAAGAGAAAAGAGAAAGGGTAAAGAAGAGAAAAGAAGTGAAAAGAGAAAAGAAGAGAAATGAAGAGAAAAGAAGAGAAAAGAGAAAAAAGAAAGGGGTAAAAAAGAGAAAAAGAAAAGAATAGAAAAGAAGAGAAAAGTAGAGAAAAGAGAAAAGAGAAAGGGTTAAAGAAGAGAAAAGAAGTGAAAAGAGAAAAATGAAAAGGGTAAAGAAGAGAAAAGAAGAGAAAAAGAAAAGAATAGAAAAGAAGAGAAAAGAGAAAAGAGAAATGAGAAAAGAAGAGAATTAGAAAAGGAAAGAAGAGAAATGAAGAGAAAAGAGATCCGAAGAGAAAAGAAGAGCAAACAAGAGAAATGAGAAAAGAAGAGCAAAGAAGAGAAAAGAAGAGAAATGAAGAGAAAAGAAGAGAAAGAGAAAGGAGAGAAAAGAAAAGAAGAGTAAAGAGAAAAGAGAAAAGAAGAGAAAGGAAGAGAAAAGAAGAGAAAGAGAAAGGAGAGAAAAGGAAAGAAGAGTTTAGAGAAAAGAGAAAAGAAGAGACAGGAAGTGAAATGACGAGAAAAGAGAAAATAGAAAGAAAACAAGCGAAAAGAGAAAAGAGAAGACATAGAAAAGAATAGAAAAGAGAAAAGAGAACAGAAGAGAAAAGCAGAGAGATGAAAAAAGAGAAAAGAAGAGAAAAGATGAAATTAGAAAAGCGAAAAGAGGAGAAAAGAGAAAAGAAGAGAAAAGAAAAGAAGAGAAAAGAGAAAAGAGAAAGGGTTAAAGAAGGGTAAACAAGAGAAAAGAGAAAAGAAGAGAAAAGAAGTGAAAAGAGAAAGGGGTAAAGAAGAGAAAAGAAGCTAAAAGAGAAAAAAAAGCTAAAAGAGAAAAGAGAAAAAAGTGAAAAGAAGAGAAAAGAGAAAAGAGAAAGGGTGAAAGAAGAGAAAACAAGAGAAAAGGGAAAAGTGAAAAGAAGAGAAAAGAAGAGAAAAGAAGAGAAAGGAGAAAGGGGTAAAGAAGAGAAAAGAAGAGAAAAGAGAAAAGAAGAGAAAAGAAGAGAAATGAAGAGAAAAGAGAAAAGAAGAGAAAACAAGAGCAAAGAGAAAAGAGAAAAGAAGAGAAAACAAGAGAAAAGAGAAAAATGAAAGGGCCAAAGAAGAGAAAAGAAGAGAAAAAGAAAAGAATAGAAAAGAAGAGAAAAGAGAAATGAGAAGGGAAATGAAGAGAAAAGAAGTGAAAAGAGAAAAGAGAAAGGGTAAAGAAGAGAAAAGAAGTGAAAAGAGAAAAGAAGAGAAATGAAGAGAAAAGAAGAGAAAAGAGAAAAAAGAAAGGGGTAAAAAAGAGAAAAAGAAAAGAATAGAAAAGAAGTGAAAAGAAGAGAAAAGAGAAAAGAGAAGAGAAAAGAAGAGAAAAGAGAAAAGAAGAGAAAAGAGAAAAGAGAAAGGGTTAAAGAAGGGAAAACAAGAGAAAAGAGAAAAGAAGAGAAAAGAAGTGAAAAGAGAAAGGGGTAGAGAAGAGAAAAGAAGATAAAAGAGAAAAAAAACCGAAAAGAGAAAAGAGAAAAAAGTGAAAAGAAGAGAAAAGAGAAAGGGTTAAAGAAGAGAAAACAAGAGAAAAGAGAATAGAGAAAAGAAGAGAAAAGAAGAGAAAAGAAGAGAAAGGAGATTGGGGTAAAGAAGAGAAAAGAAGAGAAAAGAGAAAAGAAGAGAAATGAAGAGAAAAGAGAAAAGAGAAAGGGTAAAGAAGAGAAAAGAAGTGAAAAGAGAAAAGAAGAGAAATGAAGAGAAAAGAAGAGAAAAGAGAAAAGAAGAGAAAAGAGAAATGAGAAAGGGTTAAAGAAGAGAAAACAAGAGAAAAGAGAAATGAGAAAAGAAGAGAAAGGAGAAAGGGGTAAAGAAGAGAAAAGAAGAGAAAAGAGAAAAGAAGGGAAATGAAGAGAAAAGAAGTGAAAAGAGAAAAGAGAAAGGGTAAAGAAGAGAAAAGAAGTGAAAAGAGAAAAGAAGAGAAATGAAGAGAAAAGAAGAGAAAAGAGAAAAAAGAAAGGGGTAAAAAAGAGAAAAAGAAAAGAATAGAAAAGAAGAGAAAAGTAGAGAAAAGGGAAAAGAGAAAGGGTTAAAGAAGAGAAAAGAAGTGAAAAGAGAAAAATGAAAAGGGTAAAGAAGAGAAAAGAAGAGAAAAAGAAAAGAATAGAAAAGAAGAGAAAAGAGAAAAGAGAAATGAGAAAAGAAGAGAATTAGAAAAGGAAAGAAGAGAAATGAAGAGAAAAGAGATCCGAAGAGAAAAGAAGACCAAACAAGAGAAATGAGAAAAGAAGAGCAAAGAAGAGAAAAGAAGAGAAATGAAGAGAAAAGAAGAGAAAGAGAAAGGAGAGAAAAGAAAAGAAGAGTAAAGAGAAAAGAGAAAAGAAGAGAAAGGAAGAGAAAAGAAGAGAAAGAGAAAGGAGAGAAAAGGAAAGAAGAGTTTAGAGAAAAGAGAAAAGAAGAGACAGGAAGTGAAATGACGAGAAAAGAGAAAATAGAAAGAAAACAAGCGAAAAGAGAAAAGAGAAGACATAGAAAAGAATAGAAAAGAGAAAAGAGAACAGAAGAGAAAAGCAGAGAGATGAAAAAAGAGAAAAGAAGAGAAAAGATGAAATTAGAAAAGCGAAAAGAGGAGAAAAGAGAAAAGAAGAGAAAAGAAAAGAAGAGAAAAGAGAAAAGAGAAAGGGTTAAAGAAGGGTAAACAAGAGAAAAGAGAAAAGAAGAGAAAAGAAGTGAAAAGAGAAAGGGGTAAAGAAGAGAAAAGAAGCTAAAAGAGAAAAAAAAGCTAAAAGAGAAAAGAGAAAAAAGTGAAAAGAAGAGAAAAGAGAAAAGAGAAAGGGTGAAAGAAGAGAAAACAAGAGAAAAGGGAAAAGTGAAAAGAAGAGAAAAGAAGAGAAAAGAAGAGAAAGGAGAAAGGGGTAAAGAAGAGAAAAGAAGAGAAAAGAGAAAAGAAGAGAAAAGAAGAGAAATGAAGAGAAAAGAGAAAAGAAGAGAAAACAAGAGCAAAGAGAAAAGAGAAAAGAAGAGAAAACAAGAGAAAAGAGAAAAATGAAAGGGCCAAAGAAGAGAAAAGAAGAGAAAAAGAAAAGAATAGAAAAGAAGAGAAAAGAGAAATGAGAAAAGAAGAGAATTAGAAAAGGAAAGAAGAGAAATGAAGAGAAAAGAGAAAAGAAGAGAAATGAAGAGAAAAGAGAAAAGAGAAAAGAAGAGAAAAGAAGAGAAAAGGGAAAAGAAGACAAAACAAGAGAAAAGAGAAAACAAGAGAAAACAAGAGAAAAGACAAAAGAAGAGAAATGAAGAGAAAAGAAGAGAAAAGAGCAATGAGAAAAGAAGAGAAAACAAGAGAAAAGAGAAAAGAAGAGAAAAGAAGAGAAAAGAGAAAAGAAGAGAAAAGAAGAGAAAAGTGAAAAGAGAAAGGGGTAGAGAAGAGAAAAGAAGATAAAAGAGAAAAAAAAACCGAAAAGAGAAAAGAGAAAAAAGTGAAAAGAAGAGAAAAGAGAAAAGAGAAGAGAAAAGAAGAGAAAAGAGAAAAGAAGAGAAAAGAGAAAAGAGAAAGGGTTAAAGAAGGGAAAACAAGAGAAAAGAGAAAAGAAGAGAAAAGAAGTGAAAAGAGAAAGGGGTAGAGAAGAGAAAAGAAGATAAAAGAGAAAAAAAACCTAAAAGAGAAAAGAGAAAAAAGTGAAAAGAAGAGAAAAGAGAAAGGGTTAAAGAAGAGAAAACAAGAGAAAAGAGAATAGAGAAAAGAAGAGAAAAGAAGAGAAAGGAGATTGGGGTAAAGAAGAGAAAAGAAGAGAAAAGAGAAAAGAAGAGAAATGAAGAGAAAAGAGAAAAGAGAAAGGGTAAAGAAGAGAAAAGAAGTGAAAAGAGAAAAGAAGAGAAATGAAGAGAAAAGAAGAGAAAAGAGAAAAGAAGAGAAAAGAGAAATGAGAAAGGGTTAAAGAAGAGAAAACAAGAGAAAAGAGAAATGAGAAAAGAAGAGAAAGGAGAAAGGGGTAAAGAAGAGAAAAGAAGAGAAAAGAGAAAAGAAGGGAAATGAAGAGAAAAGAAGTGAAAAGAGAAAAGAGAAAGGGTAAAGAAGAGAAAAGAAGTGAAAAGAGAAAAGAAGAGAAATGAAGAGAAAAGAAGAGAAAAGAGAAAAAAGAAAGGGGTAAAAAAGAGAAAAAGAAAAGAATAGAAAAGAAGAGAAAAGTAGAGAAAAGGGAAAAGAGAAAGGGTTAAAGAAGAGAAAAGAAGTGAAAAGAGAAAAATGAAAAGGGTAAAGAAGAGAAAAGAAGAGAAAAAGAAAAGAATAGAAAAGAAGAGAAAAGAGAAAAGAGAAATGAGAAAAGAAGAGAATTAGAAAAGGAAAGAAGAGAAATGAAGAGAAAAGAGATCCGAAGAGAAAAGAAGAGCAAACAAGAGAAATGAGAAAAGAAGAGCAAAGAAGAGAAAAGAAGAGAAATGAAGAGAAAAGAAGAGAAAGAGAAAGGAGAGAAAAGAAAAGAAGAGTAAAGAGAAAAGAGAAAAGAGAAAGGGTTAAAGAAGAGAAAACAAGAGAAAAGAGAAAAGAAGAGAAAAGAAGTGAAAAGAGAAAGGGGTAAAGAAGAGAAAAGAAGCTAAAAGAGAAAAAAAGCTAAAAGAGAAAAGAGAAAAAAGTGAAAAGAAGAGAAAAGAGAAAAGAGAAAGGGTGAAAGAAGAGAAAACAAGAGAAAAGGGAAAAGTGAAAAGAAGAGAAAAGAAGAGAAAAGAAGAGAAAGGAGAAAGGGGTAAAGAAGAGAAAAGAAGAGAAAAGAGAAAAGAAGAGAAAAGAAGAGAAATGAAGAGAAAAGAGAAAAGAAGAGAAAACAAGAGCAAAGAGAAAAGAGAAAAGAAGAGAAAACAAGAGAAAAGAGAAAAATGAAAGGGCCAAAGAAGAGAAAAGAAGAGAAAAAGAAAAGAATAGAAAAGAAGAGAAAAGAGAAATGAGAAAAGAAGAGAATTAGAAAAGGAAAGAAGAGAAATGAAGAGAAAAGAGAAAAGAAGAGAAATGAAGAGAAAAGAGAAAAGAGAAAAGAAGAGAAAAGAAGAGAAAAGGGAAAAGAAGACAAAACAAGAGAAAAGAGAAAACAAGAGAAAACAAGAGAAAAGACAAAAGAAGAGAAATGAAGAGAAAAGAAGAGAAAAGAGCAATGAGAAAAGAAGAGAAAACAAGAGAAAAGAGAAAAGAAGAGAAAAGAAGAGAAAAGAGAAAAGAGAAAGGGGTAGAGAAGAGAAAAGAAGATAAAAGAGAAAAAAAAACCGAAAAGAGAAAAGAGAAAAAAGTGAAAAGAAGAGAAAAGAGAAAAGAGAAGAGAAAAGAAGAGAAAAGAGAAAAGAAGAGAAAAGAGAAAAGAGAAATGGTTAAAGAAGGGAAAACAAGAGAAAAGAGAAAAGAAGAGAAAAGAAGTGAAAAGAGAAAGGGGTAGAGAAGAGAAAAGAAGATAAAAGAGAAAAAAAACCTAAAAGAGAAAAGAGAAAAAAGTGAAAAGAAGAGAAAAGAGAAAGGGTTAAAGAAGAGAAAACAAGAGAAAAGAGAATAGAGAAAAGAAGAGAAAAGAAGAGAAAAGAAGAGAAAGGAGATTGGGGTAAAGAAGAGAAAAGAAGAGAAAAGAGAAAAGAAGAGAAATGAAGAGAAAAGAGAAAAGAGAAAGGGTAAAGAAGAGAAAAGAAGTGAAAAGAGAAAAGAAGAGAAATGAAGAGAAAAGAAGAGAAAAGAGAAAAGAAGAGAAAAGAGAAATGAGAAAGGGTTAAAGAAGAGAAAACAAGAGAAAAGAGAAATGAGAAAAGAAGAGAAAGGAGAAAGGGGTAAAGAAGAGAAAAGAAGAGAAAAGAGAAAAGAAGGGAAATGAAGAGAAAAGAAGTGAAAAGAGAAAAGAGAAAGGGTAAAGAAGAGAAAAGAAGTGAAAAGAGAAAAGAAGAGAAATGAAGAGAAAAGAAGAGAAAAGAGAAAAAAGAAAGGGGTAAAAAAGAGAAAAAGAAAAGAATAGAAAAGAAGAGAAAAGTAGAGAAAAGAGAAAAGAGAAAGGGTTAAAGAAGAGAAAAGAAGTGAAAAGAGAAAAATGAAAAGGGTAAAGAAGAGAAAAGAAGAGAAAAAGAAAAGAATAGAAAAGAAGAGAAAAGAGAAAAGAGAAATGAGAAAAGAAGAGAATTAGAAAAGGAAAGAAGAGAAATGAAGAGAAAAGAGATCCGAAGAGAAAAGAAGAGCAAACAAGAGAAATGAGAAAAGAAGAGCAAAGAAGAGAAAAGAAGAGAAATGAAGAGAAAAGAAGTGAAAGAGAAAGGAGAGAAAAGAAAAGAAGAGTAAAGAGAAAAGAGAAAAGAAAAGAAAGGAAGAGAAAAGAAGAGAAAGAGAAAGGAGAGAAAAGGAAAGAAGAGTTTAGAGAAAAGAGAAAAGAAGAGACAGGAAGTGAAATGACGAGAAAAGAGAAAATAGAAAGAAAACAAGCGAAAAGAGAAAAGAGAAGACATAGAAAAGAATAGAAAAGAGAAAAGAGAACAGAAGAGAAAAGCAGAGAGATGAAAAAAGAGAAAAGAAGAGAAAAGATGAAATTAGAAAAGCGAAAAGAGGAGAAAAGAGAAAAGAAGAGAAAAGAGAAAAGAGAAAGGGTTAAAGAAGAGAAAACAAGAGAAAAGAGAAAAGAAGAGAAAAGAAGTGAAAAGAGAAAGGGGTAAAGAAGAGAAAAGAAGAGAAAAGAGAAAAGAAGGGAAATGAAGAGAAAAGAAGTGAAAAGAGAAAAGAGAAAGGGTAAAGAAGAGAAAAGAAGTGAAAAGAGAAAAGAAGAGAAATGAAGAGAAAAGAAGAGAAAAGAGAAAAAAGAAAGGGGTAAAAAAGAGAAAAAGAAAAGAATAGAAAAGAAGAGAAAAGTAGAGAAAAGAGAAAAGAGAAAGGGTTAAAGAAGAGAAAAGAAGTGAAAAGAGAAAAATGAAAAGGGTAAAGAAGAGAAAAGAAGAGAAAAAGAAAAGAATAGAAAAGAAGAGAAAAGAGAAAAGAGAAATGAGAAAAGAAGAGAATTAGAAAAGGAAAGAAGAGAAATGAAGAGAAAAGAGATCCGAAGAGAAAAGAAGAGCAAACAAGAGAAATGAGAAAAGAAGAGCAAAGAAGAGAAAAGAAGAGAAATGAAGAGAAAAGAAGTGAAAGAGAAAGGAGAGAAAAGAAAAGAAGAGTAAAGAGAAAAGAGAAAAGAAGAGAAAGGAAGAGAAAAGAAGAGAAAGAGAAAGGAGAGAAAAGGAAAGAAGAGTTTAGAGAAAAGAGAAAAGAAGAGACAGGAAGTGAAATGACGAGAAAAGAGAAAATAGAAAGAAAACAAGCGAAAAGAGAAAAGAGAAGACATAGAAAAGAATAGAAAAGAGAAAAGAGAACAGAAGAGAAAAGCAGAGAGATGAAAAAAGAGAAAAGAAGAGAAAAGATGAAATTAGAAAAGCGAAAAGAGGAGAAAAGAGAAAAGAAGAGAAAAGAGAAAAGAGAAAGGGTTAAAGAAGAGAAAACAAGAGAAAAGAGAAAAGAAGAGAAAAGAAGTGAAAAGAGAAAGGGGTAAAGAAGAGAAAAGAAGCTAAAAGAGAAAAAAAACCTAAAAGAGAAAAGAGAAAAAAGTGAAAAGAAGAGAAAAGAGAAAAGAGAAAGGGTCAAAGAAGAGAAAACAAGAGAAAAGAGAATAGAGAAAAGAAGAGAAAGGAGAAAGGGGTAAAGAAGAGAAAAGAAGTGAAAAGAGAAAAGAGAAGAGAAAAGAAGAGAAAAGAGAAAAGAAGAGAAAAGAAGAGAAAAGAGAAATGAGAAAGGGTTAAAGAAGAGAAAACAAGAGAAAAGAGAAATGAGAAAAGAAGAGAAAAGAAGAGAAAGGAGAAAGGGGTAAAGAAGAGAAAAGAAGAGAAAAGAGAAAAGAAGGGAAATGAAGAGAAAAGAAGAGAAAAGAGAAAACAGAAAGGGTAAAGAAGAGAAAAGAAGTGAAAAGAGAAAAGAAGAGAAATGAAGAGAAAAGAAGAGAAAAGAGAAAAAAGAAAGGGGTAAAGAAGAGAAAAGAGAAAAGAAGAGAAAAGAAGAGAAATGAAGAGAAAAGAGAAAAGAGAAAAGAAGAGAAAAGAAGAGAAAAGGGAAAAGAAGACCAAACAAGAGAAAAGAGAAAAGAAGAGAAAACAAGGGAAAAGACAAAAGAAGAGAAATGAAGAGAAAAGAAGAGAAAAGAGAAAAGAGAAATGAAGAGAAAACAAGAGAAAAGAGAAAAGAAGAGAAAAGAGAAAAGAGAAAGGGGTAAAGCAGAGAAAACAAGAGAAAAGAGAAAAGAAGAGAAAACAAGAGAAAAGAGAAAAGAAGAGAAAAGAAGAGAAAAGAGAAAAGAGAAAGGGGTAAAGCAGAGAAAACAAGAGAAAAGAGAAATGAAGAGAAAAGAAGAGAAAAGAGAAAAGAAGGGAAATGAAGAGAAAAGAAGAGAAAAGAGAAAGGGTAAAGAAGAGAAAAGAAGTGAAAAGAGAAAAGAAGAGAAATGAAGAGAAAAGAAGAGAAAAGAGAAAAAAGAAAGGGGTAAAAAAGAGAAAAAGAAAAGAATAGAAAAGAAGAGAAAAGTAGAGAAAAGAGAAAAGAGAAAGGGTTAAAGAAGAGAAAAGAAGTGAAAAGAGAAAAATGAAAAGGGTAAAGAAGAGAAAAGAAGAGAAAAAGAAAAGAATAGAAAAGAAGAGAAAAGAGAAAAGAGAAATGAGAAAAGAAGAGAATTAGAAAAGGAAAGAAGAGAAATGAAGAGAAAAGAGATCTGAAGAGAAAAGAAGAGCAAACAAGAGAAATGAGAAAAGAAGAGCAAAGAAGAGAAAAGAAGAGAAATGAAGAGAAAAGAAGAGAAAGAGAAAGGAGAGAAAAGAAAAGAAGAGTAAAGAAAAAAGAGAAAAGAAGAGAAAGGAAGAGAAAAGAAGAGAAAGAGAAAGGAGAGAAAAGGAAAGAAGAGTTTAGAGAAAAGAGAAAAGAAGAGACAGGAAGAGAAATGACGAGAAAAGAGAAAATAGAAAGAAAACAAGCGAAAAGAGAAAAGAGAAGACATAGAAAAGAATAGAAAAGAGAAAAGAGAACAGAAGAGAAAAGCAGAGAGATGAAAAAAGAGAAAAGAAGAGAAAGGATGAAATTAGAAAAGCGAAAAGAGGAGAAAAGAGAAAAGAAGAGAAAAGAAAAGAAGAGAAAAGAGAAAAGAGAAAGGGTTAAAGAAGGGTAAACAAGAGAAAAGAGAAAAGAAGAGAAAAGAAGTGAAAAGAGAAAGGGGTAAAGAAGAGAAAAGAAGCTATAAGAGAAAAAAAAGCTAAAAGAGAAAAGAGAAAAAAGTGAAAAGAAGAGAAAAGAGAAAAGAGAAAGGGTGAAAGAAGAGAAAACAAGAGAAAAGGGAAAAGAGAAAAGAAGAGAAAAGAAGAGAAAGGAGAAAGGGGTAAAGAAGAGAAAAGAAGAGAAAAGAGAAAAGAAGAGAAAAGAAGAGAAATGAAGAGAAAAGAGAAAAGAAGAGAAAACAAGAGCAAAGAGAAAAGAGAAAAGAAGAGAAAACAAGAGAAAAGAGAAAAATGAAAGGGCCAAAGAAGAGAAAAGAAGAGAAAAAGAAAAGAATAGAAAAGAAGAGAAAAGAGAAATGAGAAAAGAAGAGAATTAGAAAAGGAAAGAAGAGAAATGAAGAGAAAAGAGAAAAGAAGAGAAATGAAGAGAAAAGAGAAAAGAGAAAAGAAGAGAAAAGAAGAGAAATGGGAAAAGAAGACAAAACAAGAGAAAAGAGAAAACAAGAGAAAACAAGAGAAAAGACAAAAGAAGAGAAATGAAGAGAAAAGAAGAGAAAAGAGCAATGAGAAAAGAAGAGAAAACAAGAGAAAAGAGAAAAGAAGAGAAAAGAAGAGAAAAGAGAAAGGGGTAAAGCAGAGAAAACAAGAGAAAAGAGAAAAGAAGAGAAAACAAGAGAAAAGAGAAAAGAAGAGAAAAGAAGAGAAAAGAGAAAAGAGAAAGGGGTAAAGCAGAGAAAACAAGAGAAAAGAGAAATGAAGAGAAAAGAAGAGAGAAGAGAAAGGAGAAAAGAAGGGAAAACAAGAGAAAAGAGAAAAGAAGAAAAAAGACAAGAAGAGTAAAGAGAAAAGAGAAAAGAAGAGAAAAGAAGAGAAATGAAGAGAAAAGAGATCCGAAGAGAAAAGAAGAGCAAACAAGAGAAATGAGAAAAGAAGAGCAAAGAAGAGAAAAGAAGAGAAATGAAGAGAAAAGAAGAGAAAGAGAAAGGAGAGAAAAGAAAAGAAGAGTAAAGAGAAAAGAGAAAAGAAGAGAAAGGAAGAGAAAAGAAGAGAAAGAGAAAGGAGAGAAAAGGAAAGAAGAGTTTAGAGAAAAGAGAAAAGAAGAGACAGGAAGAGAAATGACGAGAAAAGAGAAAATAGAAAGAAAACAAGCGAAAAGAGAAAAGAGAAGACATAGAAAAGAATAGAAAAGAGAAAAGAGAACAGAAGAGAAAAGCAGAGAGATGAAAAAAGAGAAAAGAAGAGAAAGGATGAAATTAGAAAAGCGAAAAGAGGAGAAAAGAGAAAAGAAGAGAAAAGAAAAGAAGAGAAAAGAGAAAAGAGAAAGGGTTAAAGAAGGGTAAACAAGAGAAAAGAGAAAAGAAGAGAAAAGAAGTGAAAAGAGAAAGGGGTAAAGAAGAGAAAAGAAGCTAAAAGAGAAAAAAAAGCTAAAAGAGAAAAGAGAAAAAAGTGAAAAGAAGAGAAAAGAGAAAAGAGAAAGGGTGAAAGAAGAGAAAACAAGAGAAAAGGGAAAAGTGAAAAGAAGAGAAAAGAAGAGAAAAGAAGAGAAAGGAGAAAGGGGTAAAGAAGAGAAAAGAAGAGAAAAGAGAAAAGAAGAGAAAAGAAGAGAAATGAAGAGAAAAGAGAAAAGAAGAGAAAACAAGAGCAAAGAGAAAAGAGAAAAGAAGAGAAAACAAGAGAAAAGAGAAAAATGAAAGGGCCAAAGAAGAGAAAAGAAGAGAAAAAGAAAAGAATAGAAAAGAAGAGAAAAGAGAAATGAGAAAAGAAGAGAATTAGAAAAGGAAAGAAGAGAAATGAAGAGAAAAGAGAAAAGAAGAGAAATGAAGAGAAAAGAGAACAGAGAAAAGAAGAGAAAAGAAGAGAAAAGGGAAAAGAAGACAAAACAAGAGAAAAGAGAAAACAAGAGAAAACAAGAGAAAAGACAAAAGAAGAGAAATGAAGAGAAAAGAAGAGAAAAGAGCAATGAGAAAAGAAGAGAAAACAAGAGAAAAGAGAAAAGAAGAGAAAAGAAGAGAAAAGAGAAAAGAGAAAGGGGTAAAGCAGAGAAAACAAGAGAAAGGAGAAAAGAAGAGAAAACAAGAGAAAAGAGAAAAGAAGAGAAAAGAAGAGAAAAGTGAAAAGAGAAAGGGGTAGAGAAGAGAAAAGAAGATAAAAGAGAAAAAAAAACCGAAAAGAGAAAAGAGAAAAAAGTGAAAAGAAGAGAAAAGAGAAAAGAGAAGAGAAAAGAAGAGAAAAGAGAAAAGAAGAGAAAAGAGAAAAGAGAAAGGGTTAAAGAAGGGAAAACAAAAGAAAAGAGAAAAGAAGAGAAAAGAAGTGAAAAGAGAAAGGGGTAGAGAAGAGAAAAGAAGATAAAAGAGAAAAAAAACCTAAAAGAGAAAAGAGAAAAAAGTGAAAAGAAGAGAAAAGAGAAAGGGTTAAAGAAGAGAAAACAAGAGAAAAGAGAATAGAGAAAAGAAGAGAAAAGAAGAGAAAAGAAGAGAAAGGAGATTGGGGTAAAGAAGAGAAAAGAAGAGAAAAGAGAAAAGAAGAGAAATGAAGAGAAAAGAGAAAAGAGAAAGGGTAAAGAAGAGAAAAGAAGTGAAAAGAGAAAAGAAGAGAAATGAAGAGAAAAGAAGAGAAAAGAGAAAAGAAGAGAAAAGAGAAATGAGAAAGGGTTAAAGAAGAGAAAACAAGAGAAAAGAGAAATGAGAAAAGAAGAGAAAGGAGAAAGGGGTAAAGAAGAGAAAAGAAGAGAAAAGAGAAAAGAAGGGAAATGAAGAGAAAAGAAGTGAAAAGAGAAAAGAGAAAGGGTAAAGAAGAGAAAAGAAGTGAAAAGAGAAAAGAAGAGAAATGAAGAGAAAAGAAGAGAAAAGAGAAAAAAGAAAGGGGTAAAAAAGAGAAAAAGAAAAGAATAGAAAAGAAGAGAAAAGTAGAGAAAAGAGAAAAGAGAAAGGGTTAAAGAAGAGAAAAGAAGTGAAAAGAGAAAAATGAAAAGGGTAAAGAAGAGAAAAGAAGAGAAAAAGAAAAGAATAGAAAAGAAGAGAAAAGAGAAAAGAGAAATGAGAAAAGAAGAGAATTAGAAAAGGAAAGAAGAGAAATGAAGAGAAAAGAGATCCGAAGAGAAAAGAAGAGCAAACAAGAGAAATGAGAAAAGAAGAGCAAAGAAGAGAAAAGAAGAGAAATGAAGAGAAAAGAAGAGAAAGAGAAAGGAGAGAAAAGAAAAGAAGAGTAAAGAGAAAAGAGAAAAGAAGAGAAAGGAAGAGAAAAGAAGAGAAAGAGAAAGGAGAGAAAAGGAAAGAAGAGTTTAGAGAAAAGAGAAAAGAAGAGACAGGAAGTGAAATGACGAGAAAAGAGAAAATAGAAAGAAAACAAGCGAAAAGAGAAAAGAGAAGACATAGAAAAGAATAGAAAAGAGAAAAGAGAACAGAAGAGAAAAGCAGAGAGATGAAAAAAGAGAAAAGAAGAGAAAAGATGAAATTAGAAAAGCGAAAAGAGGAGAAAAGAGAAAAGAAGAGAAAAGAGAAAAGAGAAAGGGTTAAAGAAGAGAAAACAAGAGAAAAGAGAAAAGAAGAGAAAAGAAGTGAAAAGAGAAAGGGGTAAAGAAGAGAAAAGAAGCTAAAAGAGAAAAAAAACCTAAAAGAGAAAAGAGAAAAAAGTGAAAAGAAGAGAAAAGAGAAAAGAGAAAGGGTCAAAGAAGAGAAAACAAGAGAAAAGAGAATAGAGAAAAGAAGAGAAAGGAGAAAGGGGTAAAGAAGAGAAAAGAAGTGAAAAGAGAAAAGAGAAGAGAAAAGAAGAGAAAAGAGAAAAGAAGAGAAAAGAAGAGAAAAGAGAAATGAGAAAGGGTTAAAGAAGAGAAAACAAGAGAAAAGAGAAATGAGAAAAGAAGAGAAAAGAAGAGAAAGGAGAAAGGGGTAAAGAAGAGAAAAGAAGAGAAAAGAGAAAAGAAGGGAAATGAAGAGAAAAGAAGAGAAAAGAGAAAACAGAAAGGGTAAAGAAGAGAAAAGAAGTGAAAAGAGAAAAGAAGAGAAATGAAGAGAAAAGAAGAGAAAAGAGAAAAAAGAAAGGGGTAAAGAAGAGAAAAGAGAAAAGAAGAGAAAAGAAGAGAAATGAAGAGAAAAGAGAAAAGAGAAAAGAAGAGAAAAGAAGAGAAAAGGGAAAAGAAGACCAAACAAGAGAAAAGAGAAAAGAAGAGAAAACAAGGGAAAAGACAAAAGAAGAGAAATGAAGAGAAAAGAAGAGAAAAGAGAAAAGAGAAATGAAGAGAAAACAAGAGAAAAGAGAAAAGAAGAGAAAAGAGAAAAGAGAAAGGGGTAAAGCAGAGAAAACAAGAGAAAAGAGAAAAGAAGAGAAAACAAGAGAAAAGAGAAAAGAAGAGAAAAGAAGAGAAAAGAGAAAAGAAGGGAAATGAAGAGAAAAGAAGAGAAAAGAGAAAGGGTAAAGAAGAGAAAAGAAGTGAAAAGAGAAAAGAAGAGAAATGAAGAGAAAAGAAGAGAAAAGAGAAAAAAGAAAGGGGTAAAAAAGAGAAAAAGAAAAGAATAGAAAAGAAGAGAAAAGTAGAGAAAAGAGAAAAGAGAAAGGGTTAAAGAAGAGAAAAGAAGTGAAAAGAGAAAAATGAAAAGGGTAAAGAAGAGAAAAGAAGAGAAAAAGAAAAGAATAGAAAAGAAGAGAAAAGAGAAAAGAGAAATGAGAAAAGAAGAGAATTAGAAAAGGAAAGAAGAGAAATGAAGAGAAAAGAGATCCGAAGAGAAAAGAAGAGCAAACAAGAGAAATGAGAAAAGAAGAGCAAAGAAGAGAAAAGAAGAGAAATGAAGAGAAAAGAAGAGAAAGAGAAAGGAGAGAAAAGAAAAGAAGAGTAAAGAAAAAAGAGAAAAGAAGAGAAAGGAAGAGAAAAGAAGAGAAAGAGAAAGGAGAGAAAAGGAAAGAAGAGTTTAGAGAAAAGAGAAAAGAAGAGACAGGAAGAGAAATGACGAGAAAAGAGAAAATAGAAAGAAAACAAGCGAAAAGAGAAAAGAGAAGACATAGAAAAGAATAGAAAAGAGAAAAGAGAACAGAAGAGAAAAGCAGAGAGATGAAAAAAGAGAAAAGAAGAGAAAGGATGAAATTAGAAAAGCGAAAAGAGGAGAAAAGAGAAAAGAAGAGAAAAGAAAAGAAGAGAAAAGAGAAAAGAGAAAGGGTTAAAGAAGGGTAAACAAGAGAAAAGAGAAAAGAAGAGAAAAGAAGTGAAAGGAGAAAGGGGTAAAGAAGAGAAAACAAGAGAAAAGAGAAATGAGAAAAGAAGAGAAAAGAAGAGAAAGGAGAAAGGGGTAAAGAAGAGAAAAGAAGAGAAAAGAGAAAAGAAGGGAAAAGATGAAATTAGAAAAGCGAAAAGAGGAGAAAAGAGAAAAGAGAAAAGAAAAGAAGAGAAAAGAGAAAAGAGAAAGGGTTAAAGAAGGGTAAACAAGAGAAAAGAGAAAAGAAGAGAAAAGAAGTGAAAAGAGAAAGGGGTAAAGAAGAGAAAAGAAGCTAAAAGAGAAAAAAAAGCTAAAAGAGAAAAGAGAAAAAAGTGAAAAGAAGAGAAAAGAGAAAAGAGAAAGGGTGAAAGAAGAGAAAACAAGAGAAAAGGGAAAAGAGAAAAGAAGAGAAAAGAAGAGAAAGGAGAAAGGGGTAAAGAAGAGAAAAGAAGAGAAAAGAGAAAAGAAGAGAAAAGAAGAGAAATGAAGAGAAAAGAGAAAAGAAGAGAAAACAAGAGCAAAGAGAAAAGAGAAAAGAAGAGAAAACAAGAGAAAAGAGAAAAATGAAAGGGCCAAAGAAGAGAAAAGAAGAGAAAAAGAAAAGAATAGAAAAGAAGAGAAAAGAGAAATGAGAAAAGAAGAGAATTAGAAAAGGAAAGAAGAGAAATGAAGAGAAAAGAGAAAAGAAGAGAAATGAAGAGAAAAGAGAAAAGAGAAAAGAAGAGAAAAGAAGAGAAAAGGGAAAAGAAGACAAAACAAGAGAAAAGAGAAAACAAGAGAAAACAAGAGAAAAGACAAAAGAAGAGAAATGAAGAGAAAAGAAGAGAAAAGAGCAATGAGAAAAGAAGAGAAAACAAGAGAAAAGAGAAAAGAAGAGAAAAGAAGAGAAAAGAGAAAGGGGTAAAGCAGAGAAAACAAGAGAAAAGAGAAAAGAAGAGAAAACAAGAGAAAAGAGAAAAGAAGAGAAAAGAAGAGAAAAGAGAAAAGAGAAAGGGGTAAAGCAGAGAAAACAAGAGAAAAGAGAAATGAAGAGAAAAGAAGAGAGAAGAGAAAGGAGAAAAGAAGGGAAAACAAGAGAAAAGAGAAAAGAAGAAAAAAGACAAGAAGAGTAAAGAGAAAAGAGAAAAGAAGAGAAAAGAAGAGAAATGAAGAGAAAAGAGATCCGAAGAGAAAAGAAGAGCAAACAAGAGAAATGAGAAAAGAAGAGCAAAGAAGAGAAAAGAAGAGAAATGAAGAGAAAAGAAGAGAAAGAGAAAGGAGAGAAAAGAAAAGAAGAGTAAAGAAAAAAGAGAAAAGAAGAGAAAGGAAGAGAAAAGAAGAGAAAGAGAAAGGAGAGAAAAGGAAAGAAGAGTTTAGAGAAAAGAGAAAAGAAGAGACAGGAAGAGAAATGACGAGAAAAGAGAAAATAGAAAGAAAACAAGCGAAAAGAGAAAAGAGAAGACATAGAAAAGAATAGAAAAGAGAAAAGAGAACAGAAGAGAAAAGCAGAGAGATGAAAAAAGAGAAAAGAAGAGAAAGGATGAAATTAGAAAAGCGAAAAGAGGAGAAAAGAGAAAAGAAGAGAAAACAAAAGAAGAGAAAAGAGAAAAGAGAAAGGGTTAAAGAAGGGTAAACAAGAGAAAAGAGAAAAGAAGAGAAAAGAAGTGAAAAGAGAAAGGGGTAAAGAAGAGAAAAGAAGCTAAAAGAGAAAAAAAAGCTAAAAGAGAAAAGAGAAAAAAGTGAAAAGAAGAGAAAAGAGAAAAGAGAAAGGGTGAAAGAAGAGATAACAAGAGAAAAGGGAAAAGAGAAAAGAAGAGAAAAGAAGAGAAAGGAGAAAGGGGTAAAGAAGAGAAAAGAAGAGAAAAGAGAAAAGAAGAGAAAAGAAGAGAAATGAAGAGAAAAGAGAAAAGAAGAGAAAACAAGAGCAAAGAGAAAAGAGAAAAGAAGAGAAAACAAGAGAAAAGAGAAAAATGAAAGGGCCAAAGAAGAGAAAAGAAGAGAAAAGAAAAGAATAGAAAAGAAGAGAAAAGAGAAATGAGAAAAGAAGAGAATTAGAAAAGGAAAGAAGAGAAATGAAGAGAAAAGAGAAAAGAAGAGAAATGAAGAGAAAAGAGAAAAGAAGAGAAAAGGGAAAAGAAGACAAAACAAGAGAAAAGAGAAAACAAGAGAAAAGACAAAAGAAGAGAAATGAAGAGAAAAGAAGAGAAAAGAGCAATGAGAAAAGAAGAGAAAACAAGAGAAAAGATAAAAGAAGAGAAAAGAAGAGAAAAGAGAAAAGAGAAAGGGGTAAAGCAGAGAAAACAACAGAAAAGAGAAAAGAAGAGAAAACAAGAGAAAAGAGAAAAGAAGAGAAAAGACGAGAAAAGAGAAAGTGGTAAAGCAGAGAAAACAAGAGAAAAGAGAAATGAAGAGAAAAGAAGAGAGAAGAGAAAGGAGAAAAGAAGGGAAAACAAGAGAAAAGAGAAAAGAAGAAAAAAGACAAGAAGAGTAAAGAGAAGAGAGAAAAGAAGAGAAAAGAAGAGAAATGAAGAGAAAAGTGATCCGAAGAGAAAAGAAGAGCAAACAAGAGAAATGAGAAAAGAAGAGCAAAGAAGAGAAAAGAAGAGAAATGAAGAGAAAAGAAGAGAAAGAGAAAGGAGAGAAAAGAAAAGAAGAGTAAAGAGAAAAGAGAAAAGAAGAGAAAGGAAGAGAAAAGAAGAGAAAGAAAAAGGAGAGAAAAGAAAAGAAGAGTAAAGAGAAAAGAGAAAAGAAGAGACAGGAAGAGAAATGACGAGAGAAGAGAAAATAGAAAGAAAACAAGCGAAAAGAGAAAAGAGAAGACATAGAAAAGAATAGAAAAGAGAAAAGAGAACAGAAGAGAAAAGCAGAGAGATGAAAAAAGAGAAAAGAGGAGAAAAGATGAAATTAGAAAAGCGAAAAGAGGAGAAAAGAGAAAAGAAGAGAAAAGAGAAAAGAGAAAGGGTTAAAGAAGAGAAAACAAGAGAAAAGAGAAAAGAAGAGAAAAGAAGTGAAAAGAGAAAGGGGTAAAGAAGAGAAAAGAAGCTAAAAGAGAAAAAAAACCTAAAAGAGAAAAGAGAAAAAAGTGAAAAGAAGAGAAAAGAGAAAAGAGAAAGGGTCAAAGAAGAGAAAACAAGAGAAAAGAGAATAGAGAAAAGAAGAGAAAGGAGAAAGGGGTAAAGAAGAGAAAAGAAGTGAAAAGAGAAAAGAGAAGAGAAAAGAAGAGAAAAGAGAAAAGAAGAGAAAAGAGAAATGAGAAAGGGTTAAAGAAGAGAAAACAAGAGAAAAGAGAAATGAGAAAAGAAGAGAAAAGAAGAGAAAGGAGAAAGGGGTAAAGAAGAGAAAAGAAGAGAAAAGAGAAAAGAAGGGAAAAGATGAAATTAGAAAAGCGAAAAGAGGAGAAAAGAGAAAAGAGAAAAGAAAAGAAGAGAAAAGAGAAAAGAGAAAGGGTTAAAGAAGGGTAAACAAGAGAAAAGAGAAAAGAAGAGAAAAGAAGTGAAAAGAGAAAGGGGTAAAGAAGAGAAAAGAAGCTAAAAGAGAAAAAAAAGCTAAAAGAGAAAAGAGAAAAAAGTGAAAAGAAGAGAAAAGAGAAAAGAGAAAGGGTGAAAGAAGAGAAAACAAGAGAAAAGGGAAAAGAGAAAAGAAGAGAAAAGAAGAGAAAAGAAGAGAAAGGAGAAAGGGGTAAAGAAGAGAAAAGAAGAGAAAAGAGAAAAGAAGAGAAAAGAAGAGAAATGAAGAGAAAAGAGAAAAGAAGATAAAACAAGAGCAAAGAGAAAAGAGAAAAGAAGAGAAAACAAGAGAAAAGAGAAAAATGAAAGGGCCAAAGGAGAGAAAAGAAGAGAAAAAGAAAAGAATAGAAAAGAAGAGAAAAGAGAAATGAGAAAAGAAGAGAATTAGAAAAGGAAAGAAGAGAAATGAAGAGAAAAGAGAAATGAAGAGAAAAGAGAAAAGAAGAGAAAAGAAGAGAAAAGGGAAAAGAAGACAAAACAAGAGAAAAGAGAAAACAAGAGAAAACAAGAGAAAAGACAAAAGAAGAGAAATGAAGAGAAAAGAAGAGAAAAGAGCAATGAGAAAAGAAGAGAAAACAAGAGAAAAGAGAAAAGAAGAGAAAAGAGAAAAGAGAAAGGGGTAAAGCAGAGAAAACAAGAGAAAAGAGAAAAGAAGAGAAAAGAAGAGATAAGAGAAAAGAAGAGAAAAGAAGAGAAAAGAGAAAGGGGTAAAGCAGAGAAAACAAGAGAAAAGAGAAATGAAGAGAAAAGAAGAGAGAAGAGAAAGGAGAAAAGAAGGGAAAACAAGAGAAAAGATAAAAGAAGAAAAAAGACAAGAAGAGTAAAGAGAAAAGAGAAAAGAAGAGAAAAGAAGAGAAATGAAGAGAAAAGTGATCCGAAGAGAAAAGAAGAGCAAACAAGAGAAATGAGAAAGGAGGAGCAAAGAAGAGAAAAGAAGAGAAATGAAGAGAAAAGAAGAGAAAGAGAAAGGAGAGAAAAGAAAAGAAGAGTAAAGAAGAAAGAGAAAAGAAGAGAAAGGAAGAGAAAAGAGAAAAGAAGAGAAAAGAGAAATGAGAAAGGGTTAAAGAAGAGAAAAGAAGAGAAAAGAGAAATGAGAAAAGAAGAGAAAAGAAGAGAAAGGAGAAAGGGTTAAAGAAGAGAAAAGAAGAGAAAAGAGAAAAGAAGGGAAATGAAGAGAAAAGAAGAGAAAAGAGAAAAGAGAAAGGGTAAAGAAGAGAAAAGAAGTGAAAAGAGAAAAGAAGAGAAATGAAGTGAAAAGAAGAGAAAAGAGAAAAAAGAAAGGGGTAAAGAAGAGAAAAAGAAAAGAATAGAAAAGAAGAGAAAAGTAGAGAAAAGAGAAAAGAGAAAGGGTTAAAGAAGAGAAAAGAAGTGAAAAGAGAAAAATGAAAAGGGTAAAGAAGAGAAAAGAAGAGAAAAAGAAAAGAATAGAAAAGAAGAGAAAAGAGAAAAGAGAAATGAGAAAAGAAGAGAATTAGAAAAGGAAAGAAGAGAAATGAAGAGAAAAGAGATCCGAAGAGAAAAGAAGAGCAAACAAGAGAAATGAGAAAAGAAGAGCAAAGAAGAGAAAAGAAGAGAAATGAAGAGAAAAGAAGAGAAAGAGAAAGGAGAGAAAAGAAAAGAAGAGTAAAGAGAAAAGAGAAAAGAAGAGAAAGGAAGAGAAAAGAAGAGAAAGAGAAAGGAGAGAAAAGGAAAGAAGAGTTTAGAGAAAAGAGAAAAGAAGAGACAGGAAGAGAAATGACGAGAAAAGAGAAAATAGAAAGAAAACAAGCGAAAAGAGAAAAGAGAAGACATAGAAAAGAATAGAAAAGAGAAAAGAGAACAGAAGAGAAAAGCAGAGAGATGAAAAAAGAGAAAAGAAGAGAAAGGATGAAATTAGAAAAGCGAAAAGAGGAGAAAAGAGAAAAGAAGAGAAAAGAAAAGAAGAGAAAAGAGAAAAGAGAAAGGGTTAAAGAAGGGTAAACAAGAGAAAAGAGAAAAGAAGAGAAAAGAAGTGAAAAGAGAAAGGGGTAAAGAAGAGAAAAGAAGCTAAAAGAGAAAAAAAAGCTAAAAGAGAAAAGAGAAAAAAGTGAAAAGAAGAGAAAAGAGAAAAGAGAAAGGGTGAAAGAAGAGAAAACAAGAGAAAAGGGAAAAGAGAAAAGAAGAGAAAAGAAGAGAAAAGAAGAGAAAGGAGAAAGGGGTAAAGAAGAGAAAAGAAGAGAAAAGAGAAAAGAAGAGAAAAGAAGAGAAATGAAGAGAAAAGAGAAAAGAAGAGAAAACAAGAGCAAAGAGAAAAGAGAAAAGAAGAGAAAACAAGAGAAAAGAGAAAAATGAAAGGGCCAAAGAAGAGAAAAAGAAAAGAATAGAAAAGAAGAGAAAAGAGAAATGAGAAAAGAAGAGAATTAGAAAAGGAAAGAAGAGAAATGAAGAGAAAAGAGAAATGAAGAGAAAAGAGAAAAGAAGAGAAAAGAAGAGAAAAGGGAAAAGAAGACAAAACAAGAGAAAAGTGAAAACAAGAGAAAAGACAAAAGAAGAGAAATGAAGAGAAAAGAAGAGAAAAGAGCAATGAGAAAAGAAGAGAAAACAAGAGAAAAGAGAAAAGAAGAGAAAAGAGAAAGGGGTAAAGCAGAGAAAACAAGAGAAAAGAGAAAAGAAGAGAAAAGAAGAGATAAGAGAAAAGAAGAGAAAAGAAGAGAAAATAGAAAGGGGTAAAGCAGAGAAAACAAGAGAAAAGAGAAATGAAGAGAAAAGAAGAGAGAAGAGAAAGGAGAAAAGAAGGGAAAACAAGAGAAAAGAGAAAAGAAGAAAAAAGACAAGAAGAGTAAAGAGAAAAGAGAAAAGAAGAGAAAAGAAGAGAAATGAAGAGAAAAGTGATCCGAAGAGAAAAGAAGAGCAAACAAGAGAAATGAGAAAGGAGGAGCAAAGAAGAGAAAAGAAGAGAAATGAAGAGAAAAGAAGAGAAAGAGAAAGGAGAGAAAAGAAAAGAAGAGTAAAGAAGAAAGAGAAAAGAAGAGAAAGGAAGAGAAAAGAGAAAAGAAGAGAAAAGAGAAAAGAAGGGAAATGAAGAGAAAAGAAGAGAAAAGAGAAAAGAGAAAGGGTAAAGAAGAGAAAAGAAGTGAAAAGAGAAAAGAAGAGAAATGAAGAGAAAAGAAGAGAAAAGAGAAAAAAGAAAGGGGTAAAGAAGAGAAAAAGAAAAGAATAGAAAAGAAGAGAAAAGTAGAGAAAAGAGAAAAGAGAAAGGGTTAAAGAAGAGAAAAGAAGTGAAAAGAGAAAAATGAAAAGGGTAAAGAAGAGAAAAGAAGAGAAAAAGAAAAGATAGAAAAGAAGAGAAAAGAGAAAAGAGAAATGAGAAAAGAAGAGAATTAGAAAAGGAAAGAAGAGAAATGAAGAGAAAAGAGATCCGAAGAGAAAAGAAGAGCAAACAAGAGAAATGAGAAAAGAAGAGCAAAGAAGAGAAAAGAAGAGAAATGAAGAGAAAAGAAGAGAAAGAGAAAGGAGAGAAAAGAAAAGAAGAGTAAAGAGAAAAGAGAAAAGAAGAGAAAGGAAGAGAAAAGAAGAGAAAGAGAAAGGAGAGAAAAGGAAAGAAGAGTTTAGAGAAAAGAGAAAAGAAGAGACAGGAAGAGAAATGACGAGAAAAGAGAAAATAGAAAGAAAACAAGCGAAAAGAGAAAAGAGAAGACATAGAAAAGAATAGAAAAGAGAAAAGAGAACAGAAGAGAAAAGCAGAGAGATGAAAAAAGAGAAAAGAAGAGAAAGGATGAAATTAGAAAAGCGAAAAGAGGAGAAAAGAGAAAAGAAGAGAAAAGAAAAGAAGAGAAAAGAGAAAAGAGAAAGGGTTAAAGAAGGGTAAACAAGAGAAAAGAGAAAAGAAGAGAAAAGAAGTGAAAAGAGAAAGGGGTAAAGAAGAGAAAAGAAGCTAAAAGAGAAAAAAAAGCTAAAAGAGAAAAGAGAAAAAAGTGAAAAGAAGAGAAAAGAGAAAAGAGAAAGGGTGAAAGAAGAGAAAACAAGAGAAAAGGGAAAAGAGAAAAGAAGAGAAAAGAAGAGAAAAGAAGAGAAAGGAGAAAGGGGTAAAGAAGAGAAAAGAAGAGAAAAGAGAAAAGAAGAGAAAAGAAGAGAAATGAAGAGAAAAGAGAAAAGAAGAGAAAACAAGAGCAAAGAGAAAAGAGAAAACAAGAGAAAACAAGAGAAAAGAGAAAAATGAAAGGGCCAAAGGAGAGAAAAGAAGAGAAAAAGAAAAGAATAGAAAAGAAGAGAAAAGAGAAATGAGAAAAGAAGAGAATTAGAAAAGGAAAGAAGAGAAATGAAGAGAAAAGAGAAATGAAGAGAAAAGAGAAAAGAAGAGAAAAGAAGAGAAAAGGGAAAAGAAGACAAAACAAGAGAAAAGTGAAAACAAGAGAAAAGACAAAAGAAGAGAAATGAAGAGAAAAGAAGAGAAAAGTGCAATGAGAAAAGAAGAGAAAACAAGAGAAAAGAGAAAAGAAGAGAAAAGAGAAAGGGGTAAAGCAGAGAAAACAAGAGAAAAGAGAAAAGAAGAGAAAAGAAGAGATAAGAGAAAAGAAGAGAAAAGAAGAGAAAATAGAAAGGGGTAAAGCAGAGAAAACAAGAGAAAAGAGAAATGAAGAGAAAAGAAGAGAGAAGAGAAAGGAGAAAAGAAGGGAAAACAAGAGAAAAGAGAAAAGAAGAAAAAAGACAAGAAGAGTAAAGAGAAAAGAGAAAAGAAGAGAAAAGAAGAGAAATGAAGAGAAAAGTGATCCGAAGAGAAAAGAAGAGCAAACAAGAGAAATGAGAAAGGAGGAGCAAAGAAGAGAAAAGAAGAGAAATGAAGAGAAAAGAAGAGAAAGAGAAAGGAGAGAAAAGAAAAGAAGAGTAAAGAAGAAAGAGAAAAGAAGAGAAAGGAAGAGAAAAGAGAAAAGAAGAGAAAAGAGAAAAGAAGGGAAATGAAGAGAAAAGAAGAGAAAAGAGAAAAGAGAAAGGGTAAAGAAGAGAAAAGAAGTGAAAAGAGAAAAGAAGAGAAATGAAGAGAAAAGAAGAGAAAAGAGAAAAAAGAAAGGGGTAAAGAAGAGAAAAAGAAAAGAATAGAAAAGAAGAGAAAAGTAGAGAAAAGAGAAAAGAGAAAGGGTTAAAGAAGAGAAAAGAAGTGAAAAGAGAAAAATGAAAAGGGTAAAGAAGAGAAAAGAAGAGAAAAAGAAAAGAATAGAAAAGAAGAGAAAAGAGAAAAGAGAAATGAGAAAAGAAGAGAATTAGAAAAGGAAAGAAGAGAAATGAAGAGAAAAGAGATCCGAAGAGAAAAGAAGAGCAAACAAGAGAAATGAGAAAAGAAGAGCAAAGAAGAGAAAAGAAGAGAAATGAAGAGAAAAGAAGAGAAAGAGAAAGGAGAGAAAAGAAAAGAAGAGTAAAGAGAAAAGAGAAAAGAAGAGAAAGGAAGAGAAAAGAAGAGAAAGAGAAAGGAGAGAAAAGGAAAGAAGAGTTTAGAGAAAAGAGAAAAGAAGAGACAGGAAGAGAAATGACGAGAAAAGAGAAAATAGAAAGAAAACAAGCGAAAAGAGAAAAGAGAAGACATAGAAAAGAATAGAAAAGAGAAAAGAGAACAGAAGAGAAAAGCAGAGAGATGAAAAAAGAGAAAAGAAGAGAAAGGATGAAATTAGAAAAGCGAAAAGAGGAGAAAAGAGAAAAGAAGAGAAAAGAAAAGAAGAGAAAAGAGAAAAGAGAAAGGGTTAAAGAAGGGTAAACAAGAGAAAAGAGAAAAGAAGAGAAAAGAAGTGAAAAGAGAAAGGGGTAAAGAAGAGAAAAGAAGCTAAAAGAGAAAAAAAGCTAAAAGAGAAAAGAGAAAAAAGTGAAAAGAAGAGAAAAGAGAAAAGAGAAAGGGTGAAAGAAGAGAAAACAAGAGAAAAGGGAAAAGAGAAAAGAAGAGAAAAGAAGAGAAAAGAAGAGAAAGGAGAAAGGGGTAAAGAAGAGAAAAGAAGAGAAAAGAGAAAAGAAGAGAAAAGAAGAGAAATGAAGAGAAAAGAGAAAAGAAGAGAAAACAAGAGCAAAGAGAAAAGAGAAAAGAAGAGAAAACAAGAGAAAAGAGAAAAATGAAAGGGCCAAAGAAGAGAAAAGAAGAGAAAAAGAAAAGAATAGAAAAGAAGAGAAAAGAGAAATGAGAAAAGAAGAGAATTAGAAAAGGAAAGAAGAGAAATGAAGAGAAAAGAGAAAAGAAGAGAAATGAAGAGAAAAGAGAAAAGAGAAAAGAAGAGAAAAGAAGAGAAAAGGGAAAAGAAGACAAAACAAGAGAAAAGAGAAAACAAGAGAAAACAAGAGAAAAGACAAAAGAAGAGAAATGAAGAGAAAAGAAGAGAAAAGAGCAATGAGAAAAGAAGAGAAAACAAGAGAAAAGAGAAAAGAAGAGAAAAGAAGAGAAAAGAGAAAAGAGAAAGGGGTAAAGCAGAGAAAACAAGAGAAAAGAGAAAAGAAGAGAAAACAAGAGAAAAGAGAAAAGAAGAGAAAAGAAGAGAAAAGAGAAAAGAGAAAGGGGTAAAGCAGAGAAAACAAGAGAAAAGAGAAATGAAGAGAAAAGAAGAGAGAAGAGAAAGGAGAAAAGAAGGGAAAACAAGAGAAAAGAGAAAAGAAGAAAAAAGACAAGAAGAGTAAAGAGAAAAGAGAAAAGAAGAGAAAAGAAGAGAAATGAAGAGAAAAGTGATCCGAAGAGAAAAGAAGAGCAAACAAGAGAAATGAGAAAAGAAGAGCAAAGAAGAGAAAAGAAGAGAAAGAGAAAGGAGAGAAAAGAAAAGAAGAGTAAAGAGAAAAGAGAAAAGAAGAGAAAGGAAGAGAAAAGAAGAGAAAGAGAAAGGAGAGAAAAGAAAAGAAGAGTTTAGAGAAAAGAGAAAAGAAGAGACAGGAAGAGAAATGACGAGAGAAGAGAAAATAGAAAGAAAACAAGCGAAAAGAGAAAAGAGAAGACATAGAAAAGAATAGAAAAGAGAAAAGAGAACAGAAGAGTAAAGCAGAGAGATGAAAAAAGAGAAAAGAGGAGAAAAGATGAAATTAGAAAAGCGAAAAGAGGAGAAAAGAGAAAAGAAGAGAAAAGAGAAAAGAGAAAGGGTTAAAGAAGAGAAAACAAGAGAAAAGAGAAAAGAAGAGAAAAGAAGTGAAAAGAGAAAGGGGTAAAGAAGAGAAAAGAAGCTAAAAGAGAAAAAAAACCTAAAAGAGAAAAGAGAAAAAAGTGAAAAGAAGAGAAAAGAGAAAAGAGAAAGGGTCAAAGAAGAGAAAACAAGAGAAAAGAGAATAGAGAAAAGAAGAGAAAGGAGAAAGGGGTAAAGAAGAGAAAAGAAGTGAAAAGAGAAAAGAGAAGAGAAAAGAAGAGAAAAGAGAAAAGAAGAGAAAAGAGAAATGAGAAAGGGTTAAAGAAGAGAAAACAAGAGAAAAGAGAAATGAGAAAAGAAGAGAAAAGAAGAGAAAGGAGAAAGGGGTAAAGAAGAGAAAAGAAGAGAAAAGAGAAAAGAAGGGAAATGAAGAGAAAAGAAGAGAAAAGAGAAAAGAGAAAGGGTAAAGAAGAGAAAAGAAGTGAAAAGAGAAAAGAAGAGAAATGAAGAGAAAAGAAGAGAAAAGAGAAAAAAGAAAGGGGTAAAGAAGAGAAAAGAGAAAAGAAGAGAAAAGAAGAGAAATGAAGAGAAAAGAGAAAAGAGAAAAGAAGAGAAAAGAAGAGAAAAGGGAAAAGAAGACAAAACAAGAGAAAAGAGAAAAGAAGAGAAAACAAGGGAAAAGACAAAAGAAGAGAAATGAAGAGAAAAGAAGAGAAAAGAGAAAAGAGAAATGAAGAGAAAACAAGACAAAAGAGAAAAGAAGAGAAAAGAGAAAAGAGAAAGGGGTAAAGCAGATAAAACAAGAGAAAAGAGAAAAGAAGAGAAAACAAGGGAAAAGAGAAAAGAAGAGAAAAGAGAAAAGAGAAAGGGGTAAAGAAGAGAAAAGAAGTGAAAAAAGAAAAGAAGAGAAATGAAGTGAAAAGAAGAGAAAAGAGAAAAGAGAAGAGAAAAGAAGAGAAAAGAGAAAAGAAGAGAAAAGAGAAAAGAGAAAGGGTTAAAGAAGGGAAAACAAGAGAAAAGAGAAAAGAAGAGAAAAGAAGTGAAAAGAGAAAGGGGTAGAGAAGAGAAAAGAAGATAAAAGAGAAAAAAAACCTAAAAGAGAAAAGAGAAAAAAGTGAAAAGAAGAGAAAAGAGAAAGGGTTAAAGAAGAGAAAACAAGAGAAAAGAGAATAGAGAAAAGAAGAGAAAAGAAGAGAAAAGAAGAGAAAGGAGAAAGGGGTAAAGAAGAGAAAAGAAGAGAAAAGAGAAAAGAAGAGAAATGAAGAGAAAAGAGAAAAGAGAAAGGGTAAAGAAGAGAAAAGAAGTGAAAAGAGAAAAGAAGAGAAATGAAGAGAAAAGAAGAGAAAAGAGAAAAGAAGAGAAAAGAGAAATGAGAAAGGGTTAAAGAAGAGAAAACAAGAGAAAAGAGAAATGAGAAAAGAAGAGAAAAGAAGAGAAAGGAGAAAGGGGTAAAGAAGAGAAAAGAAGAGAAAAGAGAAAAGAAGGGAAATGAAGAGAAAAGAAGAGAAAAGAGAAAAGAGAAAGGGTAAAGAAGAGAAAAGAAGTGAAAAGAGAAAAGAAGAGAAATGAAGAGAAAAGAAGAGAAAAGAGAAAAAAGAAAGGGGTAAAAAAGAGAAAAAGAAAAGAATAGAAAAGAAGAGAAAAGTAGAGAAAAGAGAAAGGGTTAAAGAAGAGAAAAGAAGTGAAAAGAGAAAAATGAAAAGGGTAAAGAAGAGAAAAGAAGAGAAAAAGAAAAGAATAGAAAAGAAGAGAAAAGAGAAAAGAGAAATGAGAAAAGAAGAGAATTAGAAAAGGAAAGAAGAGAAATGAAGAGAAAAGAGATCCGAAGAGAAAAGAAGAGCAAACAAGAGAAATGAGAAAAGAAGAGCAAAGAAGAGAAAAGAAGAGAAATGAAGAGAAAAGAAGAGAAAGAGAAAGGAGAGAAAAGAAAAGAAGAGTAAAGAGAAAAGAGAAAAGAAGAGAAAGGAAGAGAAAAGAAGAGAAAGAGAAAGGAGAGAAAAGAAAAGAAGAGTTTAGAGAAAAGAGAAAAGAAGAGACAGGAAGAGAAATGACGAGAAAAGAGAAAATAGAAAGAAAACAAGCGAAAAGAGAAAAGAGAAGACATAGAAAAGAATAGAAAAGAAAAATGAGAACAGAAGAGAAAAGCAGAGAGATGAAAAAAGAGAAAAGAGGAGAAAAGATGAAATTAGAAAAGCGAAAAGAGGAGAAAGGAGAAAAGAAGAGAAAAGAGAAAAGAAGAGAAAAGAAGAGAAATGAAGAGAAAAGAGAAAAGAAGAGAAAACAAGAGCAAAGAGAAAAGAGAAAAGAAGAGAAAACAAGAGAAAAGAGAAAAATGAAAGGGCCAAAGAAGAGAAAAGAAGAGAAAAAGAAAAGAATAGAAAAGAAGAGAAAAGAGAAATGAGAAAAGAAGAGAATTAGAAAAGGAAAGAAGAGAAATGAAGAGAAAAGAGAAAAGAAGAGAAATGAAGAGAAAAGAGAAAAGAGAAAAGAAGAGAAAAGAAGAGAAAAGGGAAAAGAAGACAAAACAAGAGAAAAGAGAAAACAAGAGAAAACAAGAGAAAAGACAAAAGAAGAGAAATGAAGAGAAAAGAAGAGAAAAGAGCAATGAGAAAAGAAGAGAAAACAAGAGAAAAGAGAAAAGAAGAGAAAAGAAGAGAAAAGAGAAAAGAGAAAGGGGTAAAGCAGAGAAAACAAGAGAAAAGAGAAAAGAAGAGAAAACAAGAGAAAAGAGAAAAGAAGAGAAAAGAAGAGAAAAGAGAAAAGAGAAAGGGGTAAAGCAGAGAAAACAAGAGAAAAGAGAAATGAAGAGAAAAGAAGAGAGAAGAGAAAGGAGAAAAGAAGGGAAAACAAGAGAAAAGAGAAAAGAAGAAAAAAGACAAGAAGAGTAAAGAGAAAAGAGAAAAGAAGAGAAAAGAAGAGAAATGAAGAGAAAAGTGATCCGAAGAGAAAAGAAGAGCAAACAAGAGAAATGAGAAAAGAAGAGCAAAGAAGAGAAAAGAAGAGAAATGAAGAGAAAAGAAGAGAAAGAGAAAGGAGAGAAAAGAAAAGAAGAGTAAAGAGAAAAGAGAAAAGAAGAGAAAGGAAGAGAAAAGAAGAGAAAGAGAAAGGAGAGAAAAGAAAAGAAGAGTTTAGAGAAAAGAGAAAAGAAGAGACAGGAAGAGAAATGACGAGAGAAGAGAAAATAGAAAGAAAACAAGCGAAAAGAGAAAAGAGAAGACATAGAAAAGAATAGAAAAGAGAAAAGAGAACAGAAGAGAAAAGCAGAGAGATGAAAAAAGAGAAAAGAGGAGAAAAGATGAAATTAGAAAAGCGAAAAGAGGAGAAAAGAGAAAAGAAGAGAAAAGACAAAAGAGAAAGGGTTAAAGAAGAGAAAACAAGAGAAAAGAGAAAAGAAGAGAAAAGAAGTGAAAAGAGAAAGGGGTAAAGAAGAGAAAAGAAGCTAAAAGAGAAAAAAAACCTAAAAGAGAAAAGAGAAAAAAGTGAAAAGAAGAGAAAAGAGAAAAGAGAAAGGGTCAAAGAAGAGAAAACAAGAGAAAAGAGAATAGAGAAAAGAAGAGAAAGGAGAAAGGGGTAAAGAAGAGAAAAGAAGTGAAAAGAGAAAAGAGAAGAGAAAAGAAGAGAAAAGAGAAAAGAAGAGAAAAGAGAAATGAGAAAGGGTTAAAGAAGAGAAAACAAGAGAAAAGAGAAATGAGAAAAGAAGAGAAAAGAAGAGAAAGGAGAAAGGGGTAAAGAAGAGAAAAGAAGAGAAAAGAGAAAAGAAGGGAAATGAAGAGAAAAGAAGAGAAAAGAGAAAAGAGAAAGGGTAAAGAAGAGAAAAGAAGTGAAAAGAGAAAAGAAGAGAAATGAAGAGAAAAGAAGAGAAAAGAGAAAAAAGAAAGGGGTAAAGAAGAGAAAAGAGAAAAGAAGAGAAAAGAAGAGAAATGAAGAGAAAAGAGAAAAGAGAAAAGAAGAGAAAAGAAGAGAAAAGGGAAAAGAAGACAAAACAAGAGAAAAGAGAAAAGAAGAGAAAACAAGGGAAAAGACAAAAGAAGAGAAATGAAGAGAAAAGAAGAGAAAAGAGAAAAGAGAAATGAAGAGAAAACAAGACAAAAGAGAAAAGAAGAGAAAAGAGAAAAGAGAAAGGGGTAAAGCAGATAAAACAAGAGAAAAGAGAAAAGAAGAGAAAACAAGGGAAAAGAGAAAAGAAGAGAAAAGAGAAAAGAGAAAGGGGTAAAGAAGAGAAAAGAAGTGAAAAAAGAAAAGAAGAGAAATGAAGTGAAAAGAAGAGAAAAGAGAAAAGAGAAGAGAAAAGAAGAGAAAAGAGAAAAGAAGAGAAAAGAGAAAAGAGAAAGGGTTAAAGAAGGGAAAACAAGAGAAAAGAGAAAAGAAGAGAAAAGAAGTGAAAAGAGAAAGGGGTAGAGAAGAGAAAAGAAGATAAAAGAGAAAAAAAACCTAAAAGAGAAAAGAGAAAAAAGTGAAAAGAAGAGAAAAGAGAAAGGGTTAAAGAAGAGAAAACAAGAGAAAAGAGAATAGAGAAAAGAAGAGAAAAGAAGAGAAAAGAAGAGAAAGGAGAAAGGGGTAAAGAAGAGAAAAGAAGAGAAAAGAGAAAAGAAGAGAAATGAAGAGAAAAGAGAAAAGAGAAAGGGTAAAGAAGAGAAAAGAAGTGAAAAGAGAAAAGAAGAGAAATGAAGAGAAAAGAAGAGAAAAGAGAAAAGAAGAGAAAAGAGAAATGAGAAAGGGTTAAAGAAGAGAAAACAAGAGAAAAGAGAAATGAGAAAAGAAGAGAAAAGAAGAGAAAGGAGAAAGGGGTAAAGAAGAGAAAAGAAGAGAAAAGAGAAAAGAAGGGAAATGAAGAGAAAAGAAGAGAAAAGAGAAAAGAGAAAGGGTAAAGAAGAGAAAAGAAGTGAAAAGAGAAAAGAAGAGAAATGAAGAGAAAAGAAGAGAAAAGAGAAAAAAGAAAGGGGTAAAAAAGAGAAAAAGAAAAGAATAGAAAAGAAGAGAAAAGTAGAGAAAAGAGAAAGGGTTAAAGAAGAGAAAAGAAGTGAAAAGAGAAAAATGAAAAGGGTAAAGAAGAGAAAAGAAGAGAAAAAGAAAAGAATAGAAAAGAAGAGAAAAGAGAAAAGAGAAATGAGAAAAGAAGAGAATTAGAAAAGGAAAGAAGAGAAATGAAGAGAAAAGAGATCCGAAGAGAAAAGAAGAGCAAACAAGAGAAATGAGAAAAGAAGAGCAAAGAAGAGAAAAGAAGAGAAATGAAGAGAAAAGAAGAGAAAGAGAAAGGAGAGAAAAGAAAAGAAGAGTAAAGAGAAAAGAGAAAAGAAGAGAAAGGAAGAGAAAAGAAGAGAAAGAGAAAGGAGAGAAAAGAAAAGAAGAGTTTAGAGAAAAGAGAAAAGAAGAGACAGGAAGAGAAATGACGAGAAAAGAGAAAATAGAAAGAAAACAAGCGAAAAGAGAAAAGAGAAGACATAGAAAAGAATAGAAAAGAAAAATGAGAACAGAAGAGAAAAGCAGAGAGATGAAAAAAGAGAAAAGAGGAGAAAAGATGAAATTAGAAAAGCGAAAAGAGGAGAAAGGAGAAAAGAAGAGAAAAGAGAAAAGAAGAGAAAAGAAGAGAAATGAAGAGAAAAGAGAAAAGAAGAGAAAACAAGAGCAAAGAGAAAAGAGAAAAGAAGAGAAAACAAGAGAAAAGAGAAAAATGAAAGGGCCAAAGAAGAGAAAAGAAGAGAAAAAGAAAAGAATAGAAAAGAAGAGAAAAGAGAAATGAGAAAAGAAGAGAATTAGAAAAGGAAAGAAGAGAAATGAAGAGAAAAGAGAAAAGAAGAGAAATGAAGAGAAAAGAGAAAAGAGAAAAGAAGAGAAAAGAAGAGAAAAGGGAAAAGAAGACAAAACAAGAGAAAAGAGAAAACAAGAGAAAACAAGAGAAAAGACAAAAGAAGAGAAATGAAGAGAAAAGAAGAGAAAAGAGCAATGAGAAAAGAAGAGAAAACAAGAGAAAAGAGAAAAGAAGAGAAAAGAAGAGAAAAGAGAAAAGAGAAAGGGGTAAAGCAGAGAAAACAAGAGAAAAGAGAAAAGAAGAGAAAACAAGAGAAAAGAGAAAAGAAGAGAAAAGAAGAGAAAAGAGAAAAGAGAAAGGGGTAAAGCAGAGAAAACAAGAGAAAAGAGAAATGAAGAGAAAAGAAGAGAGAAGAGAAAGGAGAAAAGAAGGGAAAACAAGAGAAAAGAGAAAAGAAGAAAAAAGACAAGAAGAGTAAAGAGAAAAGAGAAAAGAAGAGAAAAGAAGAGAAATGAAGAGAAAAGTGATCCGAAGAGAAAAGAAGAGCAAACAAGAGAAATGAGAAAAGAAGAGCAAAGAAGAGAAAAGAAGAGAAATGAAGAGAAAAGAAGAGAAAGAGAAAGGAGAGAAAAGAAAAGAAGAGTAAAGAGAAAAGAGAAAAGAAGAGAAAGGAAGAGAAAAGAAGAGAAAGAGAAAGGAGAGAAAAGAAAAGAAGAGTTTAGAGAAAAGAGAAAAGAAGAGACAGGAAGAGAAATGACGAGAGAAGAGAAAATAGAAAGAAAACAAGCGAAAAGAGAAAAGAGAAGACATAGAAAAGAATAGAAAAGAGAAAAGAGAACAGAAGAGAAAAGCAGAGAGATGAAAAAAGAGAAAAGAGGAGAAAAGATGAAATTAGAAAAGCGAAAAGAGGAGAAAAGAGAAAAGAAGAGAAAAGACAAAAGAGAAAGGGTTAAAGAAGAGAAAACAAGAGAAAAGAGAAAAGAAGAGAAAAGAAGTGAAAAGAGAAAGGGGTAAAGAAGAGAAAAGAAGCTAAAAGAGAAAAAAAACCTAAAAGAGAAAAGAGAAAAAAGTGAAAAGAAGAGAAAAGAGAAAAGAGAAAGGGTCAAAGAAGAGAAAACAAGAGAAAAGAGAATAGAGAAAAGAAGAGAAAGGAGAAAGGGGTAAAGAAGAGAAAAGAAGTGAAAAGAGAAAAGAGAAGAGAAAAGAAGAGAAAAGAGAAAAGAAGAGAAAAGAAGAGAAAAGAGAAATGAGAAAGGGTTAAAGAAGAGAAAACAAGAGAAAAGAGAAATGAGAAAAGAAGAGAAAAGAAGAGAAAGGAGAAAGGGGTAAAGAAGAGAAAAGAAGAGAAAAGAGAAAAGAAGGGAAATGAAGAGAAAAGAAGAGAAAAGAGAAAAGAGAAAGGGTAAAGAAAAGAAAAGAAGTGAAAAGAGAAAAGAAGAGAAATGAAGAGAAAAGAAGAGAAAAGAGAAAAAAGAAAGGGGTAAAGAAGAGAAAAGAGAAAAGAAGAGAAAAGAAGAGAAATGAAGAGAAAAGAGAAAAGAGAAAAGAAGAGAAAAGAAGAGAAAAGGGAAAAGAAGACAAAACAAGAGAAAAGAGAAAAGAAGAGAAAACAAGGGAAAAGACAAAAGAAGAGAAATGAAGAGAAAAGAAGAGAAAAGAGAAAAGAGAAATGAAGAGAAAACAAGACAAAAGAGAAAAGAAGAGAAAAGAGAAAAGAGAAAGGGGTAAAGCAGAGAAAACAAGAGAAAAGAGAAAAGAAGAGAAAACAAGAGAAAAGAGAAAAGAAGAGAAAAGAGAAAAGAGAAAGGGGTAAAGAAGAGAAAAGAAGTGAAAAAAGAAAAGAAGAGAAATGAAGTGAAAAGAAGAGAAAAGAGAAAAGAGAAGAGAAAAGAAGAGAAAAGAGAAAAGAAGAGAAAAGAGAAAAGAGAAAGGGTTAAAGAAGGGAAAACAAGAGAAAAGAGAAAAGAAGAGAAAAGAAGTGAAAAGAGAAAGGGGTAGAGAAGAGAAAAGAAGATAAAAGAGAAAAAAAACCTAAAAGAGAAAAGAGAAAAAAGTGAAAAGAAGAGAAAAGAGAAAGGGTTAAAGAAGAGAAAACAAGAGAAAAGAGAATAGAGAAAAGAAGAGAAAAGAAGAGAAAAGAAGAGAAAGGAGAAAGGGGTAAAGAAGAGAAAAGAAGAGAAAAGAGAAAAGAAGAGAAATGAAGAGAAAAGAGAAAAGAGAAAGGGTAAAGAAGAGAAAAGAAGTGAAAAGAGAAAAGAAGAGAAATGAAGAGAAAAGAAGAGAAAAGAGAAAAGAAGAGAAAAGAGAAATGAGAAAGGGTTAAAGAAGAGAAAACAAGAGAAAAGAGAAATGAGAAAAGAAGAGAAAAGAAGAGAAAGGAGAAAGGGGCAAAGAAGAGAAAAGAAGAGAAAAGAGAAAAGAAGGGAAATGAAGAGAAAAGAAGAGAAAAGAGAAAAGAGAAAGGGTAAAGAAGAGAAAAGAAGAGAAAAAGAAAAGAATAGAAAAGAAGAGAAAAGAGAAAAGAGAAATGAGAAAAGAAGAGAATTAGAAAAGGAAAGAAGAGAAATGAAGAGAAAAGAGATCCGAAGAGAAAAGAAGAGCAAACAAGAGAAATGAGAAAAGAAGAGCAAAGAAGAGAAGAGAAGAGAAATGAAGAGAAAAGAAGAGAAAGAGAAAGGAGAGAAAAGAAAAGAAGAGTAAAGAGAAAAGAGAAAAGAAGAGAAAGGAAGAGAAAAGAAGAGAAAGAGAAAGGAGAGAAAAGAAAAGAAGAGTTTAGAGAAAAGAGAAAAGAAGAGACAGGAAGAGAAATGACGAGAAAAGAGAAAATAGAAAGAAAACAAGCGAAAAGAGAAAAGAGAAGACATAGAAAAGAATAGAAAAGAGAAAAGAGAACAGAAGAGAAAAGCAGAGAGATGAAAAAAGAGAAAAGAGGAGAAAAGATGAAATTAGAAAAGCGAAAAGAGGAGAAAAGAGAAAAGAAGAGAAAAGAGAAAAGAGAAAGGGTTAAAGAAGAGAAAACAAGAGAAAAGAGAAAAGAAGAGAAAAGAAGTGAAAAGAGAAAGGGGTAAAGAAGAGAAAAGAAGCTAAAAGAGAAAAAAAGCTAAAAGAGAAAAGAGAAAAAAGTGAAAAGAAGAGAAAAGAGAAAAGAGAAAGGGTGAAAGAAGAGAAAACAAGAGAAAAGGGAAAAGAGAAAAGAAGAGAAAAGAAGAGAAAAGAAGAGAAAGGAGAAAGGGGTAAAGAAGAGAAAAGAAGAGAAAAGAGAAAAGAAGAGAAAAGAAGAGAAATGAAGAGAAAAGAGAAAAGAAGAGAAAACAAGAGCAAAGAGAAAAGAGAAAAGAAGAGAAAACAAGAGAAAAGAGAAAAATGAAAGGGCCAAAGAAGAGAAAAGAAGAGAAAAAGAAAAGAATAGAAAAGAAGAGAAAAGAGAAATGAGAAAAGAAGAGAATTAGAAAAGGAAAGAAGAGAAATGAAGAGAAAAGAGAAAAGAAGAGAAATGAAGAGAAAAGAGAAAAGAGAAAAGAAGAGAAAAGAAGAGAAAAGGGAAAAGAAGACAAAACAAGAGAAAAGAGAAAACAAGAGAAAACAAGAGAAAAGACAAAAGAAGAGAAATGAAGAGAAAAGAAGAGAAAAGAGCAATGAGAAAAGAAGAGAAAACAAGAGAAAAGAGAAAAGAAGAGAAAAGAAGAGAAAAGAGAAAAGAGAAAGGGGTAAAGCAGAGAAAACAAGAGAAAAGAGAAAAGAAGAGAAAACAAGAGAAAAGAGAAAAGAAGAGAAAAGAAGAGAAAAGAGAAAAGAGAAAGGGGTAAAGCAGAGAAAACAAGAGAAAAGAGAAATGAAGAGAAAAGAAGAGAGAAGAGAAAGGAGAAAAGAAGGGAAAACAAGAGAAAAGAGAAAAGAAGAAAAAAGACAAGAAGAGTAAAGAGAAAAGAGAAAAGAAGAGAAAAGAAGAGAAATGAAGAGAAAAGTGATCCGAAGAGAAAAGAAGAGCAAACAAGAGAAATGAGAAAAGAAGAGCAAAGAAAAGAAAAGAAGAGAAAGAGAAAGGAGAGAAAAGAAAAGAAGAGTAAAGAGAAAAGAGAAAAGAAGAGAAAGGAAGAGAAAAGAAGAGAAAGAGAAAGGAGAGAAAAGAAAAGAAGAGTTTAGAGAAAAGAGAAAAGAAGAGACAGGAAGAGAAATGACGAGAGAAGAGAAAATAGAAAGAAAACAAGCGAAAAGAGAAAAGAGAAGACATAGAAAAGAATAGAAAAGAGAAAAGAGAACAGAAGAGAAAAGCAGAGAGATGAAAAAAGAGAAAAGAGGAGAAAAGATGAAATTAGAAAAGCGAAAAGAGGAGAAAAGAGAAAAGAAGAGAAAAGACAAAAGAGAAAGGGTTAAAGAAGAGAAAACAAGAGAAAAGAGAAAAGAAGAGAAAAGAAGTGAAAAGAGAAAGGGGTAAAGAAGAGAAAAGAAGCTAAAAGAGAAAAAAAACCTAAAAGAGAAAAGAGAAAAAAGTGAAAAGAAGAGAAAAGAGAAAAGAGAAAGGGTCAAAGAAGAGAAAACAAGAGAAAAGAGAATAGAGAAAAGAAGAGAAAGGAGAAAGGGGTAAAGAAGAGAAAAGAAGTGAAAAGAGAAAAGAAGAGAAAAGAGAAAAGAAGAGAAAAGAGAAATGAGAAAGGGTTAAAGAAGAGAAAACAAGAGAAAAGAGAAATGAGAAAAGAAGAGAAAAGAAGAGAAAGGAGAAAGGGGTAAAGAAGAGAAAAGAAGAGAAAAGAGAAAAGAAGGGAAATGAAGAGAAAAGAAGAGAAAAGAGAAAAGAGAAAGGGTAAAGAAGAGAAAAGAAGTGAAAAGAGAAAAGAAGAGAAATGAAGAGAAAAGAAGAGAAAAGAGAAAAAAGAAAGGGGTAAAGAAGAGAAAAGAGAAAAGAAGAGAAAAGAAGAGAAATGAAGAGAAAAGAGAAAAGAGAAAAGAAGAGAAAAGAAGAGAAAAGGGAAAAGAAGACAAAACAAGAGAAAAGAGAAAAGAAGAGAAAACAAGGGAAAAGACAAAAGAAGAGAAATGAAGAGAAAAGAAGAGAAAAGAGAAAAGAGAAATGAAGAGAAAACAAGACAAAAGAGAAAAGAAGAGAAAAGAGAAAAGAGAAAGGGGTAAAGCAGAGAAAACAAGAGAAAAGAGAAAAGAAGAGAAAACAAGAGAAAAGAGAAAAGAAGAGAAAAGAGAAAAGAGAAAGGGGTAAAGAAGAGAAAAGAAGTGAAAAAAGAAAAGAAGAGAAATGAAGTGAAAAGAAGAGAAAAGAGAAAAGAGAAGAGAAAAGAAGAGAAAAGAGAAAAGAAGAGAAAAGAGAAAAGAGAAAGGGTTAAAGAAGGGAAAACAAGAGAAAAGAGAAAAGAAGAGAAAAGAAGTGAAAAGAGAAAGGGGTAGAGAAGAGAAAAGAAGATAAAAGAGAAAAAAAACCTAAAAGAGAAAAGAGAAAAAAGTGAAAAGAAGAGAAAAGAGAAAGGGTTAAAGAAGAGAAAACAAGAGAAAAGAGAATAGAGAAAAGAAGAGAAAAGAAGAGAAAAGAAGAGAAAGGAGAAAGGGGTAAAGAAGAGAAAAGAAGAGAAAAGAGAAAAGAAGAGAAATGAAGAGAAAAGAGAAAAGAGAAAGGGTAAAGAAGAGAAAAGAAGTGAAAAGAGAAAAGAAGACAAAACAAGAGAAAAGAGAAAAGAAGAGAAAACAAGGGAAAAGACAAAAGAAGAGAAATGAAGAGAAAAGAAGAGAAAAGAGAAAAGAGAAATGAAGAGAAAACAAGACAAAAGAGAAAAGAAGAGAAAAGAGAAAAGAGTGGGCGGCACGGTGGCACAGTGGTTAGCACTGCTGCCTCACAGCGCCTGAGACCCGGGTTCAATTCCCGCCTCAGGTGACTGACTGTGTGGAGTTTGCACGTTCTCCCCGTGTCTGCGTGGGTTTCCTCCGGGTGCTCCGGTTTCCTCCCACAGTCCAAAGATGTGCAGGCGAGGTGAATTGGCCAGGCTAAATTGCCCATAGTGTTAGGTAAGGGGTAAATGTAAATGTAGATGTAGGGATATGGGTGGGTTACGCTTCGGCGGGGCGGTGTGGACTTGTTGGGCCGAAGGGCCTGTTTCCACACTGTAAGTAATCTAATCTAATCTAATCTAAAAAAAAAAAAGAGAAATGAAGAGAAAAGAAGAGAAAAGAAGAGAAAAGAGAAATGAGAAAGGGTTAAAGAAGAGAAAACAAGAGAAAAGAGAAATGAGAAAAGAAGAGAAAAGAAGAGAAAGGAGAAAGGGGTAAAGAAGAGAAAAGAAGAGAAAAGAGAAAAGAAGGGAAATGAAGAGAAAAGAAGAGAAAAGAGAAAAGAGAAAGGGTAAAGAAGAGAAAAGAAGTGAAAAGAGAAAAGAAGAGAAATGAAGAGAAAAGAAGAGAAAAGAGAAAAAAGAAAGGGGTAAAAAAGAGAAAAAGAAAAGAATAGAAAAGAAGAGAAAAGTAGAGAAAAGAGAAAGGGTTAAAGAAGAGAAAAGAAGTGAAAAGAGAAAAATGAAAAGGGTAAAGAAGAGAAAAGAAGAGAAAAAGAAAAGAATAGAAAAGAAGAGAAAAGAGAAAAGAGAAATGAGAAAAGAAGAGAATTAGAAAAGGAAAGAAGAGAAATGAAGAGAAAAGACATCCGAAGAGAAAAGAAGAGCAAACAAGAGAAATGAGAAAAGAAGAGCAAAGAAGAGAAAAGAAGAGAAATGAAGAGAAAAGAAGAGAAAGAGAAAGGAGAGAAAAGAAAAGAAGAGTAAAGAGAAAAGAGAAAAGAAGAGAAAGGAAGAGAAAAGAAGAGAAAGAGAAAGGAGAGAAAAGAAAAGAAGAGTTTAGAGAAAAGAGAAAAGAAGAGACAGGAAGAGAAATGACGAGAAAAGAGAAAATAGAAAGAAAACAAGCGAAAAGAGAAAAGAGAAGACATAGAAAAGAATAGAAAAGAGAAAAGAGAACAGAAGAGAAAAGCAGAGAGATGAAAAAAGAGAAAAGAGGAGAAAAGATGAAATTAGAAAAGCGAAAAGAGGAGAAAGGAGAAAAGAAGAGAAAAGAGAAAAGAGAAAGGGTTAAAGAAGAGAAAACAAGAGAAAAGAGAAAAGAAGAGAAAAGAAGTGAAAAGAGAAAGGGGTAAAGAAGAGAAAAGAAGCTAAAAGAGAAAAAAAAGCTAAAAGAGAAAAGAGAAAAAAGTGAAAAGAAGAGAAAAGAGAAAAGAGAAAGGGTGAAAGAAGAGAAAACAAGAGAAAAGGGAAAAGAGAAAAGAAGAGAAAAGAAGAGAAAAGAAGAGAAAGGAGAAAGGGGTAAAGAAGAGAAAAGAAGAGAAAAGAGAAAAGAAGAGAAAAGAAGAGAAATGAAGAGAAAAGAGAAAAGAAGAGAAAACAAGAGCAAAGAGAAAAGAGAAAAGAAGAGAAAACAAGAGAAAAGAGAAAAATGAAAGGGCCAAAGAAGAGAAAAGAAGAGAAAAAGAAAAGAATAGAAAAGAAGAGAAAAGAGAAATGAGAAAAGAAGAGAATTAGAAAAGGAAAGAAGAGAAATGAAGAGAAAAGAGAAAAGAGAAAAGAAGAGAAAAGAAGAGAAAAGGGAAAAGAAGACAAAACAAGAGAAAAGAGAAAACAAGAGAAAACAAGAGAAAAGACAAAAGAAGAGAAATGAAGAGAAAAGAAGAGAAAAGAGCAATGAGAAAAGAAGAGAAAACAAGAGAAAAGAGAAAAGAAGAGAAAAGAAGAGAAAAGAGAAAAGAGAAAGGGGTAAAGCAGAGAAAACAAGAGAAAAGAGAAAAGAAGAGAAAACAAGAGAAAAGAGAAAAGAAGAGAAAAGAAGAGAAAAGAGAAAAGAGAAAGGGGTAAAGCAGAGAAAACAAGAGAAAAGAGAAATGAAGAGAAAAGAAGAGAGAAGAGAAAGGAGAAAAGAAGGGAAAACAAGAGAAAAGAGAAAAGAAGAAAAAAGACAAGAAGAGTAAAGAGAAAAGAGAAAAGAAGAGAAAAGAAGAGAAATGAAGAGAAAAGTGATCCGAAGAGAAAAGAAGAGCAAACAAGAGAAATGAGAAAAGAAGAGCAAAGAAGAGAAAAGAAGAGAAATGAAGAGAAAAGAAGAGAAAGAGAAAGGAGAGAAAAGAAAAGAAGAGTAAAGAGAAAAGAGAAAAGAAGAGAAAGGAAGAGAAAAGAAGAGAAAGAGAAAGGAGAGAAAAGAAAAGAAGAGTTTAGAGAAAAGAGAAAAGAAGAGACAGGAAGAGAAATGACGAGAGAAGAGAAAATAGAAAGAAAACAAGCGAAAAGAGAAAAGAGAAGACATAGAAAAGAATAGAAAAGAGAAAAGAGAACAGAAGAGAAAAGCAGAGAGATGAAAAAAGAGAAAAGAGGAGAAAAGATGAAATTAGAAAAGCGAAAAGAGGAGAAAAGAGAAAAGAAGAGAAAAGACAAAAGAGAAAGGGTTAAAGAAGAGAAAACAAGAGAAAAGAGAAAAGAAGAGAAAAGAAGTGAAAAGAGAAAGGGGTAAAGAAGAGAAAAGAAGCTAAAAGAGAAAAAAAACCTAAAAGAGAAAAGAGAAAAAAGTGAAAAGAAGAGAAAAGAGAAAAGAGAAAGGGTCAAAGAAGAGAAAACAAGAGAAAAGAGAATAGAGAAAAGAAGAGAAAGGAGAAAGGGGTAAAGAAGAGAAAAGAAGTGAAAAGAGAAAAGAGAAGAGAAAAGAAGAGAAAAGAGAAAAGAAGAGAAAAGAAGAGAAAAGAGAAATGAGAAAGGGTTAAAGAAGAGAAAACAAGAGAAAAGAGAAATGAGAAAAGAAGAGAAAAGAAGAGAAAGGAGAAAGGGGTAAAGAAGAGAAAAGAAGAGAAAAGAGAAAAGAAGGGAAATGAAGAGAAAAGAAGAGAAAAGAGAAAAGAGAAAGGGTAAAGAAAAGAAAAGAAGTGAAAAGAGAAAAGAAGAGAAATGAAGAGAAAAGAAGAGAAAAGAGAAAAAAGAAAGGGGTAAAGAAGAGAAAAGAGAAAAGAAGAGAAAAGAAGAGAAATGAAGAGAAAAGAGAAAAGAGAAAAGAAGAGAAAAGAAGAGAAAAGGGAAAAGAAGACAAAACAAGAGAAAAGAGAAAAGAAGAGAAAACAAGGGAAAAGACAAAAGAAGAGAAATGAAGAGAAAAGAAGAGAAAAGAGAAAAGAGAAATGAAGAGAAAACAAGACAAAAGAGAAAAGAAGAGAAAAGAGAAAAGAGAAAGGGGTAAAGCAGAGAAAACAAGAGAAAAGAGAAAAGAAGAGAAAACAAGAGAAAAGAGAAAAAAAGAGAAAAGAGAAAAGAGAAAGGGGTAAAGAAGAGAAAAGAAGTGAAAAAAGAAAAGAAGAGAAATGAAGTGAAAAGAAGAGAAAAGAGAAAAGAGAAGAGAAAAGAAGAGAAAAGAGAAAAGAAGAGAAAAGAGAAAAGAGAAAGGGTTAAAGAAGGGAAAACAAGAGAAAAGAGAAAAGAAGAGAAAAGAAGTGAAAAGAGAAAGGGGTAGAGAAGAGAAAAGAAGATAAAAGAGAAAAAAAACCTAAAAGAGAAAAGAGAAAAAAGTGAAAAGAAGAGAAAAGAGAAAGGGTTAAAGAAGAGAAAACAAGAGAAAAGAGAATAGAGAAAAGAAGAGAAAAGAAGAGAAAAGAAGAGAAAGGAGAAAGGGGTAAAGAAGAGAAAAGAAGAGAAAAGAGAAAAGAAGAGAAATGAAGAGAAAAGAGAAAAGAGAAAGGGTAAAGAAGAGAAAAGAAGTGAAAAGAGAAAAGAAGAGAAATGAAGAGAAAAGAAGAGAAAAGAGAAAAGAAGAGAAAAGAGAAATGAGAAAGGGTTAAAGAAGAGAAAACAAGAGAAAAGAGAAATGAGAAAAGAAGAGAAAAGAAGAGAAAGGAGAAAGGGGCAAAGAAGAGAAAAGAAGAGAAAAGAGAAAAGAAGGGAAATGAAGAGAAAAGAAGAGAAAAGAGAAAAGAGAAAGGGTAAAGAAGAGAAAAGAAGAGAAAAAGAAAAGAATAGAAAAGAAGAGAAAAGAGAAAAGAGAAATGAGAAAAGAAGAGAATTAGAAAAGGAAAGAAGAGAAATGAAGAGAAAAGAGATCCGAAGAGAAAAGAAGAGCAAACAAGAGAAATGAGAAAAGAAGAGCAAAGAAGAGAAGAGAAGAGAAATGAAGAGAAAAGAAGAGAAAGAGAAAGGAGAGAAAAGAAAAGAAGAGTAAAGAGAAAAGAGAAAAGAAGAGAAAGGAAGAGAAAAGAAGAGAAAGAGAAAGGAGAGAAAAGAAAAGAAGAGTTTAGAGAAAAGAGAAAAGAAGAGACAGGAAGAGAAATGACGAGAAAAGAGAAAATAGAAAGAAAACAAGCGAAAAGAGAAAAGAGAAGACATAGAAAAGAATAGAAAAGAGAAAAGAGAACAGAAGAGAAAAGCAGAGAGATGAAAAAAGAGAAAAGAGGAGAAAAGATGAAATTAGAAACGCGAAAAGAGGAGAAAAGAGAAAAGAAGAGAAAAGAGAAAAGAGAAAGGGTTAAAGAAGAGAAAACAAGAGAAAAGAGAAAAGAAGAGAAAAGAAGTGAAAAGAGAAAGGGGTAAAGAAGAGAAAAGAAGCTAAAAGAGAAAAAAAGCTAAAAGAGAAAAGAGAAAAAAGTGAAAAGAAGAGAAAAGAGAAAAGAGAAAGGGTGAAAGAAGAGAAAACAAGAGAAAAGGGAAAAGAGAAAAGAAGAGAAAAGAAGAGAAAAGAAGAGAAAGGAGAAAGGGGTAAAGAAGAGAAAAGAAGAGAAAAGAGAAAAGAAGAGAAAAGAAGAGAAATGAAGAGAAAAGAGAAAAGAAGAGAAAACAAGAGCAAAGAGAAAAGAGAAAAGAAGAGAAAACAAGAGAAAAGAGAAAAATGAAAGGGCCAAAGAAGAGAAAAGAAGAGAAAAAGAAAAGAATAGAAAAGAAGAGAAAAGAGAAATGAGAAAAGAAGAGAATTAGAAAAGGAAAGAAGAGAAATGAAGAGAAAAGAGAAAAGAAGAGAAATGAAGAGAAAAGAGAAAAGAGAAAAGAAGAGAAAAGAAGAGAAAAGGGAAAAGAAGACAAAACAAGAGAAAAGAGAAAACAAGAGAAAACAAGAGAAAAGACAAAAGAAGAGAAATGAAGAGAAAAGAAGAGAAAAGAGCAATGAGAAAAGAAGAGAAAACAAGAGAAAAGAGAAAAGAAGAGAAAAGAAGAGAAAAGAGAAAAGAGAAAGGGGTAAAGCAGAGAAAACAAGAGAAAAGAGAAAAGAAGAGAAAACAAGAGAAAAGAGAAAAGAAGAGAAAAGAAGAGAAAAGAGAAAAGAGAAAGGGGTAAAGCAGAGAAAACAAGAGAAAAGAGAAATGAAGAGAAAAGAAGAGAGAAGAGAAAGGAGAAAAGAAGGGAAAACAAGAGAAAAGAGAAAAGAAGAAAAAAGACAAGAAGAGTAAAGAGAAAAGAGAAAAGAAGAGAAAAGAAGAGAAATGAAGAGAAAAGTGATCCGAAGAGAAAAGAAGAGCAAACAAGAGAAATGAGAAAAGAAGAGCAAAGAAAAGAAAAGAAGAGAAAGAGAAAGGAGAGAAAAGAAAAGAAGAGTAAAGAGAAAAGAGAAAAGAAGAGAAAGGAAGAGAAAAGAAGAGAAAGAGAAAGGAGAGAAAAGAAAAGAAGAGTTTAGAGAAAAGAGAAAAGAAGAGACAGGAAGAGAAATGACGAGAGAAGAGAAAATAGAAAGAAAACAAGCGAAAAGAGAAAAGAGAAGACATAGAAAAGAATAGAAAAGAGAAAAGAGAACAGAAGAGAAAAGCAGAGAGATGAAAAAAGAGAAAAGAGGAGAAAAGATGAAATTAGAAAAGCGAAAAGAGGAGAAAAGAGAAAAGAAGAGAAAAGAGAAAAGAGAAAGGGTTAAAGAAGAGAAAACAAGAGAAAAGAGAAAAGAAGAGAAAAGAAGTGAAAAGAGAAAGGGGTAAAGAAGAGAAAAGAAGCTAAAAGAGAAAAAAAACCTAAAAGAGAAAAGAGAAAAAAGTGAAAAGAAGAGAAAAGAGAAAAGAGAAAGGGTCAAAGAAGAGAAAACAAGAGAAAAGAGAATAGAGAAAAGAAGAGAAAGGAGAAAGGGGTAAAGAAGAGAAAAGAAGTGAAAAGAGAAAAGAGAAGAGAAAAGAAGAGAAAAGAGAAAAGAAGAGAAAAGAGAAATGAGAAAGGGTTAAAGAAGAGAAAACAAGAGAAAAGAGAAATGAGAAAAGAAGAGAAAAGAAGAGAAAGGAGAAAGGGGTAAAGAAGAGAAAAGAAGAGAAAAGAGAAAAGAAGGGAAATGAAGAGAAAAGAAGAGAAAAGAGAAAAGAGAAAGGGTAAAGAAGAGAAAAGAAGTGAAAAGAGAAAAGAAGAGAAATGAAGAGAAAAGAAGAGAAAAGAGAAAAAAGAAAGGGGTAAAGAAGAGAAAAGAGAAAAGAAGAGAAAAGAAGAGAAATGAAGAGAAAAGAGAAAAGAGAAAAGAAGAGAAAAGAAGAGAAAAGGGAAAAGAAGACAAAACAAGAGAAAAGAGAAAAGAAGAGAAAACAAGGGAAAAGACAAAAGAAGAGAAATGAAGAGAAAAGAAGAGAAAAGAGAAAAGAGAAATGAAGAGAAAACAAGACAAAAGAGAAAAGAAGAGAAAAGAGAAAAGAGAAAGGGGTAAAGCAGAGAAAACAAGAGAAAAGAGAAAAGAAGAGAAAACAAGAGAAAAGAGAAAAGAAGAGAAAAGAGAAAAGAGAAAGGGGTAAAGAAGAGAAAAGAAGTGAAAAAAGAAAAGAAGAGAAATGAAGTGAAAAGAAGAGAAAAGAGAAAAGAGAAGAGAAAAGAAGAGAAAAGAGAAAAGAAGAGAAAAGAGAAAAGAGAAAGGGTTAAAGAAGGGAAAACAAGAGAAAAGAGAAAAGAAGAGAAAAGAAGTGAAAAGAGAAAGGGGTAGAGAAGAGAAAAGAAGATAAAAGAGAAAAAAAACCTAAAAGAGAAAAGAGAAAAAAGTGAAAAGAAGAGAAAAGAGAAAGGGTTAAAGAAGAGAAAACAAGAGAAAAGAGAATAGAGAAAAGAAGAGAAAAGAAGAGAAAAGAAGAGAAAGGAGAAAGGGGTAAAGAAGAGAAAAGAAGAGAAAAGAGAAAAGAAGAGAAATGAAGAGAAAAGAGAAAAGAGAAAGGGTAAAGAAGAGAAAAGAAGTGAAAAGAGAAAAGAAGACAAAACAAGAGAAAAGAGAAAAGAAGAGAAAACAAGGGAAAAGACAAAAGAAGAGAAATGAAGAGAAAAGAAGAGAAAAGAGAAAAGAGAAATGAAGAGAAAACAAGACAAAAGAGAAAAGAAGAGAAAAGAGAAAAGAGTGGGCGGCACGGTGGCACAGTGGTTAGCACTGCTGCCTCACAGCGCCTGAGACCCGGGTTCAATTCCCGCCTCAGGTGACTGACTGTGTGGAGTTTGCACGTTCTCCCCGTGTCTGCGTGGGTTTCCTCCGGGTGCTCCGGTTTCCTCCCACAGTCCAAAGATGTGCAGGCGAGGTGAATTGGCCAGGCTAAATTGCCCATAGTGTTAGGTAAGGGGTAAATGTAAATGTAGATGTAGGGATATGGGTGGGTTACGCTTCGGCGGGGCGGTGTGGACTTGTTGGGCCGAAGGGCCTGTTTCCACACTGTAAGTAATCTAATCTAATCTAATCTAAAAAAAAAAGAGAAATGAAGAGAAAAGAAGAGAAAAGAAGAGAAAAGAGAAATGAGAAAGGGTTAAAGAAGAGAAAACAAGAGAAAAGAGAAATGAGAAAAGAAGAGAAAAGAAGAGAAAGGAGAAAGGGGTAAAGAAGAGAAAAGAAGAGAAAAGAGAAAAGAAGGGAAATGAAGAGAAAAGAAGAGAAAAGAGAAAAGAGAAAGGGTAAAGAAGAGAAAAGAAGTGAAAAGAGAAAAGAAGAGAAATGAAGAGAAAAGAAGAGAAAAGAGAAAAAAGAAAGGGGTAAAAAAGAGAAAAAGAAAAGAATAGAAAAGAAGAGAAAAGTAGAGAAAAGAGAAAGGGTTAAAGAAGAGAAAAGAAGTGAAAAGAGAAAAATGAAAAGGGTAAAGAAGAGAAAAGAAGAGAAAAAGAAAAGAATAGAAAAGAAGAGAAAAGAGAAAAGAGAAATGAGAAAAGAAGAGAATTAGAAAAGGAAAGAAGAGAAATGAAGAGAAAAGACATCCGAAGAGAAAAGAAGAGCAAACAAGAGAAATGAGAAAAGAAGAGCAAAGAAGAGAAAAGAAGAGAAATGAAGAGAAAAGAAGAGAAAGAGAAAGGAGAGAAAAGAAAAGAAGAGTAAAGAGAAAAGAGAAAAGAAGAGAAAGGAAGAGAAAAGAAGAGAAAGAGAAAGGAGAGAAAAGAAAAGAAGAGTTTAGAGAAAAGAGAAAAGAAGAGACAGGAAGAGAAATGACGAGAAAAGAGAAAATAGAAAGAAAACAAGCGAAAAGAGAAAAGAGAAGACATAGAAAAGAATAGAAAAGAAAAATGAGAACAGAAGAGAAAAGCAGAGAGATGAAAAAAGAGAAAAGAGGAGAAAAGATGAAATTAGAAAAGCGAAAAGAGGAGAAAGGAGAAAAGAAGAGAAAAGAGAAAAGAAGAGAAAAGAAGAGAAATGAAGAGAAAAGAGAAAAGAAGAGAAAACAAGAGCAAAGAGAAAAGAGAAAAGAAGAGAAAACAAGAGAAAAGAGAAAAATGAAAGGGCCAAAGAAGAGAAAAGAAGAGAAAAAGAAAAGAATAGAAAAGAAGAGAAAAGAGAAATGAGAAAAGAAGAGAATTAGAAAAGGAAAGAAGAGAAATGAAGAGAAAAGAGAAAAGAAGAGAAATGAAGAGAAAAGAGAAAAGAGAAAAGAAGAGAAAAGAAGAGAAAAGGGAAAAGAAGACAAAACAAGAGAAAAGAGAAAACAAGAGAAAACAAGAGAAAAGACAAAAGAAGAGAAATGAAGAGAAAAGAAGAGAAAAGAGCAATGAGAAAAGAAGAGAAAACAAGAGAAAAGAGAAAAGAAGAGAAAAGAAGAGAAAAGAGAAAAGAGAAAGGGGTAAAGCAGAGAAAACAAGAGAAAAGAGAAAAGAAGAGAAAACAAGAGAAAAGAGAAAAGAAGAGAAAAGAAGAGAAAAGAGAAAAGAGAAAGGGGTAAAGCAGAGAAAACAAGAGAAAAGAGAAATGAAGAGAAAAGAAGAGAGAAGAGAAAGGAGAAAAGAAGGGAAAACAAGAGAAAAGAGAAAAGAAGAAAAAAGACAAGAAGAGTAAAGAGAAAAGAGAAAAGAAGAGAAAAGAAGAGAAATGAAGAGAAAAGTGATCCGAAGAGAAAAGAAGAGCAAACAAGAGAAATGAGAAAAGAAGAGCAAAGAAGAGAAAAGAAGAGAAATGAAGAGAAAAGAAGAGAAAGAGAAAGGAGAGAAAAGAAAAGAAGAGTAAAGAGAAAAGAGAAAAGAAGAGAAAGGAAGAGAAAAGAAGAGAAAGAGAAAGGAGAGAAAAGAAAAGAAGAGTTTAGAGAAAAGAGAAAAGAAGAGACAGGAAGAGAAATGACGAGAGAAGAGAAAATAGAAAGAAAACAAGCGAAAAGAGAAAAGAGAAGACATAGAAAAGAATAGAAAAGAGAAAAGAGAACAGAAGAGAAAAGCAGAGAGATGAAAAAAGAGAAAAGAGGAGAAAAGATGAAATTAGAAAAGCGAAAAGAGGAGAAAAGAGAAAAGAAGAGAAAAGACAAAAGAGAAAGGGTTAAAGAAGAGAAAACAAGAGAAAAGAGAAAAGAAGAGAAAAGAAGTGAAAAGAGAAAGGGGTAAAGAAGAGAAAAGAAGCTAAAAGAGAAAAAAAACCTAAAAGAGAAAAGAGAAAAAAGTGAAAAGAAGAGAAAAGAGAAAAGAGAAAGGGTCAAAGAAGAGAAAACAAGAGAAAAGAGAATAGAGAAAAGAAGAGAAAGGAGAAAGGGGTAAAGAAGAGAAAAGAAGTGAAAAGAGAAAAGAGAAGAGAAAAGAAGAGAAAAGAGAAAAGAAGAGAAAAGAAGAGAAAAGAGAAATGAGAAAGGGTTAAAGAAGAGAAAACAAGAGAAAAGAGAAATGAGAAAAGAAGAGAAAAGAAGAGAAAGGAGAAAGGGGTAAAGAAGAGAAAAGAAGAGAAAAGAGAAAAGAAGGGAAATGAAGAGAAAAGAAGAGAAAAGAGAAAAGAGAAAGGGTAAAGAAAAGAAAAGAAGTGAAAAGAGAAAAGAAGAGAAATGAAGAGAAAAGAAGAGAAAAGAGAAAAAAGAAAGGGGTAAAGAAGAGAAAAGAGAAAAGAAGAGAAAAGAAGAGAAATGAAGAGAAAAGAGAAAAGAGAAAAGAAGAGAAAAGAAGAGAAAAGGGAAAAGAAGACAAAACAAGAGAAAAGAGAAAAGAAGAGAAAACAAGGGAAAAGACAAAAGAAGAGAAATGAAGAGAAAAGAAGAGAAAAGAGAAAAGAGAAATGAAGAGAAAACAAGACAAAAGAGAAAAGAAGAGAAAAGAGAAAAGAGAAAGGGGTAAAGCAGAGAAAACAAGAGAAAAGAGAAAAGAAGAGAAAACAAGAGAAAAGAGAAAAAAAGAGAAAAGAGAAAAGAGAAAGGGGTAAAGAAGAGAAAAGAAGTGAAAAAAGAAAAGAAGAGAAATGAAGTGAAAAGAAGAGAAAAGAGAAAAGAGAAGAGAAAAGAAGAGAAAAGAGAAAAGAAGAGAAAAGAGAAAAGAGAAAGGGTTAAAGAAGGGAAAACAAGAGAAAAGAGAAAAGAAGAGAAAAGAAGTGAAAAGAGAAAGGGGTAGAGAAGAGAAAAGAAGATAAAAGAGAAAAAAAACCTAAAAGAGAAAAGAGAAAAAAGTGAAAAGAAGAGAAAAGAGAAAGGGTTAAAGAAGAGAAAACAAGAGAAAAGAGAATAGAGAAAAGAAGAGAAAAGAAGAGAAAAGAAGAGAAAGGAGAAAGGGGTAAAGAAGAGAAAAGAAGAGAAAAGAGAAAAGAAGAGAAATGAAGAGAAAAGAGAAAAGAGAAAGGGTAAAGAAGAGAAAAGAAGTGAAAAGAGAAAAGAAGAGAAATGAAGAGAAAAGAAGAGAAAAGAGAAAAGAAGAGAAAAGAGAAATGAGAAAGGGTTAAAGAAGAGAAAACAAGAGAAAAGAGAAATGAGAAAAGAAGAGAAAAGAAGAGAAAGGAGAAAGGGGCAAAGAAGAGAAAAGAAGAGAAAAGAGAAAAGAAGGGAAATGAAGAGAAAAGAAGAGAAAAGAGAAAAGAGAAAGGGTAAAGAAGAGAAAAGAAGAGAAAAAGAAAAGAATAGAAAAGAAGAGAAAAGAGAAAAGAGAAATGAGAAAAGAAGAGAATTAGAAAAGGAAAGAAGAGAAATGAAGAGAAAAGAGATCCGAAGAGAAAAGAAGAGCAAACAAGAGAAATGAGAAAAGAAGAGCAAAGAAGAGAAGAGAAGAGAAATGAAGAGAAAAGAAGAGAAAGAGAAAGGAGAGAAAAGAAAAGAAGAGTAAAGAGAAAAGAGAAAAGAAGAGAAAGGAAGAGAAAAGAAGAGAAAGAGAAAGGAGAGAAAAGAAAAGAAGAGTTTAGAGAAAAGAGAAAAGAAGAGACAGGAAGAGAAATGACGAGAAAAGAGAAAATAGAAAGAAAACAAGCGAAAAGAGAAAAGAGAAGACATAGAAAAGAATAGAAAAGAGAAAAGAGAACAGAAGAGAAAAGCAGAGAGATGAAAAAAGAGAAAAGAGGTGAAAAGATGAAATTAGAAACGCGAAAAGAGGAGAAAAGAGAAAAGAAGAGAAAAGAGAAAAGAGAAAGGGTTAAAGAAGAGAAAACAAGAGAAAAGAGAAAAGAAGAGAAAAGAAGTGAAAAGAGAAAGGGGTAAAGAAGAGAAAAGAAGCTAAAAGAGAAAAAAAGCTAAAAGAGAAAAGAGAAAAAAGTGAAAAGAAGAGAAAAGAGAAAAGAGAAAGGGTGAAAGAAGAGAAAACAAGAGAAAAGGGAAAAGAGAAAAGAAGAGAAAAGAAGAGAAAAGAAGAGAAAGGAGAAAGGGGTAAAGAAGAGAAAAGAAGAGAAAAGAGAAAAGAAGAGAAAAGAAGAGAAATGAAGAGAAAAGAGAAAAGAAGAGAAAACAAGAGCAAAGAGAAAAGAGAAAAGAAGAGAAAACAAGAGAAAAGAGAAAAATGAAAGGGCCAAAGAAGAGAAAAGAAGAGAAAAAGAAAAGAATAGAAAAGAAGAGAAAAGAGAAATGAGAAAAGAAGAGAATTAGAAAAGGAAAGAAGAGAAATGAAGAGAAAAGAGAAAAGAAGAGAAATGAAGAGAAAAGAGAAAAGAGAAAAGAAGAGAAAAGAAGAGAAAAGGGAAAAGAAGACAAAACAAGAGAAAAGAGAAAACAAGAGAAAACAAGAGAAAAGACAAAAGAAGAGAAATGAAGAGAAAAGAAGAGAAAAGAGCAATGAGAAAAGAAGAGAAAACAAGAGAAAAGAGAAAAGAAGAGAAAAGAAGAGAAAAGAGAAAAGAGAAAGGGGTAAAGCAGAGAAAACAAGAGAAAAGAGAAAAGAAGAGAAAACAAGAGAAAAGAGAAAAGAAGAGAAAAGAAGAGAAAAGAGAAAAGAGAAAGGGGTAAAGCAGAGAAAACAAGAGAAAAGAGAAATGAAGAGAAAAGAAGAGAGAAGAGAAAGGAGAAAAGAAGGGAAAACAAGAGAAAAGAGAAAAGAAGAAAAAAGACAAGAAGAGTAAAGAGAAAAGAGAAAAGAAGAGAAAAGAAGAGAAATGAAGAGAAAAGTGATCCGAAGAGAAAAGAAGAGCAAACAAGAGAAATGAGAAAAGAAGAGCAAAGAAAAGAAAAGAAGAGAAAGAGAAAGGAGAGAAAAGAAAAGAAGAGTAAAGAGAAAAGAGAAAAGAAGAGAAAGGAAGAGAAAAGAAGAGAAAGAGAAAGGAGAGAAAAGAAAAGAAGAGTTTAGAGAAAAGAGAAAAGAAGAGACAGGAAGAGAAATGACGAGAGAAGAGAAAATAGAAAGAAAACAAGCGAAAAGAGAAAAGAGAAGACATAGAAAAGAATAGAAAAGAGAAAAGAGAACAGAAGAGAAAAGCAGAGAGATGAAAAAAGAGAAAAGAGGAGAAAAGATGAAATTAGAAAAGCGAAAAGAGGAGAAAAGAGAAAAGAAGAGAAAAGAGAAAAGAGAAAGGGTTAAAGAAGAGAAAACAAGAGAAAAGAGAAAAGAAGAGAAAAGAAGTGAAAAGAGAAAGGGGTAAAGAAGAGAAAAGAAGCTAAAAGAGAAAAAAAACCTAAAAGAGAAAAGAGAAAAAAGTGAAAAGAAGAGAAAAGAGAAAAGAGAAAGGGTCAAAGAAGAGAAAACAAGAGAAAAGAGAATAGAGAAAAGAAGAGAAAGGAGAAAGGGGTAAAGAAGAGAAAAGAAGTGAAAAGAGAAAAGAGAAGAGAAAAGAAGAGAAAAGAGAAAAGAAGAGAAAAGAGAAATGAGAAAGGGTTAAAGAAGAGAAAACAAGAGAAAAGAGAAATGAGAAAAGAAGAGAAAAGAAGAGAAAGGAGAAAGGGGTAAAGAAGAGAAAAGAAGAGAAAAGAGAAAAGAAGGGAAATGAAGAGAAAAGAAGAGAAAAGAGAAAAGAGAAAGGGTAAAGAAGAGAAAAGAAGTGAAAAGAGAAAAGAAGAGAAATGAAGAGAAAAGAAGAGAAAAGAGAAAAAAGAAAGGGGTAAAGAAGAGAAAAGAGAAAAGAAGAGAAAAGAAGAGAAATGAAGAGAAAAGAGAAAAGAGAAAAGAAGAGAAAAGAAGAGAAAAGGGAAAAGAAGACAAAACAAGAGAAAAGAGAAAAGAAGAGAAAACAAGGGAAAAGACAAAAGAAGAGAAATGAAGAGAAAAGAAGAGAAAAGAGAAAAGAGAAATGAAGAGAAAACAAGACAAAAGAGAAAAGAAGAGAAAAGAGAAAAGAGAAAGGGGTAAAGCAGAGAAAACAAGAGAAAAGAGAAAAGAAGAGAAAACAAGAGAAAAGAGAAAAGAAGAGAAAAGAGAAAAGAGAAAGGGGTAAAGAAGAGAAAAGAAGTGAAAAAAGAAAAGAAGAGAAATGAAGTGAAAAGAAGAGAAAAGAGAAAAGAGAAGAGAAAAGAAGAGAAAAGAGAAAAGAAGAGAAAAGAGAAAAGAGAAAGGGTTAAAGAAGGGAAAACAAGAGAAAAGAGAAAAGAAGAGAAAAGAAGTGAAAAGAGAAAGGGGTAGAGAAGAGAAAAGAAGATAAAAGAGAAAAAAAACCTAAAAGAGAAAAGAGAAAAAAGTGAAAAGAAGAGAAAAGAGAAAGGGTTAAAGAAGAGAAAACAAGAGAAAAGAGAATAGAGAAAAGAAGAGAAAAGAAGAGAAAAGAAGAGAAAGGAGAAAGGGGTAAAGAAGAGAAAAGAAGAGAAAAGAGAAAAGAAGAGAAATGAAGAGAAAAGAGAAAAGAGAAAGGGTAAAGAAGAGAAAAGAAGTGAAAAGAGAAAAGAAGACAAAACAAGAGAAAAGAGAAAAGAAGAGAAAACAAGGGAAAAGACAAAAGAAGAGAAATGAAGAGAAAAGAAGAGAAAAGAGAAAAGAGAAATGAAGAGAAAACAAGACAAAAGAGAAAAGAAGAGAAAAGAGAAAAGAGTGGGCGGCACGGTGGCACAGTGGTTAGCACTGCTGCCTCACAGCGCCTGAGACCCGGGTTCAATTCCCGCCTCAGGTGACTGACTGTGTGGAGTTTGCACGTTCTCCCCGTGTCTGCGTGGGTTTCCTCCGGGTGCTCCGGTTTCCTCCCACAGTCCAAAGATGTGCAGGCGAGGTGAATTGGCCAGGCTAAATTGCCCATAGTGTTAGGTAAGGGGTAAATGTAAATGTAGATGTAGGGATATGGGTGGGTTACGCTTCGGCGGGGCGGTGTGGACTTGTTGGGCCGAAGGGCCTGTTTCCACACTGTAAGTAATCTAATCTAATCTAATCTAAAAAAAAAAGAGAAATGAAGAGAAAAGAAGAGAAAAGAAGAGAAAAGAGAAATGAGAAAGGGTTAAAGAAGAGAAAACAAGAGAAAAGAGAAATGAGAAAAGAAGAGAAAAGAAGAGAAAGGAGAAAGGGGTAAAGAAGAGAAAAGAAGAGAAAAGAGAAAAGAAGGGAAATGAAGAGAAAAGAAGAGAAAAGAGAAAAGAGAAAGGGTAAAGAAGAGAAAAGAAGTGAAAAGAGAAAAGAAGAGAAATGAAGAGAAAAGAAGAGAAAAGAGAAAAAAGAAAGGGGTAAAAAAGAGAAAAAGAAAAGAATAGAAAAGAAGAGAAAAGTAGAGAAAAGAGAAAGGGTTAAAGAAGAGAAAAGAAGTGAAAAGAGAAAAATGAAAAGGGTAAAGAAGAGAAAAGAAGAGAAAAAGAAAAGAATAGAAAAGAAGAGAAAAGAGAAAAGAGAAATGAGAAAAGAAGAGAATTAGAAAAGGAAAGAAGAGAAATGAAGAGAAAAGACATCCGAAGAGAAAAGAAGAGCAAACAAGAGAAATGAGAAAAGAAGAGCAAAGAAGAGAAAAGAAGAGAAATGAAGAGAAAAGAAGAGAAAGAGAAAGGAGAGAAAAGAAAAGAAGAGTAAAGAGAAAAGAGAAAAGAAGAGAAAGGAAGAGAAAAGAAGAGAAAGAGAAAGGAGAGAAAAGAAAAGAAGAGTTTAGAGAAAAGAGAAAAGAAGAGACAGGAAGAGAAATGACGAGAAAAGAGAAAATAGAAAGAAAACAAGCGAAAAGAGAAAAGAGAAGACATAGAAAAGAATAGAAAAGAGAAAAGAGAACAGAAGAGAAAAGCAGAGAGATGAAAAAAGAGAAAAGAGGAGAAAAGATGAAATTAGAAAAGCGAAAAGAGGAGAAAGGAGAAAAGAAGAGAAAAGACAAAAGAGAAAGGGTTAAAGAAGAGAAAACAAGAGAAAAGAGAAAAGAAGAGAAAAGAAGTGAAAAGAGAAAGGGGTAAAGAAGAGAAAAGAAGCTAAAAGAGAAAAAAAAGCTAAAAGAGAAAAGAGAAAAAAGTGAAAAGAAGAGAAAAGAGAAAAGAGAAAGGGTGAAAGAAGAGAAAACAAGAGAAAAGGGAAAAGAGAAAAGAAGAGAAAAGAAGAGAAAAGAAGAGAAAGGAGAAAGGGGTAAAGAAGAGAAAAGAAGAGAAAAGAGAAAAGAAGAGAAAAGAAGAGAAATGAAGAGAAAAGAGAAAAGAAGAGAAAACAAGAGCAAAGAGAAAAGAGAAAAGAAGAGAAAACAAGAGAAAAGAGAAAAATGAAAGGGCCAAAGAAGAGAAAAGAAGAGAAAAAGAAAAGAAAAGAAAAGAAGAGAAAAGAGAAATGAGAAAAGAAGAGAATTAGAAAAGGAAAGAAGAGAAATGAAGAGAAAAGAGAAAAGAGAAAAGAAGAGAAAAGAAGAGAAAAGGGAAAAGAAGACAAAACAAGAGAAAAGAGAAAACAAGAGAAAACAAGAGAAAAGACAAAAGAAGAGAAATGAAGAGAAAAGAAGAGAAAAGAGCAATGAGAAAAGAAGAGAAAACAAGAGAAAAGAGAAAAGAAGAGAAAAGAAGAGAAAAGAGAAAAGAGAAAGGGGTAAAGCAGAGAAAACAAGAGAAAAGAGAAAAGAAGAGAAAACAAGAGAAAAGAGAAAAGAAGAGAAAAGAAGAGAAAAGAGAAAAGAGAAAGGGGTAAAGCAGAGAAAACAAGAGAAAAGAGAAATGAAGAGAAAAGAAGAGAGAAGAGAAAGGAGAAAAGAAGGGAAAACAAGAGAAAAGAGAAAAGAAGAAAAAAGACAAGAAGAGTAAAGAGAAAAGAGAAAAGAAGAGAAAAGAAGAGAAATGAAGAGAAAAGTGATCCGAAGAGAAAAGAAGAGCAAACAAGAGAAATGAGAAAAGAAGAGCAAAGAAGAGAAAAGAAGAGAAATGAAGAGAAAAGAAGAGAAAGAGAAAGGAGAGAAAAGAAAAGAAGAGTAAAGAGAAAAGAGAAAAGAAGAGAAAGGAAGAGAAAAGAAGAGAAAGAGAAAGGAGAGAAAAGAAAAGAAGAGTTTAGAGAAAAGAGAAAAGAAGAGACAGGAAGAGAAATGACGAGAGAAGAGAAAATAGAAAGAAAACAAGCGAAAAGAGAAAAGAGAAGACATAGAAAAGAATAGAAAAGAGAAAAGAGAACAGAAGAGAAAAGCAGAGAGATGAAAAAAGAGAAAAGAGGAGAAAAGATGAAATTAGAAAAGCGAAAAGAGGAGAAAAGAGAAAAGAAGAGAAAAGACAAAAGAGAAAGGGTTAAAGAAGAGAAAACAAGAGAAAAGAGAAAAGAAGAGAAAAGAAGTGAAAAGAGAAAGGGGTAAAGAAGAGAAAAGAAGCTAAAAGAGAAAAAAAACCTAAAAGAGAAAAGAGAAAAAAGTGAAAAGAAGAGAAAAGAGAAAAGAGAAAGGGTCAAAGAAGAGAAAACAAGAGAAAAGAGAATAGAGAAAAGAAGAGAAAGGAGAAAGGGGTAAAGAAGAGAAAAGAAGTGAAAAGAGAAAAGAGAAGAGAAAAGAAGAGAAAAGAGAAAAGAAGAGAAAAGAAGAGAAAAGAGAAATGAGAAAGGGTTAAAGAAGAGAAAACAAGAGAAAAGAGAAATGAGAAAAGAAGAGAAAAGAAGAGAAAGGAGAAAGGGGTAAAGAAGAGAAAAGTAGAGAAAAGAGAAAAGAAGGGAAATGAAGAGAAAAGAAGAGAAAAGAGAAAAGAGAAAGGGTAAAGAAGAGAAAAGAAGTGAAAAGAGAAAAGAAGAGAAATGAAGAGAAAAGAAGAGAAAAGAGAAAAAAGAAAGGGGTAAAGAAGAGAAAAGAGAAAAGAAGAGAAAAGAAGAGAAATGAAGAGAAAAGAGAAAAGAGAAAAGAAGAGAAAAGAAGAGAAAAGGGAAAAGAAGACAAAACAAGAGAAAAGAGAAAAGAAGAGAAAACAAGGGAAAAGACAAAAGAAGAGAAATGAAGAGAAAAGAAGAGAAAAGAGAAAAGAGAAATGAAGAGAAAACAAGACAAAAGAGAAAAGAAGAGAAAAGAGAAAAGAGAAAGGGGTAAAGCAGAGAAAACAAGAGAAAAGAGAAAAGAAGAGAAAACAAGAGAAAAGAGAAAAGAAGAAAAAAGAGAAAAGAGAAAGGGGTAAAGAAGAGAAAAGAAGTGAAAAAAGAAAAGAAGAGAAATGAAGTGAAAAGAAGAGAAAAGAGAAAAGAGAAGAGAAAAGAAGAGAAAAGAGAAAAGAAGAGAAAAGAGAAAAGAGAAAGGGTTAAAGAAGGGAAAACAAGAGAAAAGAGAAAAGAAGAGAAAAGAAGTGAAAAGAGAAAGGGGTAGAGAAGAGAAAAGAAGATAAAAGAGAAAAAAAACCTAAAAGAGAAAAGAGAAAAAAGTGAAAAGAAGAGAAAAGAGAAAGGGTTAAAGAAGAGAAAACAAGAGAAAAGAGAATAGAGAAAAGAAGAGAAAAGAAGAGAAAAGAAGAGAAAGGAGAAAGGGGTAAAGAAGAGAAAAGAAGAGAAAAGAGAAAAGAAGAGAAATGAAGAGAAAAGAGAAAAGAGAAAGGGTAAAGAAGAGAAAAGAAGTGAAAAGAGAAAAGAAGAGAAATGAAGAGAAAAGAAGAGAAAAGAGAAAAGAAGAGAAAAGAGAAATGAGAAAGGGTTAAAGAAGAGAAAACAAGAGAAAAGAGAAATGAGAAAAGAAGAGAAAAGAAGAGAAAGGAGAAAGGGGCAAAGAAGAGAAAAGAAGAGAAAAGAGAAAAGAAGGGAAATGAAGAGAAAAGAAGAGAAAAGAGAAAAGAGAAAGGGTAAAGAAGAGAAAAGAAGAGAAAAAGAAAAGAATAGAAAAGAAGAGAAAAGAGAAAAGAGAAATGAGAAAAGAAGAGAATTAGAAAAGGAAAGAAGAGAAATGAAGAGAAAAGAGATCCGAAGAGAAAAGAAGAGCAAACAAGAGAAATGAGAAAAGAAGAGCAAAGAAGAGAAAAGAAGAGAAATGAAGAGAAAAGAAGAGAAAGAGAAAGGAGAGAAAAGAAAAGAAGAGTAAAGAGAAAAGAGAAAAGAAGAGAAAGGAAGAGAAAAGAAGAGAAAGAGAAAGGAGAGAAAAGAAAAGAAGAGTTTAGAGAAAAGAGAAAAGAAGAGACAGGAAGAGAAATGACGAGAAAAGAGAAAATAGAAAGAAAACAAGCGAAAAGAGAAAAGAGAAGACATAGAAAAGAATAGAAAAGAGAAAAGAGAACAGAAGAGAAAAGCAGAGAGATGAAAAAAGAGAAAAGAGGAGAAAAGATGAAATTAGAAAAGCGAAAAGAGGAGAAAAGAGAAAAGAAGAGAAAAGAGAAAAGAGAAAGGGTTAAAGAAGAGAAAACAAGAGAAAAGAGAAAAGAAGAGAAAAGAAGTGAAAAGAGAAAGGGGTAAAGAAGAGAAAAGAAGCTAAAAGAGAAAAAAAGCTAAAAGAGAAAAGAGAAAAAAGTGAAAAGAAGAGAAAAGAGAAAAGAGAAAGGGTGAAAGAAGAGAAAACAAGAGAAAAGGGAAAAGAGAAAAGAAGAGAAAAGAAGAGAAAAGAAGAGAAAGGAGAAAGGGGTAAAGAAGAGAAAAGAAGAGAAAAGAGAAAAGAAGAGAAAAGAAGAGAAATGAAGAGAAAAGAGAAAAGAAGAGAAAACAAGAGCAAAGAGAAAAGAGAAAAGAAGAGAAAACAAGAGAAAAGAGAAAAATGAAAGGGCCAAAGAAGAGAAAAGAAGAGAAAAAGAAAAGAATAGAAAAGAAGAGAAAAGAGAAATGAGAAAAGAAGAGAATTAGAAAAGGAAAGAAGAGAAATGAAGAGAAAAGAGAAAAGAAGAGAAATGAAGAGAAAAGAGAAAAGAGAAAAGAAGAGAAAAGAAGAGAAAAGGGAAAAGAAGACAAAACAAGAGAAAAGAGAAAACAAGAGAAAACAAGAGAAAAGACAAAAGAAGAGAAATGAAGAGAAAAGAAGAGAAAAGAGCAATGAGAAAAGAAGAGAAAACAAGAGAAAAGAGAAAAGAAGAGAAAAGAAGAGAAAAGAGAAAAGAGAAAGGGGTAAAGCAGAGAAAACAAGAGAAAAGAGAAAAGAAGAGAAAACAAGAGAAAAGAGAAAAGAAGAGAAAAGAAGAGAAAAGAGAAAAGAGAAAGGGGTAAAGCAGAGAAAACAAGAGAAAAGAGAAATGAAGAGAAAAGAAGAGAGAAGAGAAAGGAGAAAAGAAGGGAAAACAAGAGAAAAGAGAAAAGAAGAAAAAAGACAAGAAGAGTAAAGAGAAAAGAGAAAAGAAGAGAAAAGAAGAGAAATGAAGAGAAAAGTGATCCGAAGAGAAAAGAAGAGCAAACAAGAGAAATGAGAAAAGAAGAGCAAAGAAAAGAAAAGAAGAGAAAGAGAAAGGAGAGAAAAGAAAAGAAGAGTAAAGAGAAAAGAGAAAAGAAGAGAAAGGAAGAGAAAAGAAGAGAAAGAGAAAGGAGAGAAAAGAAAAGAAGAGTTTAGAGAAAAGAGAAAAGAAGAGACAGGAAGAGAAATGACGAGAGAAGAGAAAATAGAAAGAAAACAAGCGAAAAGAGAAAAGAGAAGACATAGAAAAGAATAGAAAAGAGAAAAGAGAACAGAAGAGAAAAGCAGAGAGATGAAAAAAGAGAAAAGAGGAGAAAAGATGAAATTAGAAAAGCGAAAAGAGGAGAAAAGAGAAAAGAAGAGAAAAGAGAAAAGAGAAAGGGTTAAAGAAGAGAAAACAAGAGAAAAGAGAAAAGAAGAGAAAAGAAGTGAAAAGAGAAAGGGGTAAAGAAGAGAAAAGAAGCTAAAAGAGAAAAAAAACCTAAAAGAGAAAAGAGAAAAAAGTGAAAAGAAGAGAAAAGAGAAAAGAGAAAGGGTCAAAGAAGAGAAAACAAGAGAAAAGAGAATAGAGAAAAGAAGAGAAAGGAGAAAGGGGTAAAGAAGAGAAAAGAAGTGAAAAGAGAAAAGAGAAGAGAAAAGAAGAGAAAAGAGAAAAGAAGAGAAAAGAGAAATGAGAAAGGGTTAAAGAAGAGAAAACAAGAGAAAAGAGAAATGAGAAAAGAAGAGAAAAGAAGAGAAAGGAGAAAGGGGTAAAGAAGAGAAAAGAAGAGAAAAGAGAAAAGAAGGGAAATGAAGAGAAAAGAAGAGAAAAGAGAAAAGAGAAAGGGTAAAGAAGAGAAAAGAAGTGAAAAGAGAAAAGAAGAGAAATGAAGAGAAAAGAAGAGAAAAGAGAAAAAAGAAAGGGGTAAAGAAGAGAAAAGAGAAAAGAAGAGAAAAGAAGAGAAATGAAGAGAAAAGAGAAAAGAGAAAAGAAGAGAAAAGAAGAGAAAAGGGAAAAGAAGACAAAACAAGAGAAAAGAGAAAAGAAGAGAAAACAAGGGAAAAGACAAAAGAAGAGAAATGAAGAGAAAAGAAGAGAAAAGAGAAAAGAGAAATGAAGAGAAAACAAGACAAAAGAGAAAAGAAGAGAAAAGAGAAAAGAGAAAGGGGTAAAGCAGAGAAAACAAGAGAAAAGAGAAAAGAAGAGAAAACAAGAGAAAAGAGAAAAGAAGAGAAAAGAGAAAAGAGAAAGGGGTAAAGAAGAGAAAAGAAGTGAAAAAAGAAAAGAAGAGAAATGAAGTGAAAAGAAGAGAAAAGAGAAAAGAGAAGAGAAAAGAAGAGAAAAGAGAAAAGAAGAGAAAAGAGAAAAGAGAAAGGGTTAAAGAAGGGAAAACAAGAGAAAAGAGAAAAGAAGAGAAAAGAAGTGAAAAGAGAAAGGGGTAGAGAAGAGAAAAGAAGATAAAAGAGAAAAAAAACCTAAAAGAGAAAAGAGAAAAAAGTGAAAAGAAGAGAAAAGAGAAAGGGTTAAAGAAGAGAAAACAAGAGAAAAGAGAATAGAGAAAAGAAGAGAAAAGAAGAGAAAAGAAGAGAAAGGAGAAAGGGGTAAAGAAGAGAAAAGAAGAGAAAAGAGAAAAGAAGAGAAATGAAGAGAAAAGAGAAAAGAGAAAGGGTAAAGAAGAGAAAAGAAGTGAAAAGAGAAAAGAAGAGAAATGAAGAGAAAAGAAGAGAAAAGAGAAAAGAAGAGAAAAGAGAAATGAGAAAGGGTTAAAGAAGAGAAAACAAGAGAAAAGAGAAATGAGAAAAGAAGAGAAAAGAAGAGAAAGGAGAAAGGGGTAAAGAAGAGAAAAGAAGAGAAAAGAGAAAAGAAGGGAAATGAAGAGAAAAGAAGAGAAAAGAGAAAAGAGAAAGGGTAAAGAAGAGAAAAGAAGTGAAAAGAGAAAAGAAGAGAAATGAAGAGAAAAGAAGAGAAAAGAGAAAAAAGAAAGGGGTAAAAAAGAGAAAAAGAAAAGAATAGAAAAGAAGAGAAAAGTAGAGAAAAGAGAAAGGGTTAAAGAAGAGAAAAGAAGTGAAAAGAGAAAAATGAAAAGGGTAAAGAAGAGAAAAGAAGAGAAAAAGAAAAGAATAGAAAAGAAGAGAAAAGAGAAAAGAGAAATGAGAAAAGAAGAGAATTAGAAAAGGAAAGAAGAGAAATGAAGAGAAAAGACATCCGAAGAGAAAAGAAGAGCAAACAAGAGAAATGAGAAAAGAAGAGCAAAGAAGAGAAAAGAAGAGAAATGAAGAGAAAAGAAGAGAAAGAGAAAGGAGAGAAAAGAAAAGAAGAGTAAAGAGAAAAGAGAAAAGAAGAGAAAGGAAGAGAAAAGAAGAGAAAGAGAAAGGAGAGAAAAGAAAAGAAGAGTTTAGAGAAAAGAGAAAAGAAGAGACAGGAAGAGAAATGACGAGAAAAGAGAAAATAGAAAGAAAACAAGCGAAAAGAGAAAAGAGAAGACATAGAAAAGAATAGAAAAGAGAAAAGAGAACAGAAGAGAAAAGCAGAGAGATGAAAAAAGAGAAAAGAGGAGAAAAGATGAAATTAGAAAAGCGAAAAGAGGAGAAAGGAGAAAAGAAGAGAAAAGACAAAAGAGAAAGGGTTAAAGAAGAGAAAACAAGAGAAAAGAGAAAAGAAGAGAAAAGAAGTGAAAAGAGAAAGGGGTAAAGAAGAGAAAAGAAGCTAAAAGAGAAAAAAAAGCTAAAAGAGAAAAGAGAAAAAAGTGAAAAGAAGAGAAAAGAGAAAAGAGAAAGGGTGAAAGAAGAGAAAACAAGAGAAAAGGGAAAAGAGAAAAGAAGAGAAAAGAAGAGAAAAGAAGAGAAAGGAGAAAGGGGTAAAGAAGAGAAAAGAAGAGAAAAGAGAAAAGAAGAGAAAAGAAGAGAAATGAAGAGAAAAGAGAAAAGAAGAGAAAACAAGAGCAAAGAGAAAAGAGAAAAGAAGAGAAAACAAGAGAAAAGAGAAAAATGAAAGGGCCAAAGAAGAGAAAAGAAGAGAAAAAGAAAAGAATAGAAAAGAAGAGAAAAGAGAAATGAGAAAAGAAGAGAATTAGAAAAGGAAAGAAGAGAAATGAAGAGAAAAGAGAAAACAAGAGAAAAGACAAAAGAAGAGAAATGAAGAGAAAAGAAGAGAAAAGAGCAATGAGAAAAGAAGAGAAAACAAGAGAAAAGAGAAAAGAAGAGAAAAGAAGAGAAAAGAGAAAAGAGAAAGGGGTAAAGCAGAGAAAACAAGAGAAAAGAGAAAAGAAGAGAAAACAAGAGAAAAGAGAAAAGAAGAGAAAAGAAGAGAAAAGAGAAAAGAGAAAGGGGTAAAGCAGAGAAAACAAGAGAAAAGAGAAATGAAGAGAAAAGAAGAGAGAAGAGAAAGGAGAAAAGAAGGGAAAACAAGAGAAAAGAGAAAAGAAGAAAAAAGACAAGAAGAGTAAAGAGAAAAGAGAAAAGAAGAGAAATGAAGAGAAAAGTGATCCGAAGAGAAAAGAAGAGCAAACAAGAGAAATGAGAAAAGAAGAGCAAAGAAGAGAAAAGAAGAGAAATGAAGAGAAAAGAAGAGAAAGAGAAAGGAGAGAAAAGAAAAGAAGAGTAAAGAGAAAAGAGAAAAGAAGAGAAAGGAAGAGAAAAGAAGAGAAAGAGAAAGGAGAGAAAAGAAAAGAAGAGTTTAGAGAAAAGAGAAAAGAAGAGACAGGAAGAGAAATGACGAGAGAAGAGAAAATAGAAAGAAAACAAGCGAAAAGAGAAAAGAGAAGACATAGAAAAGAATAGAAAAGAGAAAAGAGAACAGAAGAGAAAAGCAGAGAGATGAAAAAAGAGAAAAGAGGAGAAAAGATGAAATTAGAAAAGCGAAAAGAGGAGAAAAGAGAAAAGAAGAGAAAAGAGAAAAGAGAAATGAGAAAAGAAGAGAATTAGAAAAGGAAAGAAGAGAAATGAAGAGAAAAGAGATCCGAAGAGAAAAGAAGAGCAAACAAGAGAAATGAGAAAAGAAGAGCAAAGAAGAGAAAAGAAGAGAAATGAAGAGAAAAGAAGAGAAAGAGAAAGGAGAGAAAAGAAAAGAAGAGTAAAGAGAAAAGAGAAAAGAAGAGAAAGGAAGAGAAAAGAAGAGAAAGAGAAAGGAGAGAAAAGGAAAGAAGAGTTTAGAGAAAAGAGAAAAGAAGAGACAGGAAGAGAAATGACGAGAAAAGAGAAAATAGAAAGAAAACAAGCGAAAAGAGAAAAGAGAAGACATAGAAAAGAATAGAAAAGAGAAAAGAGAACAGAAGAGAAAAGCAGAGAGATGAAAAAAGAGAAAAGATGAAATTAGAAAAGCGAAAAGAGGAGAAAAGAGAAAAGAAGAGAAAAGAAAAGAAGAGAAAAGAGAAAAGAGAAAGGGTTAAAGAAGGGTAAACAAGAGAAAAGAGAAAAGAAGAGAAAAGAAGTGAAAAGAGAAAGGGGTAAAGAAGAGAAAAGAAGCTAAACGAGAAAAAAAAGCTAAAAGAGAAAAGAGAAAAAAGTGAAAAGAAGAGAAAAGAGAAAAGAGAAAGGGTGAAAGAAGAGAAAACAAGAGAAAAGGGAAAAGAGAAAAGAAGAGAAAAGAAGAGAAAAGAAGAGAAAGGAGAAAGGGGTAAAGAAGACAAAAGAAGAGAAAAGAGAAAAGAAGAGAAAAGAAGAGAAATGAAGAGAAAAGAGAAAAGAAGAGAAAACAAGAGCAAAGAGAAAAGAGAAAAGAAGAGAAAACAAGAGAAAAGAGAAAAATGAAAGGGCCAAAGAAGAGAAAAGAAGAGAAAAAGAAAAGAATAGAAAAGAAGAGAAAAGAGAAATGAGAAAAGAAGAGAATTAGAAAAGGAAAGAAGAGAAATGAAGAGAAAAGAGAAAAGAAGAGAAATGAAGAGAAAAGAGAAAAGAAGAGAAAAGAAGAGAAAAGGGAAAAGAAGACAAAACAAGAGAAAAGAGAAAACAAGAGAAAACAAGAGAAAAGACAAAAGAAGAGAAATGAAGAGAAAAGAAGAGAAAAGAGCAATGAGAAAAGAAGAGAAAACAAGGGAAAAGAGAAAAGAAGAGAAAAGAGAAAAGAGAAAGGGGTAAAGCAGAGAAAACAAGAGAAAAGAGAAAAGAAGAGAAAACAAGAGATAAGAGAAAAGAAGAGAAAAGAAGAGAAAAGAGAAAGGGGTAAAGCAGAGAAAACAAGAGAAAAGAGAAATGAAGAGAAAAGAAGAGAGAAGAGAAAGGAGAAAAGAAGGGAAAACAAGAGAAAAGAGAAAAGAAGAAAAAAGACAAGAAGAGTAAAGAGAAAAGAGAAAAGAAGAGAAAAGAAGAGAAATGAAGAGAAAAGTGATCCGAAGAGAAAAGAAGAGCAAACAAGAGAAATGAGAAAAGAAGAGCAAAGAAGAGAAAAGAAGAGAAATGAAGAGAAAAGAAGAGAAAGAGAAAGGAGAGAAAAGAAAAGAAGAGTAAAGAGAAAAGAGAAAAGAAGAGAAAGGAAGAGAAAAGAGAAAAGAAGAGAAAAGAGAAATGAGAAAGGGTAAAGAAGAGAAAAGAAGTGAAAAGAGAAAAGAAGAGAAATGAAGAGAAAAGAAGAGAAAAGAGAAAAAAGAAAGGGGTAAAGAAGAGAAAAAGAAAAGAATAGAAAAGAAGAGAAAAGTAGAGAAAAGAGAAAAGAGAAAGGGTTAAAGAAGAGAAAAGAAGTGAAAAGAGAAAAATGAAAAGGGTAAAGAAGAGAAAAGAAGAGAAAAAGAAAAGAATAGAAAAGAAGAGAAAAGAGAAAAGAGAAATGAGAAAAGAAGAGAATTAGAAAAGGAAAGAAGAGAAATGAAGAGAAAAGAGATCCGAAGAGAAAAGAAGAGTAAAGAGAAAAGAGAAAAGAAGAGAAAGGAAGAGAAAAGAAGAGAAAGAGAAAGGAGAGAAAAGAAAAGAAGAGTTTAGAGAAAAGAGAAAAGAAGAGACAGGAAGAGAAATGACGAGAGAAGAGAAAATAGAAAGAAAACAAGCGAAAAGAGAAAAGAGAAGACATAGAAAAGAATAGAAAAGAGAAAAGAGAACAGAAGAGAAAAGCAGAGAGATGAAAAAAGAGAAAAGAGGAGAAAAGATGAAATTAGAAAAGCGAAAAGAGGAGAAAAGAGAAAAGAAGAGAAAAGAGAAAAGAGAAAGGGTTAAAGAAGAGAAAACAAGAGAAAAGAGAAAAGAAGAGAAAAGAAGTGAAAAGAGAAAGGGGTAAAGAAGAGAAAAGAAGCTAAAAGAGAAAAAAAACCTAAAAGAGAAAAGCGAAAAAAGTGAAAAGAAGAGAAAAGAGAAAAGAGAAAGGGTCAAAGAAGAGAAAACAAGAGAAAAGAGAATAGAGAAAAGAAGAGAAAGGAGAAAGGGGTAAAGAAGAGAAAAGAAGTGAAAAGAGAAAAGAGAAGAGAAAAAAAGAGAAAAGAAGAGAAAAGAAGAGAAAAGAGAAATGAGAAAGGGTTAAAGAAGAGAAAACAAGAGAAAAGAGAAATGAGAAAAGAAGAGAAAAGAAGAGAAAGGAGAAAGGGGTAAAGAAGAGAAAAGAAGAGAAAAGAGAAAAGAAGGGAAAAGATGAAATTAGAAAAGCGAAAAGAGGAGAAAAGAGAAAAGAAGAGAAAAGAAAAGAAGAGAAAAGAGAAAAGAGAAAGGGTTAAAGAAGGGTAAACAAGAGAAAAGAGAAAAGAAGAGAAAATAAGTGAAAAGAGAAAGGGGTAAAGAAGAGAAAAGAAGCTAAAAGAGAAAAAAAAGCTAAAAGAGAAAAGAGAAAAAAGTGAAAAGAAGAGAAAAGAGAAAAGAGAAAGGGTGAAAGAAGAGAAAACAAGAGAAAAGGGAAAAGAGAAAAGAAGAGAAAAGAAGAGAAAAGAAGAGAAAGGAGAAAGGGGTAAAGAAGACAAAAGAAGAGAAAAGAGAAAAGAAGAGAAAAGAAGAGAAATGAAGAGAAAAGAGAAAAGAAGAGAAAACAAGAGCAAAGAGAAAAGAGAAAAGAAGAGAAAAGAAGAGAAAAGAGAAAAATGAAAGGGCCAAAGAAGAGAAAAGAAGAGAAAAAGAAAAGAATAGAAAAGAAGAGAAAAGAGAAATGAGAAAAGAAGAGAATTAGAAAAGGAAAGAAGAGAAATGAAGAGAAAAGAGAAATGAAGAGAAAAGAGAAAAGAAGAGAAAAGAAGAGAAAAGGGAAAAGAAGACAAAACAAGAGAAAAGAGAAAACAAGAGAAAACAAGAGAAAAGACAAAAGAAGAGAAATGAAGAGAAAAGAAGAGAAAAGAGCAATGAGAAAAGAAGAGAAAACAAGAGAAAAGAGAAAAGAAGAGAAAAGAGAAAAGAGAAAGGGGTAAAGCAGAGAAAACAAGAGAAAAGAGAAAAGAAGAGAAAAGAAGAGATAAGAGAAAAGAAGAGAAAAGAAGAGAAAAGAGAAAGGGTTAAAGAAGAGAAAACAAGAGAAAAGAGAATAGAGAAAAGAAGAGAAAAGAAGAGAAAAGAAGAGAAAGGAGAAAGGGGTTAAGAAGAGAAAAGAAGAGAAAAGAGAAAAGAAGAGAAATGAAGAGAAAAGAGAAAAGAGAAAGGGTAAAGAAGAGAAAAGAAGTGAAAAGAGAAAAGAAGAGAAATGAAGAGAAAAGAAGAGAAAAGAGAAAAGAAGAGAAAAGAGAAATGAGAAAGGGTTAAAGAAGAGAAAACAAGAGAAAAGAGAAATGAGAAAAGAAGAGAAAAGAAGAGAAAGGAGAAAGGGGTAAAGAAGAGAAAAGAAGAGAAAAGAGAAAAGAAGGGAAATGAAGAGAAAAGAAGAGAAAAGAGAAAAGAGAATGGGTAAAGAAGAGAAAAGAAGTGAAAAGAGAAAAGAAGAGAAATGAAGAGAAAAGAAGAGAAAAGAGAAAAAAGAAAGGGGTAAAAAAGAGAAAAAGAAAAGAATAGAAAAGAAGAGAAAAGTAGAGAAAAGAGAAAAGAGAAAGGGTTAAAGAAGAGAAAAGAAGTGAAAAGAGAAAAATGAAAAGGGTAAAGAAGAGAAAAGAAGAGAAAAAGAAAAGAATAGAAAAGAAGAGAAAAGAGAAAAGAGAAATGAGAAAAGAAGAGAATTAGAAAAGGAAAGAAGAGAAATGAAGAGAAAAGAGATCCGAAGAGAAAAGAAGAGCAAACAAGAGAAATGAGAAAAGAAGAGCAAAGAAGAGAAAAGAAGAGAAATGAAGAGAAAAGAAGAGAAAGAGAAAGGAGAGAAAAGAAAAGAAGAGTAAAGAGAAAAGAGAAAAGAAGAGAAAGGAAGAGAAAAGAAGAGAAAGAGAAAGGAGAGAAAAGGAAAGAAGAGTTTAGAGAAAAGAGAAAAGAAGAGACAGGAAGAGAAATGACGAGAAAAGAGAAAATAGAAAGAAAACAAGCGAAAAGAGAAAAGAGAAGACATAGAAAAGAATAGAAAAGAGAAAAGAGAACAGAAGAGAAAAGCAGAGAGATGAAAAAAGAGAAAAGATGAAATTAGAAAAGCGAAAAGAGGAGAAAAGAGAAAAGAAGAGAAAAGAAAAGAAGAGAAAAGAGAAAAGAGAAAGGGTTAAAGAAGGGTAAACAAGAGAAAAGAGAAAAGAAGAGAAAAGAAGTGAAAAGAGAAAGGGGTAAAGAAGAGAAAAGAAGCTAAAAGAGAAAAAAAAGCTAAAAGAGAAAAGAGAAAAAAGTGAAAAGAAGAGAAAAGAGAAAAGAGAAAGGGTGAAAGAAGAGAAAACAAGAGAAAAGGGAAAAGAGAAAAGAAGAGAAAAGAAGAGAAAAGAAGAGAAAGGAGAAAGGGGTAAAGAAGAGAAAAGAAGAGAAAAGAGAAAAGAAGAGAAAAGAAGAGAAATGAAGAGAAAAGAGAAAAGAAGAGAAAACAAGAGCAAAGAGAAAAGAGAAAAGAAGAGAAAACAAGAGAAAAGAGAAAAATGAAAGGGCCAAAGAAGAGAAAAGAAGAGAAAAAGAAAAGAATAGAAAAGAAGAGAAAAGAGAAATGAGAAAAGAAGAGAATTAGAAAAGGAAAGAAGAGAAATGAAGAGAAAAGAGAAAAGAAGAGAAATGAAGAGAAAAGAGAAAAGAAGAGAAAAGGGAAAAGAAGACAAAACAAGAGAAAAGAGAAAACAAGAGAAAACAAGAGAAAAGACAAAAGAAGAGAAATGAAGAGAAAAGAAGAGAAAAGAGCAATGAGAAAAGAAGAGAAAACAAGGGAAAAGAGAAAAGAAGAGAAAAGAGAAAAGAGAAAGGGGTAAAGCAGAGAATACAAGAGAAAAGAGAAAAGAAGAGAAAACAAGAGATAAGAGAAAAGAAGAGAAAAGAAGAGAAAAGAGAAAGGGGTAAAGCAGAGAAAACAAGAGAAAAGAGAAATGAAGAGAAAAGAAGAGAGAAGAGAAAGGAGAAAAGAAGGGAAAACAAGAGAAAAGAGAAAAGAAGAAAAAAGACAAGAAGAGTAAAGAGAAAAGAGAAAAGAAGAGAAAAGAAGAGAAATGAAGAGAAAAGTGATCCGAAGAGAAAAGAAGAGCAAACAAGAGAAATGAGAAAAGAAGAGCAAAGAAGAGAAAAGAAGAGAAATGAAGAGAAAAGAAGAGAAAGAGAAAGGAGAGAAAAGAAAAGAAGAGTAAAGAGAAAAGAGAAAAGAAGAGAAAGGAAGAGAAAAGAGAAAAGAAGAGAAAAGAGAAATGAGAAAGGGTAAAGAAGAGAAAAGAAGTGAAAAGAGAAAAGAAGAGAAATGAAGAGAAAAGAAGAGAAAAGAGAAAAAAGAAAGGGGTAAAGAAGAGAAAAAGAAAAGAATAGAAAAGAAGAGAAAAGTAGAGAAAAGAGAAAAGAGAAAGGGTTAAAGAAGAGAAAAGAAGTGAAAAGAGAAAAATGAAAAGGGTAAAGAAGAGAAAAGAAGAGAAAAAGAAAAGAATAGAAAAGAAGAGAAAAGAGAAAAGAGAAATGAGAAAAGAAGAGAATTAGAAAAGGAAAGAAGAGAAATGAAGAGAAAAGAGATCCGAAGAGAAAAGAAGAGTAAAGAGAAAAGAGAAAAGAAGAGAAAGGAAGAGAAAAGAAGAGAAAGAGAAAGGAGAGAAAAGAAAAGAAGAGTTTAGAGAAAAGAGAAAAGAAGAGACAGGAAGAGAAATGACGAGAGAAGAGAAAATAGAAAGAAAACAAGCGAAAAGAGAAAAGAGAAGACATAGAAAAGAATAGAAAAGAGAAAAGAGAACAGAAGAGAAAAGCAGAGAGATGAAAAAAGAGAAAAGAGGAGAAAAGATGAAATTAGAAAAGCGAAAAGAGGAGAAAAGAGAAAAGAAGAGAAAAGAGAAAAGAGAAAGGGTTAAAGAAGAGAAAACAAGAGAAAAGAGAAAAGAAGAGAAAAGAAGTGAAAAGAGAAAGGGGTAAAGAAGAGAAAAGAAGCTAAAAGAGAAAAAAAACCTAAAAGAGAAAAGAGAAAAAAGTGAAAAGAAGAGAAAAGAGAAAAGAGAAAGGGTCAAAGAAGAGAAAACAAGAGAAAAGAGAATAGAGAAAAGAAGAGAAAGGAGAAAGGGGTAAAGAAGAGAAAAGAAGTGAAAAGAGAAAAGAGAAGAGAAAAAAAGAGAAAAGAAGAGAAAAGAAGAGAAAAGAGAAATGAGAAAGGGTTAAAGAAGAGAAAACAAGAGAAAAGAGAAATGAGAAAAGAAGAGAAAAGAAGAGAAAGGAGAAAGGGGTAAAGAAGAGAAAAGAAGAGAAAAGAGAAAAGAAGGGAAAAGATGAAATTAGAAAAGCGAAAAGAGGAGAAAAGAGAAAAGAAGAGAAAAGAAAAGAAGAGAAAAGAGAAAAGAGAAAGGGTTAAAGAAGGGTAAACAAGAGAAAAGAGAAAAGAAGAGAAAAGAAGTGAAAAGAGAAAGGGGTAAAGAAGAGAAAAGAAGCTAAAAGAGAAAAAAAAGCTAAAAGAGAAAAGAGAAAAAAGTGAAAAGAAGAGAAAAGAGAAAAGAGAATGGGTGAAAGAAGAGAAAACAAGAGAAAAGGGAAAAGAGAAAAGAAGAGAAAAGAAGAGAAAAGAAGAGAAAGGAGAAAGGGGTAAAGAAGACAAAAGAAGAGAAAAGAGAAAAGAAGAGAAAAGAAGAGAAATGAAGAGAAAAGAGAAAAGAAGAGAAAACAAGAGCAAAGAGAAAAGAGAAAAGAAGAGAAAAGAAGAGAAAAGAGAAAAATGAAAGGGCCAAAGAAGAGAAAAGAAGAGAAAAAGAAAAGAATAGAAAAGAAGAGAAAAGAGAAATGAGAAAAGAAGAGAATTAGAAAAGGAAAGAAGAGAAATGAAGAGAAAAGAGAAATGAAGAGAAAAGAGAAAAGAAGAGAAAAGAAGAGAAAAGGGAAAAGAAGACAAAACAAGAGAAAAGAGAAAACAAGAGAAAACAAGAGAAAAGACAAAAGAAGAGAAATGAAGAGAAAAGAAGAGAAAAGAGCAATGAGAAAAGAAGAGAAAACAAGAGAAAAGAGAAAAGAAGAGAAAAGAGAAAAGAGAAAGGGGTAAAGCAGAGAAAACAAGAGAAAAGAGAAAAGAAGAGAAAAGAAGAGATAAGAGAAAAGAAGAGAAAAGAAGAGAAAAGAGAAAGGGGTAAAGCAGAGAAAACAAGAGAAAAGAGAAATGAAGAGAAAAGAAGAGAGAAGAGAAAGGAGAAAAGAACGGAAAACAAGAGAAAAGAGAAAAGAAGAAAAAAGACAAGAAGAGTAAAGAGAAAAGAGAAAAGAAGAGAAAAGAAGAGAAATGAAGAGAAAAGTGATCCGAAGAGAAAAGAAGAGCAAACAAGAGAAATGAGAAAGGAGGAGCAAAGAAGAGAAAAGAAGAGAAATGAAGAGAAAAGAAGAGAAAGAGAAAGGAGAGAAAAGAAAAGAAGAGTAAAGAAGAAAGAGAAAAGAAGAGAAAGGAAGAGAAAAGAGAAAAGAAGAGAAAAGAGAAATGAGAAAGGGTTAAAGAAGAGAAAAGAAGAGAAAAGAGAAATGAGAAAAGAAGAGAAAAGAAGAGAAAGGAGAAAGGGGTAAAGAAGAGAAAAGAAGAGAAAAGAGAAAAGAAGGGAAATGAAGAGAAAAGAAGAGAAAAGAGAAAAGAGAAAGGGTAAAGAAGAGAAAAGAAGTGAAAAGAGAAAAGAAGAGAAATGAAGAGAAAAGAAGAGAAAAGAGAAAAAAGAAAGGGGTAAAGAAGAGAAAATGAAAAGAATAGAAAAGAAGAGAAAAGTAGAGAAAAGAGAAAAGAGAAAGGGTTAAAGAAGAGAAAAGAAGTGAAAAGAGAAAAATGAAAAGGGTAAAGAAGAGAAAAGAAGAGAAAAAGAAAAGAATAGAAAAGAAGAGAAAAGAGAAAAGAGAAATGAGAAAAGAAGAGAATTAGAAAAGGAAAGAAGAGAAATGAAGAGAAAAGAGATCCGAAGAGAAAAGAAGAGCAAACAAGAGAAATGAGAAAAGAAGAGCAAAGAAGAGAAAAGAAGAGAAATGAAGAGAAAAGAAGAGAAAGAGAAAGGAGAGAAAAGAAAAGAAGAGTAAAGAGAAAAGAGAAAAGAAGAGAAAGGAAGAGAAAAGAAGAGAAAGAGAAAGGAGAGAAAAGGAAAGAAGAGTTTAGAGAAAAGAGAAAAGAAGAGACAGGAAGAGAAATGACGAGAAAAGAGAAAATAGAAAGAAAACAAGCGAAAAGAGAAAAGAGAAGACATAGAAAAGAATAGAAAAGAGAAAAGAGAACAGAAGAGAAAAGCAGAGAGATGAAAAAAGAGAAAAGAAGAGAAAGGATGAAATTAGAAAAGCGAAAAGAGGAGAAAAGAGAAAAGAAGAGAAAAGAAAAGAAGAGAAAAGAGAAAAGAGAAAGGGTTAAAGAAGGGTAAACAAGAGAAAAGAGAAAAGAAGAGAAAAGAAGTGAAAAGAGAAAGGGGTAAAGAAGAGAAAAGAAGCTAAAAGAGAAAAAAAAGCTAAAAGAGAAAAGAGAAAAAAGTGAAAAGAAGAGAAAAGAGAAAAGAGAAAGGGTGAAAGAAGAGAAAACAAGAGAAAAGGGAAAAGAGAAAAGAAGAGAAAAGAAGAGAAAAGAAGAGAAAGGAGAAAGGGGTAAAGAAGAGAAAAGAAGAGAAAAGAGAAAAGAAGAGAAAAGAAGAGAAATGAAGAGAAAAGAGAAAAGAAGAGAAAACAAGAGCAAAGAGAAAAGAGAAAAGAAGAGAAAACAAGAGAAAAGAGAAAAATGAAAGGGCCAAAGAAGAGAAAAGAAGAGAAAAAGAAAAGAATAGAAAAGAAGAGAAAAGAGAAATGAGAAAAGAAGAGAATTAGAAAAGGAAAGAAGAGAAATGAAGAGAAAAGAGAAAAGAAGAGAAATGAAGAGAAAAGAGAAAAGAGAAAAGAAGAGAAAAGAAGAGAAAAGGGAAAAGAAGGCAAAACAAGAGAAAAGAGAAAACAAGAGAAAACAAGAGAAAAGACAAAAGAAGAGAAATGAAGAGAAAAGAAGAGAAAAGAGCAATGAGAAAAGAAGAGAAAACAAGAGAAAAGAGAAAAGAAGAGAAAAGAGAAAAGAGAAAGGGGTAAAGCAGAGAAAACAAGAGAAAAGAGAAAAGAAGAGAAAAGAAGAGAAAAGAGAAAAGAAGAGAAAAGAAGAGAAAAGAGAAAAGAGAAAGGGGTAAAGCAGAGAAAACAAGAGAAAAGAGAAATGAAGAGAAAAGAAGAGAGAAGAGAAAGGAGAAAAGAAGGGAAAACAAGAGAAAAGAGAAAAGAAGAAAAAAGACAAGAAGAGTAAAGAGAAAAGAGAAAAGAAGAGAAAAGAAGAGAAATGAAGAGAAAAGTGATCCGAAGAGAAAAGAAGAGCAAACAAGAGAAATGAGAAAAGAAGAGCAAAGAAGAGAAAAGAAGAGAAATGAAGAGAAAAGAAGAGAAAGAGAAAGGAGAGAAAAGAAAAGAAGAGTAAAGAGAAAAGAAGAGAAAGGAAGAGAAAAGAAGAGAAAGAGAAAGGAGAGAAAAGAAAAGAAGAGTTTAGAGAAAAGAGAAAAGAAGAGACAGGAAGAGAAATGACGAGAGAAGAGAAAATAGAAAGAAAACAAGCGAAAAGAGAAAAGAGAAGACATAGAAAAGAATAGAAAAGAGAAAAGAGAACAGAAGAGAAAAGCAGAGAGATGAAAAAAGAGAAAAGAGGAGAAAAGATGAAATTAGAAAAGCGAAAAGAGGAGAAAAGAGAAAAGAAGAGAAAAGAGAAAAGAGAAAGGGATAAAGAAGAGAAAACAAGAGAAAAGAGAAAAGAAGAGAAAAGAAGTGAAAAGAGAAAGGGGTAAAGAAGAGAAAAGAAGCTAAAAGAGAAAAAAAACCTAAAAGAGAAAAAAGTGAAAAGAAGAGAAAAGAGAAAAGAGAAAGGGTCAAAGAAGAGAAAACAAGAGAAAAGAGAATAGAGAAAAGAAGAGAAAAGAAGAGAAAGGAGAAAGGGGTAAAGAAGAGAAAAGAAGTGAAAAGAGAAAAGAGAAGAGAAAAGAAGAGAAAAGAGAAAAGAAGAGAAAAGAAGAGAAAAGAGAAATGAGAAAGGGTTAAAGAAGAGAAAACAAGAGAAAAGAGAAATGAGAAAAGAAGAGAAAAGAAGAGAAAGGAGAAAGGGGTAAAGAAGAGAAAAGAAGAGAAAAGAGAAAAGAAGGGAAATGAAGAGAAAAGAAGAGAAAAGAGAAAAGAGAAAGGGTAAAGAAGAGAAAAGAAGTGAAAAGAGAAAAGAAGAGAAATGAAGAGAAAAGAAGAGAAAAGAGAAAAAAGAAAGGGGTAAAGAAGAGAAAAGAGAAAAGAAGAGAAAAGAAGAGAAATGAAGAGAAAAGAGAAAAGAGAAAAGAAGAGAAAAGAAGAGAAAAGGGAAAAGAAGACAAAACAAGAGAAAAGAGAAAAGAAGAGAAAACAAGGGAAAAGACAAAAGAAGAGAAATGAAGAGAAAAGAAGAGAAAAGAGAAAAGAGAACAGAAGAGAAAAGCAGAGAGATGAAAAAAGAGAAAAGAAGAGAAAAGATGAAATTAGAAAAGCGAAAAGAGGAGAAAAGAGAAAAGAAGAGAAAAGAAAAGAAGTGAAAAGAGAAAAGAGAAAGGGTTCAAGAAGGGAAAACAAGAGAAAAGAGAAAAGAAGAGAAAAGAGAAAGGGGTAAAGAAGAGAAAAGAAGCTAAAAGAGAAAAAAAAGCTAAAAGAGAAAAGAGAAAAAAGTGAAAAGAAGAGAAAAGAGAAAAGAGAAAGGGTGAAAGAAGAGAAAACAAGAGAAAAGAGAAAAGAGAAAAGAAGAGAAAAGAAGAGAAAGGAGAAAGGGGTAAAGAAGAGAAAAGAAGAGAAATGAAGAGAAAAGACAAAAGAAGAGAAAACAAGAGCAAAGAGAAAAGAGAAAAGAAGAGAAAACAAGAGAAAAGAGAAAAATGAAAGGGCCAAAGAAGAGAAAAGAAGAGAAAAAGAAAAGAATAGAAAAGAAGAGAAAAGAGAAATGAGAAAAGAAGAGAATTAGAAAAGGAAAGAAGAGAAATGAAGAGAAAAGAGAAAAGAAGAGAAAAGAAGAGAAATGAAGAGAAAAGAGAAAAGAGAAAAGAAGAGAAAAGAAGAGAAAAGGGAAAAGAAGACAAAACAAGAGAAAAGAGAAAAGAAGAGAAAACAAGAGAAAAGACAAAAGAAGAGAAATGAAGAGAAAAGAAGAGAAAAGAGAAATGAGAAAAGAAGAGAAAACAAGAGAAAAGAGAAAAGAAGAGAAAAGAGAAAGGGGTAAAGCAGAGAAAACAAGAGAAAAGAGAAAAGAAGAGAAAACAAGAGAAAAGAGAAAAGAAGAGAACAGAAGAGAAAAGAGAAAAGAGAAAGGGGTAAAGCAGAGAAAACAAGAGAAAAGAGAAATGAAGAGAAAAGAAGAGAGAAGAGAAAGGAGAAAAGAAGGGAAAACAAGAGAAAAGAGAAAAGAAGAAAAAAGACAAGAAGTGTAAAGAGAAAAGAGAAAAGAAGAGAAAAGTGGAGAAAGAGAAAGGAGAGAAAAGAAAAGAACAGTAAAGAGAAAAGAGAAAAGAAGAGAAAGTACGAGAAAAGAAGAGAAAGAGAAAGGAGAGAAAAGAAAAGAAGAGTTTAGAGAAAAGAGAAAAGAACAGACAGGAAGAGAAATGACGAGAGAAGAGAAAATAGAAAGAAAACAAGCGAAAAGAGAAAAGAGAAGACATAGAAAAGAATAGAAAAGAGAAAAGAGAACAGAAGAGAAAAGCAGAGAGATGAAAAAAGAGAAAAGAAGAGAAAAGATGAAATTAGAAAAGCGAAAAGAGGAGAAAAGAGAAAAGAAGAGAAAAGAAAAGAAGTGAAAAGAGAAAAGAGAAAGGGTTCAAGAAGGGAAAACATGAGAAAAGAGAAAAGAAGAGAAAAGAGAAAGGGGTAAAGAAGAGAAAAGAAGCTAAAAGAGAAAAAAAAGCTAAAAGAGAAAAGAGAAAAAAGTGAAAAGAAGAGAAAAGAGAAAAGAGAAAGGGGTAAAGCAGAGAAAACAAGAGAAAAGAGAAAAGAAGAGAAAAGAAGAGAAAAGAGAAAAGAGAAAGGGGTAAAGCAGAGAAAACAAGAGAAAAGAGAAATGAAGAGAAAAGAAGAGAGAAGAGAAAGGAGAAAAGAAGGGAAAACAAGAGAAAAGAGAAAAGAAGAAAAAAGACAAGAAGAGTAAAGAGAAAAGAGAAAAGAAGAGAAAAGAAGAGAAAAGAAGAGAAAAGTGATCCGAAGAGAAAAGAAGAGCAAACAAGAGAAATGAGAAAAGAAGAGCAAAGAAGAGAAAAGAAGAGAAATGAAGAGAAAAGAAGAGAAAGAGAAAGGAGAGAAAAGAAAAGAAGAGTAAAGAGAAAAGAAGAGAAAGGAAGAGAAAAGAAGAGAAAGAGAAAGGAGAGAAAAGAAAAGAAGAGTTTAGAGAAAAGAGAAAAGAAGAGACAGGAAGAGAAATGACGAGAGAAGAGAAAATAGAAAGAAAACAAGCGAAAAGAGAAAAGAGAAGACATAGAAAAGAATAGAAAAGAGAAAAGAGAACAGAAGAGAAAAGCAGAGAGATGAAAAAAGAGAAAAGAGGAGAAAAGATGAAATTAGAAAAGCGAAAAGAGGAGAAAAGAGAAAAGAAGAGAAAAGAGAAAAGAGAAAGGGATAAAGAAGAGAAAACAAGAGAAAAGAGAAAAGAAGAGAAAAGAAGTGAAAAGAGAAAGGGGTAAAGAAGAGAAAAGAAGCTAAAAGAGAAAAAAAACCTAAAAGAGAAAAAAGTGAAAAGAAGAGAAAAGAGAAAAGAGAAAGGGTCAAAGAAGAGAAAACAAGAGAAAAGAGAATAGAGAAAAGAAGAGAAAAGAAGAGAAAGGAGAAAGGGGTAAAGAAGAGAAAAGAAGTGAAAAGAGAAAAGAGAAGAGAAAAGAAGAGAAAAGAGAAAAGAAGAGAAAAGAAGAGAAAAGAGAAATGAGAAAGGGTTAAAGAAGAGAAAACAAGAGAAAAGAGAAATGAGAAAAGAAGAGAAAAGAAGAGAAAGGAGAAAGGGGTAAAGAAGAGAAAAGAAGAGAAAAGAGAAAAGAAGGGAAATGAAGAGAAAAGAAGAGAAAAGAGAAAAGAGAAAGGGTAAAGAAGAGAAAAGAAGTGAAAAGAGAAAAGAAGAGAAATGAAGAGAAAAGAAGAGAAAAGAGAAAAAAGAAAGGGGTAAAGAAGAGAAAAGAGAAAAGAAGAGAAAAGAAGAGAAATGAAGAGAAAAGAGAAAAGAGAAAAGAAGAGAAAAGAAGAGAAAAGGGAAAAGAAGACAAAACAAGAGAAAAGAGAAAAGAAGAGAAAACAAGGGAAAAGACAAAAGAAGAGAAATGAAGAGAAAAGAAGAGAAAAGAGAAAAGAGAACAGAAGAGAAAAGCAGAGAGATGAAAAAAGAGAAAAGAAGAGAAAAGATGAAATTAGAAAAGCGAAAAGAGGAGAAAAGAGAAAAGAAGAGAAAAGAAAAGAAGTGAAAAGAGAAAAGAGAAAGGGTTCAAGAAGGGAAAACAAGAGAAAAGAGAAAAGAAGAGAAAAGAGAAAGGGGTAAAGAAGAGAAAAGAAGCTAAAAGAGAAAAAAAAGCTAAAAGAGAAAAGAGAAAAAAGTGAAAAGAAGAGAAAAGAGAAAAGAGAAAGGGTGAAAGAAGAGAAAACAAGAGAAAAGAGAAAAGAGAAAAGAAGAGAAAAGAAGAGAAAGGAGAAAGGGGTAAAGAAGAGAAAAGAAGAGAAATGAAGAGAAAAGACAAAAGAAGAGAAAACAAGAGCAAAGAGAAAAGAGAAAAGAAGAGAAAACAAGAGAAAAGAGAAAAATGAAAGGGCCAAAGAAGAGAAAAGAAGAGAAAAAGAAAAGAATAGAAAAGAAGAGAAAAGAGAAATGAGAAAAGAAGAGAATTAGAAAAGGAAAGAAGAGAAATGAAGAGAAAAGAGAAAAGAAGAGAAAAGAAGAGAAATGAAGAGAAAAGAGAAAAGAGAAAAGAAGAGAAAAGAAGAGAAAAGGGAAAAGAAGACAAAACAAGAGAAAAGAGAAAAGAAGAGAAAACAAGAGAAAAGACAAAAGAAGAGAAATGAAGAGAAAAGAAGAGAAAAGAGAAATGAGAAAAGAAGAGAAAACAAGAGAAAAGAGAAAAGAAGAGAAAAGAGAAAGGGGTAAAGCAGAGAAAACAAGAGAAAAGAGAAAAGAAGAGAAAACAAGAGAAAAGAGAAAAGAAGAGAACAGAAGAGAAAAGAGAAAAGAGAAAGGGGTAAAGCAGAGAAAACAAGAGAAAAGAGAAATGAAGAGAAAAGAAGAGAGAAGAGAAAGGAGAAAAGAAGGGAAAACAAGAGAAAAGAGAAAAGAAGAAAAAAGACAAGAAGTGTAAAGAGAAAAGAGAAAAGAAGAGAAAAGTGGAGAAAGAGAAAGGAGAGAAAAGAAAAGAACAGTAAAGAGAAAAGAGAAAAGAAGAGAAAGTACGAGAAAAGAAGAGAAAGAGAAAGGAGAGAAAAGAAAAGAAGAGTTTAGAGAAAAGAGAAAAGAACAGACAGGAAGAGAAATGACGAGAGAAGAGAAAATAGAAAGAAAACAAGCGAAAAGAGAAAAGAGAAGACATAGAAAAGAATAGAAAAGAGAAAAGAGAACAGAAGAGAAAAGCAGAGAGATGAAAAAAGAGAAAAGAAGAGAAAAGATGAAATTAGAAAAGCGAAAAGAGGAGAAAAGAGAAAAGAAGAGAAAAGAAAAGAAGTGAAAAGAGAAAAGAGAAAGGGTTCAAGAAGGGAAAACATGAGAAAAGAGAAAAGAAGAGAAAAGAGAAAGGGGTAAAGAAGAGAAAAGAAGCTAAAAGAGAAAAAAAAGCTAAAAGAGAAAAGAGAAAAAAGTGAAAAGAAGAGAAAAGAGAAAAGAGAAAGGGTGAAAGAAGAGAAAACAAGAGAAAAGAGAAAAGAGAAAAGAAGAGAAAAGAAGAGAAAGGAGAAAGGGGTAAAGAAGAGAAAAGAAGAGAAATGAAGAGAAAAGACAAAAGAAGAGAAAACAAGAGCAAAGAGAAAAGAGAAAAGAAGAGAAAACAAGAGAAAAGAGAAAAATGAAAGGGCCAAAGAAGAGAAAAGAAGAGAAAAAGAAAAGAATAGAAAAGAAGAGAAAAGAGAAATGAGAAAAGAAGAGAATTAGAAAAGGAAAGAAGAGAAATGAAGAGAAAAGAGAAAAGAAGAGAAAAGAAGAGAAATGAAGAGAAAAGAGAAAAGAGAAAAGAAGAGAAAAGAAGAGAAAAGGGAAAAGAAGACAAAACAAGAGAAAAGAGAAAAGAAGAGAAAACAAGAGAAAAGACAAAAGAAGAGAAATGAAGAGAAAAGAAGAGAAAAGAGAAATGAGAAAAGAAGAGAAAACAAGAGAAAAGAGAAAAGAAGAGAAAAGAGAAAGGGGTAAAGCAGAGAAAACAAGAGAAAAGAGAAAAGAAGAGAAAACAAGAGAAAAGAGAAAAGAAGAGAACAGAAGAGAAAAGAGAAAAGAGAAAGGGGTAAAGCAGAGAAAACAAGAGAAAAGAGAAATGAAGAGAAAAGAAGAGAGAAGAGAAAGGAGAAAAGAAGGGAAAACAAGAGAAAAGAGAAAAGAAGAAAAAAGACAAGAAGTGTAAAGAGAAAAGAGAAAAGAAGAGAAAAGAAGAGAAAGAGAAAGGAGAGAAAAGAAAAGAACAGTAAAGAGAAAAGAGAAAAGAAGAGAAAGTACGAGAAAAGAAGAGAAAGAGAAAGGAGAGAAAAGAAAAGAAGAGTTTAGAGAAAAGAGAAAAGAACAGACAGGAAGAGAAATGACGAGAGAAGAGAAAATAGAAAGAAAACAAGCGAAAAGAGAAAAGAGAAGACATAGAAAAGAATAGAAAAGAGAAAAGAGATCAGAAGAGAAAAGCAGAGAGATGAAAAAAGAGAAAAGAGGAGAAAAGATGAAATTAGAAAAGCGAAAAGAGGAGAAAAGAGAAAAGAGAAAAGAGAAAGGGTTAAAGAAGGGAAAACAAGAGAAAAGAGAAAAGAAGTGAAAAGAGAAAGGGGTAAAGAAGAGAAAAGAAGCTAAAAGAGAAAAAAAAGCTAAAAGAGAAAAGAGAAAAAAGTGAAAAGAAGAGAAAAGAGAAAAGAGAAAGGGATAAAGAAGAGAAAACAAGAGAAAAGAGAATAGAGAAAAGAAGAGAAAAGAAGAGAAAGGAGAAAGGGGTAAAGAAGAGAAAAGAAGAGAAAAAAGAGAAAAGAGAAAAGGGAAAAAACGAAAAAAGAGAAAAGAAAAGAGAAAAGAAGAGAAAAGAGAAAAGAGATAAGAAGGGAAAAGAAGAGAAAAGAGAAAAGAGAAAAGAAGACAAAACAAGAGAAAAGAGAAAAGAAGAGAAAACAAGAGAAAAGACAAAAGAAGAGAAATGAAGAGAAAAGAAGAGAAAGAGAAAGGAGAGAAAAGAAAAGAAGAGTTTAGAGAAAAGAGAAAAGAAGAGACAGGAAGAGAAATGACGAGAGAAGAGAAAATAGAAAGAAAACAAGCGAAAAGAGAAAAGAGAAGACATAGAAAAGAATAGAAAAGAGAAAAGAGAACAGAAGAGAAATGCAGAGAGATGAAAAAAGAGAAAAGAGGAGAAAAGATGAAATTAGAAAAGCGAAAAGAGGAGAAAAGAGAAAAGAAGAGAAAAGAGAAAAGAGAAAGGGTTAAAGAAGAGAAAACAGGAGAAAAGAGAAAAGAAGAGAAAAGAAGTGAAAAGAGAAAGGGGTAAAGAAGAGAAAAGAAGCTAAAAGAGAAAAAAAACCTAAAAGAGAAAAGAGAAAAAAGTGAAAAGAAGAGAAAAGAGAAAAGAGAAAGGGTTAAAGAAGAGAAAACAAGAGAAAAGAGAATAGAGAAAAGAAGAGAAAAGAAGAGAAAGGAGAAACGGGTAAAGAAGAGAAAAGAAGAGAAAAGAGAAAAGAAGAGAAATGAAGAGAAAAGAGAAAAGAGAAAGGGTAAAGAAGAGAAAAGAAGTGAAAAGAGAAAAGAAGAAAAATGAAGAGAAAAGAAGAGAAAAGAGAAAAGAGAAGAGAAAAGAAGAGAAAAGAGAAAAGAAGAGAAAAGAAGAGAAAAGAGAAATGAGAAATGGTTAAAGAAGAGAAAACAAGAGAAAAGAGAAATGAGAAAAGAAGAGAAAAGAAGAGAAAGGAGAAAGGGGTAAAGAAGAGAAAAGAAGAGAAAAGAGAAAAGAAGGGAAATGAAAAGAAGAGAAAAGAGAAAAGAGAAAGGGTAAAGAAGAGAAAAGAAGTGAAAAGAGAAAAGAAGAGAAATGAAGAGAAAAGAAGAGAAAAGAGAAAAAAGAAAGGGGTAAAGAAGAGAAAAAGAAAACAATAGAAAAGAAGAGAAAAGTAGAGAAAAGAGAAAGGGTTAAAGAAGAGAAAAGAAGTGAAAAGAGAAAAATGAAAGGGGTAAAGAAGAGAAAAGAAGAGAAAAAGAAAAGAATAGAAAAGAAGAGAAAAGAGAAAAGAGAAATGAGAAAAGAAGAGAATTCGAAAAGGAAAGAAGAGAAATGAAGAGAAAAGAGATCCGAAGAGAAAAGAAGAGCAAACAAGAGAAATGAGAAAAGAAGAGCAAAGAAGAGAAAAGAAGAGAAATGAAGAGAAAAGAAGAGAAAGAGAAAGGAGAGAAAAGAAAAGAAGAGTATAGAGAAAAGAGAAAAGAAGAGAAAGGAAGAGAAAAGAAGAGAAAGAGAAAGGAGAGAAAAGGAAAGAAGAGTTCAGAGAAAAGAGAAAAGAAGAGACAGGAAGAGAAATGACGAGAAAAGAGAAAATAGAAAGAAAACAAGCGAAAAGAGAAAAGAGAAGACATAGAAAAGAATAGAAAAGAGAAAAGAGAACAGAAGAGAAAAGCAGAGAGATGAAAAAAGAGAAAAGAAGAGAAAAGATGAAATTAGAAAAGCGAAAAGAGGAGAAAAGAGAAAACAAGAGAAAAGAGAAAAGAAGAGAAAAGAAGTGAAAAGAGAAAGGGGTAAAGAAGAGAAAAGAAGCTAAAAGAGAAAAAAAAGCTAAAAGAGAAAAGAGAAAAAAGTGAAAAGAAGAGAAAAGAGAAAAGAGAAAGGGTGACAGAAGAGAAAACAAGAGAAAAGAGAAAAGTGAAAAGAAGAGAAAAGAAGAGAAAGGAGAAAGGGGTAAAGAAGAGAAAAGAAGAGAACAGAGAAAAGAAGAGAAAAGAAGAGAAATGAAGAGAAAAGAGAAAAGAAGAGAAAACAAGAGCAAAGAGAAAAGAGAAAAGAAGAGAAAACAAGAGAAAAGAGAAACATGAAAGGGCCAAAGAAGAGAAAAAGAAAAGAATAGAAAAGAAGAGAAAAGAGAAATGAGAAAAGAAAAGAATTAGAAAAGGAAAGAAGAGAAATGAAGAGAAAAGAGAAAAGAAGAGAAAAGAGAAAAGAGAAAGGGTAAAGAAGAGAAAAGAAGTGAAAAGAGAAAAGAAGAGAAATGAAGAGAAAAGAAGAGAAAAGAGAAAAAAGAAAGGGGTAAAGAAGAGAAAAAGAAAACAATAGAAAAGAAGAGAAAAGTAGAGAAAAGAGAAAGGGTTAAAGAAGAGAAAAGAAGTGAAAAGAGAAAAATGAAAGGGGTAAAGAAGAGAAAAGAAGAGAAAAAGAAAAGAATAGAAAAGAAGAGAAAAGAGAAAAGAGAAATGAGAAAAGAAGAGAATTAGAAAAGGAAAGAAGAGAAATGAAGAGAAAAGAGATCCGAAGAGAAAAGAAGAGCAAACAAGAGAAATGAGAAAAGAAGAGCAAAGAAGAGAAAAGAAGAGAAATGAAGAGAAAAGAAGAGAAAGAGAAAGGAGAGAAAAGAAAAGAAGAGTATAGAGAAAAGAGAAAAGAAGAGAAAGGAAGAGAAAAGAAGAGAAAGAGAAAGGAGAGAAAAGGAAAGAAGAGTTCAGAGAAAAGAGAAAAGAAGAGACAGGAAGAGAAATGACGAGAAAAGAGAAAATAGAAAGAAAACAAGCGAAAAGAGAAAAGAGAAGACATAGAAAAGAATAGAAAAGAGAAAAGAGAACAGAAGAGAAAAGCAGAGAGATGAAAAAAGAGAAAAGAAGAGAAAAGATGAAATTAGAAAAGCGAAAAGAGGAGAAAAGAGAAAACAAGAGAAAAGAGAAAAGAAGAGAAAAGAAGTGAAAAGAGAAAGGGGTAAAGAAGAGAAAAGAAGCTAAAAGAGAAAAAAAAGCTAAAAGAGAAAAGAGAAAAAAGTGAAAAGAAGAGAAAAGAGAAAAGAGAAAGGGTGACAGAAGAGAAAACAAGAGAAAAGAGAAAAGTGAAAAGAAGAGAAAAGAAGAGAAAGGAGAAAGGGGTAAAGAAGAGAAAAGAAGAGAACAGAGAAAAGAAGAGAAAAGAAGAGAAATGAAGAGAAAAGAGAAAAGAAGAGAAAACAAGAGCAAAGAGAAAAGAGAAAAGAAGAGAAAACAAGAGAAAAGAGAAACATGAAAGGGCCAAAGAAGAGAAAAAGAAAAGAATAGAAAAGAAGAGAAAAGAGAAATGAGAAAAGAAAAGAATTAGAAAAGGAAAGAAGAGAAATGAAGAGAAAAGAGAAAAGAAGAGAAAAGAAGAGAAATGAAGAGAAAAGAGGAAAGAGAAGAGAAGAGAAAAGAAGAGAAAAGGGAAAAGAAGACAAAACAAGAGAAAAGAGAAAAGAAGAGAAAACAAGAGAAAAGACAAAAGAAGAGAAATGAAGAGAAAAGAAGAGAAAAGAGAAATGAGAAAAGAAGAGAAAACAAGAGAAAAGAGAAAAGAAGAGAAAAGAAGAGAAAAGAGAAAGGGGTAAAGCAGAGAAAACAAGAGAAAAGAGAAAAGAAGAGAAAACAAGAGAAAAGAGAAAAGAAGAGAAAAGAAGAGAAAAGAGAAAAGAGAAAGGGGTAAAGCAGAGAAAACAAGAGAAAAGAGAAATGAAGAGAAAAGAAGAGAGAAGAGAAAGGAGAAAAGAAGGGAAAACAAGAGAAAAGAGAAAAGAAGAGAAAACAAGAGAAAAGACAAAAGAAGAGAAATGAAGAGAAAAGAAGAGAAAAGAGAAATGAGAAAAGAAGAGAAAACAAGAGAAAAGAGAAAAGAAGAGAAAACAAGAGAAAAGACAAAAGAAGAGAAATGAAGAGAAAAGAAGAGAAAAGAGAAATGAGAAAAGGAGAGAAAACAAGAGAAAAGAGAAAAGAAGAGAAAAGAAGAGAAAAGAGAAAAGAGAAAGGGGTAAAGCAGAGAAAACAAGAGAAAAGAGAAAAGAAGAGAAAACAAGAGAAAAGAGAAAAGAAGAGAAAAGAAGAGAAAAGAGAAAAGAGAAAAGAAGAGAATTAGAAAAGGAAAGAAGAGAAATGAAGAGAAAAGAGAAAAGAAGAGAAATGAAGAGAAAAGAGAAAAGAGAAAAGAAGAGAAAAGAAGAGAAAAGGGAAAAGAAGGCAAAACAAGAGAAAAGAGAAAACAAGAGAAAACAAGAGAAAAGACAAAAGAAGAGAAATGAAGAGAAAAGAAGAGAAAAGAGCAATGAGAAAAGAAGAGAAAACAAGAGAAAAGAGAAAAGAAGAGAAAAGAGAAAAGAGAAAGGGGTAAAGCAGAGAAAACAAGAGAAAAGAGAAAAGAAGAGAAAAGAAGAGAAAAGAGAAAAGAAGAGAAAAGAAGAGAAAAGAGAAAAGAGAAAGGGGTAAAGCAGAGAAAACAAGAGAAAAGAGAAATGAAGAGAAAAGAAGAGAGAAGAGAAAGGAGAAAAGAAGGGAAAACAAGAGAAAAGAGAAAAGAAGAAAAAAGACAAGAAGAGTAAAGAGAAAAGAGAAAAGAAGAGAAAAGAAGAGAAATGAAGAGAAAAGTGATCCGAAGAGAAAAGAAGAGCAAACAAGAGAAATGAGAAAAGAAGAGCAAAGAAGAGAAAAGAAGAGAAATGAAGAGAAAAGAAGAGAAAGAGAAAGGAGAGAAAAGAAAAGAAGAGTAAAGAGAAAAGAAGAGAAAGGAAGAGAAAAGAAGAGAAAGAGAAAGGAGAGAAAAGAAAAGAAGAGTTTAGAGAAAAGAGAAAAGAAGAGACAGGAAGAGAAATGACGAGAGAAGAGAAAATAGAAAGAAAACAAGCGAAAAGAGAAAAGAGAAGACATAGAAAAGAATAGAAAAGAGAAAAGAGAACAGAAGAGAAAAGCAGAGAGATGAAAAAAGAGAAAAGAGGAGAAAAGATGAAATTAGAAAAGCGAAAAGAGGAGAAAAGAGAAAAGAAGAGAAAAGAGAAAAGAGAAAGGGATAAAGAAGAGAAAACAAGAGAAAAGAGAAAAGAAGAGAAAAGAAGTGAAAAGAGAAAGGGGTAAAGAAGAGAAAAGAAGCTAAAAGAGAAAAAAAACCTAAAAGAGAAAAAAGTGAAAAGAAGAGAAAAGAGAAAAGAGAAAGGGTCAAAGAAGAGAAAACAAGAGAAAAGAGAATAGAGAAAAGAAGAGAAAAGAAGAGAAAGGAGAAAGGGGTAAAGAAGAGAAAAGAAGTGAAAAGAGAAAAGAGAAGAGAAAAGAAGAGAAAAGAGAAAAGAAGAGAAAAGAAGAGAAAAGAGAAATGAGAAAGGGTTAAAGAAGAGAAAACAAGAGAAAAGAGAAATGAGAAAAGAAGAGAAAAGAAGAGAAAAGAGAAAAGAAGGGAAATGAAGAGAAAAGAAGAGAAAAGAGAAAAGAGAAAGGGTAAAGAAGAGAAAAGAAGTGAAAAGAGAAAAGAAGAGAAATGAAGAGAAAAGAAGAGAAAAGAGAAAAAAGAAAGGGGTAAAGAAGAGAAAAGAGAAAAGAAGAGAAAAGAAGAGAAATGAAGAGAAAAGAGAAAAGAGAAAAGAAGAGAAAAGAAGAGAAAAGGGAAAAGAAGACAAAACAAGAGAAAAGAGAAAAGAAGAGAAAACAAGGGAAAAGACAAAAGAAGAGAAATGAAGAGAAAAGAAGAGAAAAGAGAAAAGAGAACAGAAGAGAAAAGCAGAGAGATGAAAAAAGAGAAAAGAAGAGAAAAGATGAAATTAGAAAAGCGAAAAGAGGAGAAAAGAGAAAAGAAGAGAAAAGAAAAGAAGTGAAAAGAGAAAAGAGAAAGGGTTCAAGAAGGGAAAACATGAGAAAAGAGAAAAGAAGAGAAAAGAGAAAGGGGTAAAGAAGAGAAAAGAAGCTAAAAGAGAAAAAAAAGCTAAAAGAGAAAAGAGAAAAAAGTGAAAAGAAGAGAAAAGAGAAAAGAGAAAGGGTGAAAGAAGAGAAAACAAGAGAAAAGAGAAAAGAGAAAAGAAGAGAAAAGAAGAGAAAGGAGAAAGGGGTAAAGAAGAGAAAAGAAGAGAAATGAAGAGAAAAGACAAAAGAAGAGAAAACAAGAGCAAAGAGAAAAGAGAAAAGAAGAGAAAACAAGAGAAAAGAGAAAAATGAAAGGGCCAAAGAAGAGAAAAGAAGAGAAAAAGAAAAGAATAGAAAAGAAGAGAAAAGAGAAATGAGAAAAGAAGAGAATTAGAAAAGGAAAGAAGAGAAATGAAGAGAAAAGAGAAAAGAAGAGAAAAGAAGAGAAATGAAGAGAAAAGAGAAAAGAGAAAAGAAGAGAAAAGAAGAGAAAAGGGAAAAGAAGACAAAACAAGAGAAAAGAGAAAAGAAGAGAAAACAAGAGAAAAGACAAAAGAAGAGAAATGAAGAGAAAAGAAGAGAAAAGAGAAATGAGAAAAGAAGAGAAAACAAGAGAAAAGAGAAAAGAAGAGAAAAGAGAAAGGGGTAAAGCAGAGAAAACAAGAGAAAAGAGAAAAGAAGAGAAAACAAGAGAAAAGAGAAAAGAAGAGAACAGAAGAGAAAAGAGAAAAGAGAAAGGGGTAAAGCAGAGAAAACAAGAGAAAAGAGAAATGAAGAGAAAAGAAGAGAGAAGAGAAAGGAGAAAAGAAGGGAAAACAAGAGAAAAGAGAAAAGAAGAAAAAAGACAAGAAGTGTAAAGAGAAAAGAGAAAAGAAGAGAAAAGAAGAGAAAGAGAAAGGAGAGAAAAGAAAAGAACAGTAAAGAGAAAAGAGAAAAGAAGAGAAAGTACGAGAAAAGAAGAGAAAGAGAAAGGAGAGAAAAGAAAAGAAGAGTTTAGAGAAAAGAGAAAAGAACAGACAGGAAGAGAAATGACGAGAGAAGAGAAAATAGAAAGAAAACAAGCGAAAAGAGAAAAGAGAAGACATAGAAAAGAATAGAAAAGAGAAAAGAGATCAGAAGAGAAAAGCAGAGAGATGAAAAAAGAGAAAAGAGGAGAAAAGATGAAATTAGAAAAGCGAAAAGAGGAGAAAAGAGAAAAGAGAAAAGAGAAAGGGTTAAAGAAGGGAAAACAAGAGAAAAGAGAAAAGAAGTGAAAAGAGAAAGGGGTAAAGAAGAGAAAAGAAGCTAAAAGTGAAAAAAAAGCTAAAAGAGAAAAGAGAAAAAAGTGAAAAGAAGAGAAAAGAGAAAAGAGAAAGGGATAAAGAAGAGAAAACAAGAGAAAAGAGAATAGAGAAAAGAAGAGAAAAGAAGAGAAAGGAGAAAGGGGTAAAGAAGAGAAAAGAAGAGAAAAAAGAGAAAAGAGAAAAGGGAAAAAACGAAAAAAGAGAAAAGAAAAGAGAAAAGAAGAGAAAAGAGAAAAGAGATAAGAAGGGAAAAGAAGAGAAAAGAGAAAAGAGAAAAGAAGACAAAACAAGAGAAAAGAGAAAAGAAGAGAAAACAAGAGAAAAGACAAAAGAAGAGAAATGAAGAGAAAAGAAGAGAAAGAGAAAGGAGAGAAAAGAAAAGAAGAGTTTAGAGAAAAGAGAAAAGAAGAGACAGGAAGAGAAATGACGAGAGAAGAGAAAATAGAAAGAAAACAAGCGAAAAGAGAAAAGAGAAGACATAGAAAAGAATAGAAAAGAGAAAAGAGAACAGAAGAGAAATGCAGAGAGATGAAAAAAGAGAAAAGAGGAGAAAAGATGAAATTAGAAAAGCGAAAAGAGGAGAAAAGAGAAAAGAAGAGAAAAGAGAAAAGAGAAAGGGTTAAAGAAGAGAAAACAGGAGAAAAGAGAAAAGAAGAGAAAAGAAGTGAAAAGAGAAAGGGGTAAAGAAGAGAAAAGAAGCTAAAAGAGAAAAAAAACCTAAAAGAGAAAAGAGAAAAAAGTGAAAAGAAGAGAAAAGAGAAAAGAGAAAGGGTTAAAGAAGAGAAAACAAGAGAAAAGAGAATAGAGAAAAGAAGAGAAAAGAAGAGAAAGGAGAAACGGGTAAAGAAGAGAAAAGAAGAGAAAAGAGAAAAGAAGAGAAATGAAGAGAAAAGAGAAAAGAGAAAGGGTAAAGAAGAGAAAAGAAGTGAAAAGAGAAAAGAAGAAAAATGAAGAGAAAAGAAGAGAAAAGAGAAAAGAGAAGAGAAAAGAAGAGAAAAGAGAAAAGAAGAGAAAAGAAGAGAAAAGAGAAATGAGAAATGGTTAAAGAAGAGAAAACAAGAGAAAAGAGAAATGAGAAAAGAAGAGAAAAGAAGAGAAAGGAGAAAGGGGTAAAGAAGAGAAAAGAAGAGAAAAGAGAAAAGAAGGGAAATGAAAAGAAGAGAAAAGAGAAAAGAGAAAGGGTAAAGAAGAGAAAAGAAGTGAAAAGAGAAAAGAAGAGAAATGAAGAGAAAAGAAGAGAAAAGAGAAAAAAGAAAGGGGTAAAGAAGAGAAAAAGAAAACAATAGAAAAGAAGAGAAAAGTAGAGAAAAGAGAAAGGGTTAAAGAAGAGAAAAGAAGTGAAAAGAGAAAAATGAAAGGGGTAAAGAAGAGAAAAGAAGAGAAAAAGAAAAGAATAGAAAAGAAGAGAAAAGAGAAAAGAGAAATGAGAAAAGAAGAGAATTAGAAAAGGAAAGAAGAGAAATGAAGAGAAAAGAGATCCGAAGAGAAAAGAAGAGCAAACAAGAGAAATGAGAAAAGAAGAGCAAAGAAGAGAAAAGAAGAGAAATGAAGAGAAAAGAAGAGAAAGAGAAAGGAGAGAAAAGAAAAGAAGAGTATAGAGAAAAGAGAAAAGAAGAGAAAGGAAGAGAAAAGAAGAGAAAGAGAAAGGAGAGAAAAGGAAAGAAGAGTTCAGAGAAAAGAGAAAAGAAGAGACAGGAAGAGAAATGACGAGAAAAGAGAAAATAGAAAGAAAACAAGCGAAAAGAGAAAAGAGAAGACATAGAAAAGAATAGAAAAGAGAAAAGAGAACAGAAGAGAAAAGCAGAGAGATGAAAAAAGAGAAAAGAAGAGAAAAGATGAAATTAGAAAAGCGAAAAGAGGAGAAAAGAGAAAACAAGAGAAAAGAGAAAAGAAGAGAAAAGAAGTGAAAAGAGAAAGGGGTAAAGAAGAGAAAAGAAGCTAAAAGAGAAAAAAAAGCTAAAAGAGAAAAGAGAAAAAAGTGAAAAGAAGAGAAAAGAGAAAAGAGAAAGGGTGACAGAAGAGAAAACAAGAGAAAAGAGAAAAGTGAAAAGAAGAGAAAAGAAGAGAAAGGAGAAAGGGGTAAAGAAGAGAAAAGAAGAGAACAGAGAAAAGAAGAGAAAAGAAGAGAAATGAAGAGAAAAGAGAAAAGAAGAGAAAACAAGAGCAAAGAGAAAAGAGAAAAGAAGAGAAAACAAGAGAAAAGAGAAACATGAAAGGGCCAAAGAAGAGAAAAAGAAAAGAATAGAAAAGAAGAGAAAAGAGAAATGAGAAAAGAAAAGAATTAGAAAAGGAAAGAAGAGAAATGAAGAGAAAAGAGAAAAGAAGAGAAAAGAGAAAAGAGAAAGGGTAAAGAAGAGAAAAGAAGTGAAAAGAGAAAAGAAGAGAAATGAAGAGAAAAGAAGAGAAAAGAGAAAAAAGAAAGGGGTAAAGAAGAGAAAAAGAAAACAATAGAAAAGAAGAGAAAAGTAGAGAAAAGAGAAAGGGTTAAAGAAGAGAAAAGAAGTGAAAAGAGAAAAATGAAAGGGGTAAAGAAGAGAAAAGAAGAGAAAAAGAAAAGAATAGAAAAGAAGAGAAAAGAGAAAAGAGAAATGAGAAAAGAAGAGAATTAGAAAAGGAAAGAAGAGAAATGAAGAGAAAAGAGATCCGAAGAGAAAAGAAGAGCAAACAAGAGAAATGAGAAAAGAAGAGCAAAGAAGAGAAAAGAAGAGAAATGAAGAGAAAAGAAGAGAAAGAGAAAGGAGAGAAAAGAAAAGAAGAGTATAGAGAAAAGAGAAAAGAAGAGAAAGGAAGAGAAAAGAAGAGAAAGAGAAAGGAGAGAAAAGGAAAGAAGAGTTCAGAGAAAAGAGAAAAGAAGAGACAGGAAGAGAAATGACGAGAAAAGAGAAAATAGAAAGAAAACAAGCGAAAAGAGAAAAGAGAAGACATAGAAAAGAATAGAAAAGAGAAAAGAGAACAGAAGAGAAAAGCAGAGAGATGAAAAAAGAGAAAAGAAGAGAAAAGATGAAATTAGAAAAGCGAAAAGAGGAGAAAAGAGAAAACAAGAGAAAAGAGAAAAGAAGAGAAAAGAAGTGAAAAGAGAAAGGGGTAAAGAAGAGAAAAGAAGCTAAAAGAGAAAAAAAAGCTAAAAGAGAAAAGAGAAAAAAGTGAAAAGAAGAGAAAAGAGAAAAGAGAAAGGGTGACAGAAGAGAAAACAAGAGAAAAGAGAAAAGTGAAAAGAAGAGAAAAGAAGAGAAAGGAGAAAGGGGTAAAGAAGAGAAAAGAAGAGAACAGAGAAAAGAAGAGAAAAGAAGAGAAATGAAGAGAAAAGAGAAAAGAAGAGAAAACAAGAGCAAAGAGAAAAGAGAAAAGAAGAGAAAACAAGAGAAAAGAGAAACATGAAAGGGCCAAAGAAGAGAAAAAGAAAAGAATAGAAAAGAAGAGAAAAGAGAAATGAGAAAAGAAAAGAATTAGAAAAGGAAAGAAGAGAAATGAAGAGAAAAGAGAAAAGAAGAGAAAAGAAGAGAAATGAAGAGAAAAGAGGAAAGAGAAGAGAAGAGAAAAGAAGAGAAAAGGGAAAAGAAGACAAAACAAGAGAAAAGAGAAAAGAAGAGAAAACAAGAGAAAAGACAAAAGAAGAGAAATGAAGAGAAAAGAAGAGAAAAGAGAAATGAGAAAAGAAGAGAAAACAAGAGAAAAGAGAAAAGAAGAGAAAAGAAGAGAAAAGAGAAAGGGGTAAAGCAGAGAAAACAAGAGAAAAGAGAAAAGAAGAGAAAACAAGAGAAAAGAGAAAAGAAGAGAAAAGAAGAGAAAAGAGAAAAGAGAAAGGGGTAAAGCAGAGAAAACAAGAGAAAAGAGAAATGAAGAGAAAAGAAGAGAGAAGAGAAAGGAGAAAAGAAGGGAAAACAAGAGAAAAGAGAAAACAAGAGAAAAGACAAAAGAAGAGAAATGAAGAGAAAAGAAGAGAAAAGAGAAATGAGAAAAGAAGAGAAAACAAGAGAAAAGAGAAAAGAAGAGAAAACAAGAGAAAAGACAAAAGAAGAGAAATGAAGAGAAAAGAAGAGAAAAGAGAAATGAGAAAAGGAGAGAAAACAAGAGAAAAGAGAAAAGAAGAGAAAAGAAGAGAAAAGAGAAAAGAGAAAGGGGTAAAGCAGAGAAAACAAGAGAAAAGAGAAAAGAAGAGAAAACAAGAGAAAAGAGAAAAGAAGAGAAAAGAAGAGAAAAGAGAAAAGAGAAAAGAAGAGAATTAGAAAAGGAAAGAAGAGAAATGAAGAGAAAAGAGAAAAGAAGAGAAATGAAGAGAAAAGAGAAAAGAGAAAAGAAGAGAAAAGAAGAGAAAAGGGAAAAGAAGGCAAAACAAGAGAAAAGAGAAAACAAGAGAAAACAAGAGAAAAGACAAAAGAAGAGAAATGAAGAGAAAAGAAGAGAAAAGAGCAATGAGAAAAGAAGAGAAAACAAGAGAAAAGAGAAAAGAAGAGAAAAGAGAAAAGAGAAAGGGGTAAAGCAGAGAAAACAAGAGAAAAGAGAAAAGAAGAGAAAAGAAGAGAAAAGAGAAAAGAAGAGAAAAGAAGAGAAAAGAGAAAAGAGAAAGGGGTAAAGCAGAGAAAACAAGAGAAAAGAGAAATGAAGAGAAAAGAAGAGAGAAGAGAAAGGAGAAAAGAAGGGAAAACAAGAGAAAAGAGAAAAGAAGAAAAAAGACAAGAAGAGTAAAGAGAAAAGAGAAAAGAAGAGAAAAGAAGAGAAATGAAGAGAAAAGTGATCCGAAGAGAAAAGAAGAGCAAACAAGAGAAATGAGAAAAGAAGAGCAAAGAAGAGAAAAGAAGAGAAATGAAGAGAAAAGAAGAGAAAGAGAAAGGAGAGAAAAGAAAAGAAGAGTAAAGAGAAAAGAAGAGAAAGGAAGAGAAAAGAAGAGAAAGAGAAAGGAGAGAAAAGAAAAGAAGAGTTTAGAGAAAAGAGAAAAGAAGAGACAGGAAGAGAAATGACGAGAGAAGAGAAAATAGAAAGAAAACAAGCGAAAAGAGAAAAGAGAAGACATAGAAAAGAATAGAAAAGAGAAAAGAGAACAGAAGAGAAAAGCAGAGAGATGAAAAAAGAGAAAAGAGGAGAAAAGATGAAATTAGAAAAGCGAAAAGAGGAGAAAAGAGAAAAGAAGAGAAAAGAGAAAAGAGAAAGGGATAAAGAAGAGAAAACAAGAGAAAAGAGAAAAGAAGAGAAAAGAAGTGAAAAGAGAAAGGGGTAAAGAAGAGAAAAGAAGCTAAAAGAGAAAAAAAACCTAAAAGAGAAAAAAGTGAAAAGAAGAGAAAAGAGAAAAGAGAAAGGGTCAAAGAAGAGAAAACAAGAGAAAAGAGAATAGAGAAAAGAAGAGAAAAGAAGAGAAAGGAGAAAGGGGTAAAGAAGAGAAAAGAAGTGAAAAGAGAAAAGAGAAGAGAAAAGAAGAGAATAGAGAAAAGAAGAGAAAAGAAGAGAAAAGAGAAATGAGAAAGGGTTAAAGAAGAGAAAACAAGAGAAAAGAAAAATGAGAAAAGAAGAGAAAAGAAGAGAAAGGAGAAAGGGGTAAAGAAGAGAAAAGAAGAGAAAAGAGAAAAGAAGGGAAATGAAGAGAAAAGAAGAGAAAAGAGAAAAGAGAAAGGGTAAAGAAGAGAAAAGAAGTGAAAAGAGAAAAGAAGAGAAATGAAGAGAAAAGAAGAGAAAAGAGAAAAAAGAAAGGGGTAAAGAAGAGAAAAGAGAAAAGAAGAGAAAAGAAGAGAAATGAAGAGAAAAGAGAAAAGAAGAGAAAAGAAGAGAAAAGGGAAAAGAAGACAAAACAAGAGAAAAGAGAAAAGAAGAGAAAACAAGGGAAAAGACAAAAGAAGAGAAATGAAGAGAAAAGAAGAGAAAAGAGAAAAGAGAACAGAAGAGAAAAGCAGAGAGATGAAAAAAGAGAAAAGAAGAGAAAAGATGAAATTAGAAAAGCGAAAAGAGCAGAAAAGAGAAAAGAAGAGAAAAGAAAAGAAGTGAAAAGAGAAAAGAGAAAGGGTTCAAGAAGGGAAAACAAGAGAAAAGAGAAAAGAAGAGAAAAGAGAAAGGGGTAAAGAAGAGAAAAGAAGCTAAAAGAGAAAAAAAAGCTAAAAGAGAAAAGAGAAAAAAGTGAAAAGAAGAGAAAAGAGAAAAGAGAAAGGGTGAAAGAAGAGAAAACAAGAGAAAAGAGAAAAGAGAAAAGAAGAGAAAAGAAGAGAAAGGAGAAAGGGGTAAAGAAGAGAAAAGAAGAGAAATGAAGAGAAAAGACAAAAGAAGAGAAAACAAGAGCAAAGAGAAAAGAGAAAAGAAGAGAAAACAAGAGAAAAGAGAAAAATGAAAGGGCCAAAGAAGAGAAAAGAAGAGAAAAAGAAAAGAATAGAAAAGAAGAGAAAAGAGAAATGAGAAAAGAAGAGAATTAGAAAAGGAAAGAAGAGAAATGAAGAGAAAAGAGAAAAGAAGAGAAAAGAAGAGAAATGAAGAGAAAAGAGAAAAGAGAAAAGAAGAGAAAAGAAGAGAAAAGGGAAAAGAAGACAAAACAAGAGAAAAGAGAAAAGAAGAGAAAACAAGAGAAAAGACAAAAGAAGAGAAATGAAGAGAAAAGAAGAGAAAAGAGAAATGAGAAAAGAAGAGAAAACAAGAGAAAAGAGAAAAGAAGAGAAAAGAGAAAGGGGTAAAGCAGAGAAAACAAGAGAAAAGAGAAAAGAAGAGAAAACAAGAGAAAAGAGAAAAGAAGAGAACAGAAGAGAAAAGAGAAAAGAGAAAGGGGTAAAGCAGAGAAAACAAGAGAAAAGAGAAATGAAGAGAAAAGAAGAGAGAAGAGAAAGGAGAAAAGAAGGGAAAACAAGAGAAAAGAGAAAAGAAGAAAAAAGACAAGAAGTGTAAAGAGAAAAGAGAAAAGAAGAGAAAAGTGGAGAAAGAGAAAGGAGAGAAAAGAAAAGAACAGTAAAGAGAAAAGAGAAAAGAAGAGAAAGTACGAGAAAAGAAGAGAAAGAGAAAGGAGAGAAAAGAAAAGAAGAGTTTAGAGAAAAGAGAAAAGAACAGACAGGAAGAGAAATGACGAGAGAAGAGAAAATAGAAAGAAAACAAGCGAAAAGAGAAAAGAGAAGACATAGAAAAGAATAGAAAAGAGAAAAGAGAACAGAAGAGAAAAGCAGAGAGATGAAAAAAGAGAAAAGAAGAGAAAAGATGAAATTAGAAAAGCGAAAAGAGGAGAAAAGAGAAAAGAAGAGAAAAGAAAAGAAGTGAAAAGAGAAAAGAGAAAGGGTTCAAGAAGGGAAAACATGAGAAAAGAGAAAAGAAGAGAAAAGAGAAAGGGGTAAAGAAGAGAAAAGAAGCTAAAAGAGAAAAAAAAGCTAAAAGAGAAAAGAGAAAAAAGTGAAAAGAAGAGAAAAGAGAAAAGAGAAAGGGTGAAAGAAGAGAAAACAAGAGAAAAGAGAAAAGAGAAAAGAAGAGAAAAGAAGAGAAAGGAGAAAGGGGTAAAGAAGAGAAAAGAAGAGAAATGAAGAGAAAAGACAAAAGAAGAGAAAACAAGAGCAAAGAGAAAAGAGAAAAGAAGAGAAAACAAGAGAAAAGAGAAAAATGAAAGGGCCAAAGAAGAGAAAAGAAGAGAAAAAGAAAAGAATAGAAAAGAAGAGAAAAGAGAAATGAGAAAAGAAGAGAATTAGAAAAGGAAAGAAGAGAAATGAAGAGAAAAGAGAAAAGAAGAGAAAAGAAGAGAAATGAAGAGAAAAGAGAAAAGAGAAAAGAAGAGAAAAGAAGAGAAAAGGGAAAAGAAGACAAAACAAGAGAAAAGAGAAAAGAAGAGAAAACAAGAGAAAAGACAAAAGAAGAGAAATGAAGAGAAAAGAAGAGAAAAGAGAAATGAGAAAAGAAGAGAAAACAAGAGAAAAGAGAAAAGAAGAGAAAAGAGAAAGGGGTAAAGCAGAGAAAACAAGAGAAAAGAGAAAAGAAGAGAAAACAAGAGAAAAGAGAAAAGAAGAGAACAGAAGAGAAAAGAGAAAAGAGAAAGGGGTAAAGCAGAGAAAACAAGAGAAAAGAGAAATGAAGAGAAAAGAAGAGAGAAGAGAAAGGAGAAAAGAAGGGAAAACAAGAGAAAAGAGAAAAGAAGAAAAAAGACAAGAAGTGTAAAGAGAAAAGAGAAAAGAAGAGAAAAGAAGAGAAAGAGAAAGGAGAGAAAAGAAAAGAACAGTAAAGAGAAAAGAGAAAAGAAGAGAAAGTACGAGAAAAGAAGAGAAAGAGAAAGGAGAGAAAAGAAAAGAAGAGTTTAGAGAAAAGAGAAAAGAACAGACAGGAAGAGAAATGACGAGAGAAGAGAAAATAGAAAGAAAACAAGCGAAAAGAGAAAAGAGAAGACATAGAAAAGAATAGAAAAGAGAAAAGAGATCAGAAGAGAAAAGCAGAGAGATGAAAAAAGAGAAAAGAGGAGAAAAGATGAAATTAGAAAAGCGAAAAGAGGAGAAAAGAGAAAAGAGAAAAGAGAAAGGGTTAAAGAAGGGAAAACAAGAGAAAAGAGAAAAGAAGTGAAAAGAGAAAGGGGTAAAGGAGAGAAAAGAAGCTAAAAGAGAAAAAAAAGCTAAAAGAGAAAAGAGAAAAAAGTGAAAAGAAGAGAAAAGAGAAAAGAGAAAGGGATAAAGAAGAGAAAACAAGAGAAAAGAGAATAGAGAAAAGAAGAGAAAAGAAGAGAAAGGAGAAAGGGGTAAAGAAGAGAAAAGAAGAGAAAAAAGAGAAAAGAGAAAAGGGAAAAAACGAAAAAAGAGAAAAGAAAAGAGAAAAGAAGAGAAAAGAGAAAAGAGATAAGAAGGGAAAAGAAGAGAAAAGAGAAAAGAGAAAAGAAGACAAAACAAGAGAAAAGAGAAAAGAAGAGAAAACAAGAGAAAAGACAAAAGAAGAGAAATGAAGAGAAAAGAAGAGAAAGAGAAAGGAGAGAAAAGAAAAGAAGAGTTTAGAGAAAAGAGAAAAGAAGAGACAGGAAGAGAAATGACGAGAGAAGAGAAAATAGAAAGAAAACAAGCGAAAAGAGAAAAGAGAAGACATAGAAAAGAATAGAAAAGAGAAAAGAGAACAGAAGAGAAATGCAGAGAGATGAAAAAAGAGAAAAGAGGAGAAAAGATGAAATTAGAAAAGCGAAAAGAGGAGAAAAGAGAAAAGAAGAGAAAAGAGAAAAGAGAAAGGGTTAAAGAAGAGAAAACAGGAGAAAAGAGAAAAGAAGAGAAAAGAAGTGAAAAGAGAAAGGGGTAAAGAAGAGAAAAGAAGCTAAAAGAGAAAAAAAACCTAAAAGAGAAAAGAGAAAAAAGTGAAAAGAAGAGAAAAGAGAAAAGAGAAAGGGTTAAAGAAGAGAAAACAAGAGAAAAGAGAATAGAGAAAAGAAGAGAAAAGAAGAGAAAGGAGAAACGGGTAAAGAAGAGAAAAGAAGAGAAAAGAGAAAAGAAGAGAAATGAAGAGAAAAGAGAAAAGAGAAAGGGTAAAGAAGAGAAAAGAAGTGAAAAGAGAAAAGAAGAAAAATGAAGAGAAAAGAAGAGAAAAGAGAAAAGAGAAGAGAAAAGAAGAGAAAAGAGAAAAGAAGAGAAAAGAAGAGAAAAGAGAAATGAGAAATGGTTAAAGAAGAGAAAACAAGAGAAAAGAGAAATGAGAAAAGAAGAGAAAAGAAGAGAAAGGAGAAAGGGGTAAAGAAGAGAAAAGAAGAGAAAAGAGAAAAGAAGGGAAATGAAAAGAAGAGAAAAGAGAAAAGAGAAAGGGTAAAGAAGAGAAAAGAAGTGAAAAGAGAAAAGAAGAGAAATGAAGAGAAAAGAAGAGAAAAGAGAAAAAAGAAAGGGGTAAAGATGAGAAAAAGAAAACAATAGAAAAGAAGAGAAAAGTAGAGAAAAGAGAAAGGGTTAAAGAAGAGAAAAGAAGTGAAAAGAGAAAAATGAAAGGGGTAAAGAAGAGAAAAGAAGAGAAAAAGAAAAGAATAGAAAAGAAGAGAAAAGAGAAAAGAGAAATGAGAAAAGAAGAGAATTAGAAAAGGAAAGAAGAGAAATGAAGAGAAAAGAGATCCGAAGAGAAAAGAAGAGCAAACAAGAGAAATGAGAAAAGAAGAGCAAAGAAGAGAAAAGAAGAGAAATGAAGAGAAAAGAAGAGAAAGAGAAAGGAGAGAAAAGAAAAGAAGAGTATAGAGAAAAGAGAAAAGAAGAGAAAGGAAGAGAAAAGAAGAGAAAGAGAAAGGAGAGAAAAGGAAAGAAGAGTTCAGAGAAAAGAGAAAAGAAGAGACAGGAAGAGAAATGACGAGAAAAGAGAAAATAGAAAGAAAACAAGCGAAAAGAGAAAAGAGAAGACATAGAAAAGAATAGAAAAGAGAAAAGAGAACAGAAGAGAAAAGCAGAGAGATGAAAAAAGAGAAAAGAAGAGAAAAGATGAAATTAGAAAAGCGAAAAGAGGAGAAAAGAGAAAACAAGAGAAAAGAGAAAAGAAGAGAAAAGAAGTGAAAAGAGAAAGGGGTAAAGAAGAGAAAAGAAGCTAAAAGAGAAAAAAAAGCTAAAAGAGAAAAGAGAAAAAGTGAAAAGAAGAGAAAAGAGAAAAGAGAAAGGGTGACAGAAGAGAAAACAAGAGAAAAGAGAAAAGTGAAAAGAAGAGAAAAGAAGAGAAAGGAGAAAGGGGTAAAGAAGAGAAAAGAAGAGAACAGAGAAAAGAAGAGAAAAGAAGAGAAATGAAGAGAAAAGAGAAAAGAAGAGAAAACAAGAGCAAAGAGAAAAGAGAAAAGAAGAGAAAACAAGAGAAAAGAGAAACATGAAAGGGCCAAAGAAGAGAAAAAGAAAAGAATAGAAAAGAAGAGAAAAGAGAAATGAGAAAAGAAAAGAATTAGAAAAGGAAAGAAGAGAAATGAAGAGAAAAGAGAAAAGAAGAGAAAAGAGAAAAGAGAAAGGGTAAAGAAGAGAAAAGAAGTGAAAAGAGAAAAGAAGAGAAATGAAGAGAAAAGAAGAGAAAAGAGAAAAAAGAAAGGGCTAAAGAAGAGAAAAAGAAAACAAAAGAAAAGAAGAGAAAAGTAGAGAAAAGAGAAAGGGTTAAAGAAGAGAAAAGAAGTGAAAAGAGAAAAATGAAAGGGGTAAAGAAGAGAAAAGAAGAGAAAAAGAAAAGAATAGAAAAGAAGAGAAAAGAGAAAAGAGAAATGAGAAAAGAAGAGAATTAGAAAAGGAAAGAAGAGAAATGAAGAGAAAAGAGATCCGAAGAGAAAAGAAGAGCAAACAAGAGAAATGAGAAAAGAAGAGCAAAGAAGAGAAAAGAAGAGAAATGAAGAGAAAAGAAGAGAAAGAGAAAGGAGAGAAAAGAAAAGAAGAGTATAGAGAAAAGAGAAAAGAAGAGAAAGGAAGAGAAAAGAAGAGAAAGAGAAAGGAGAGAAAAGGAAAGAAGAGTTCAGAGAAAAGAGAAAAGAAGAGACAGGAAGAGAAATGACGAGAAAAGAGAAAATAGAAAGAAAACAAGCGAAAAGAGAAAAGAGAAGACATAGAAAAGAATAGAAAAGAGAAAAGAGAACAGAAGAGAAAAGCAGAGAGATGAAAAAAGAGAAAAGAAGAGAAAAGATGAAATTAGAAAAGCGAAAAGAGGAGAAAAGAGAAAACAAGAGAAAAGAGAAAAGAAGAGAAAAGAAGTGAAAAGAGAAAGGGGTAAAGAAGAGAAAAGAAGCTAAAAGAGAAAAAAAAGCTAAAAGAGAAAAGAGAAAAAAGTGAAAAGAAGAGAAAAGAGAAAAGAGAAAGGGTGACAGAAGAGAAAACAAGAGAAAAGAGAAAAGTGAAAAGAAGAGAAAAGAAGAGAAAGGAGAAAGGGGTAAAGAAGAGAAAAGAAGAGAACAGAGAAAAGAAGAGAAAAGAAGAGAAATGAAGAGAAAAGAGAAAAGAAGAGAAAACAAGAGCAAAGAGAAAAGAGAAAAGAAGAGAAAACAAGAGAAAAGAGAAACATGAAAGGGCCAAAGAAGAGAAAAAGAAAAGAATAGAAAAGAAGAGAAAAGAGAAATGAGAAAAAAAAAGAATTAGAAAAGGAAAGAAGAGAAATGAAGAGAAAAGAGAAAAGAAGAGAAAAGAAGAGAAATGAAGAGAAAAGAGGAAAGAGAAGAGAAGAGAAAAGAAGAGAAAAGGGAAAAGAAGACAAAACAAGAGAAATAGAAAAGAAGAGAAAACAAGAGAAAAGACAAAAGAAGAGAAATGAAGAGAAAAGAAGAGAAAAGAGAAATGAGAGAGGAAGAGAAAACAAGAGAAAAGAGAAAAGAAGAGAAAAGAAGAGAAAAGAGAAAGGGGTAAAGCAGAGAAAACAAGAGAAAAGAGAAAAGAAGAGAAAACAAGAGAAAAGAGAAAAGAAGAGAAAAGAAGAGAAAAGAGAAAAGAGAAAGGGGTAAAGCAGAGAAAACAAGAGAAAAGAGAAATGAAGAGAAAAGAAGAGAGAAGAGAAAGGAGAAAAGAAGGGAAAACAAGAGAAAAGAGAAAAGAAGAGAAAACAAGAGAAAAGACAAAAGAAGAGAAATGAAGAGAAAAGAAGAGAAAAGAGAAATGAGAAAAGAAGAGAAAACAAGAGAAAAGAGAAAAGAAGAGAAAACAAGAGAAAAGACAAAAGAAGAGAAATGAAGAGAAAAGAAGAGAAAAGAGAAATGAGAAAAGGAGAGAAAACAAGAGAAAAGAGAAAAGAAGAGAAAAGAAGAGAAAAGAGAAAAGAGAAAGGGGTAAAGCAGAGAAAACAAGAGAAAAGAGAAAAGAAGAGAAAACAAGAGAAAAGAGAAAAGAAGAGAAAAGAAGAGAAAAGAGAAAAGAGAAAGGGGTAAAGCAGAGAAAACAAGAGAAAAGAGAAATGAAGAGAAAAGAAGAGAGAAGAGAAAGGAGAAAAGAAGGGAAAACAAGAGAAAAGAGAAAAGAAGAAAAAAGACAAGAAGTGTAAAGAGAAAAGAGAAAAGAAGAGAAAAGAAGAGAAATGAAGAGAAAAGTGATCCGAAGAGAAAAGAAGAGCAAACAAGAGAAATGAGAAAAGAAGAGCAAAGAAGAGAAAAGAAGAGAAATGAAGAGAAAAGAAGAGAAAGAGAAAGGAGAGAAAAGAAAAGAAGAGTAAAGAGAAAAGAGAAAAGAAGAGAAAGGAAGAGAAAAGAAGAGAAAGAGAAAGGAGAGAAAAGAAAAGAAGAGTTTAGAGAAAAGAGAAAAGAAGAGACAGGAAGAGAAATGACGAGAGAAGAGAAAATTGAAAGAAAACAAGCGAAAAGAGAAAAGAGAAGACATAGAAAAGAATAGAAAAGAGAAAAGAGAACAGAAGAGAAAAGCAGAGAGATGAAAAAAGAGAAAAGATGAAATTAGAAAAGCGAAAAGAGGAGAAAAGAGAAAAGAAGAGAAAAGAGAAAAGAGAAAGGGTTAAAGAAGGGAAAACAAGAGAAAAGAGAAAAGAAGAGAAAAGAAGTGAAAAGAGAAAGGGGTAGAGAAGAGAAAAGAAAATAAAAGAGAAAAAAAACCTAAAAGAGAAAAGAGAAAAAAGTGAAAAGAAGAGAAAAGAGAAAAGAGAAAGGGTTAAAGAAGAGAAAACAAGAGAAAAGAGAATAGAGAAAAGAAGAGAAAAGAAGAGAAAAGAAGAGAAAGTAGAAAGGGGTAAAGAAGAGAAAAGAAGAGAAAAGAGAAAAGAAGAGAAATGAAGAGAAAAGAGAAAAGAGAAAGGGTAAAGAAGAGAAAAGAAGTGAAAAGAGAAAAGAAGAGAAATGAAGAGAAAAGAAGAGAAATGAGAAAAGAAGAGAAAAGAGAAATGAGAAAAGGTTAAAGAAGAGAAAACAAGAGAAAAGAGAAATGAGAAAAGAAGAGAAAGGAGAAAGGGGTAAAGAAGAGAAAAGAAGAGAAAAGAGAAAAGAAGGGAAATGAAGAGAAAAGAAGAGAAAAGAGAAAAGAGAAAGGGTAAAGAAGAGAAAAGAAGTGAAAAGAGAAAAATGAAAGGGGTAAAGAAGAGAAAAGAAGAGAAAAAGAAAAGAATAGAAAAGAAGAGAAAAGAGAAAAGAGAAATGAGAAAAGAAGAGAATTAGAAAAGGAAAGAAGAGAAATGAAGAGAAAAGAGATCCGAAGAGAAAAGAAGAGCAAACAAGAGAAATGAGAAAAGAAGAGCAAAGAAGAGAAAAGAAGAGAAATGAAGAGAAAAGAAGAGAAAGAGAAAGGAGAGAAAAGAAAAGAAGAGTATAGAGAAAAGAGAAAAGAAGAGAAAGGAAGAGAAAAGAAGAGAAAGAGAAAGGAGAGAAAAGGAAAGAAGAGTTCAGAGAAAAGAGAAAAGAAGAGACAGGAAGAGAAATGACGAGAAAAGAGAAAATAGAAAGAAAACAAGCGAAAAGAGAAAAGAGAAGACATAGAAAAGAATAGAAAAGAGAAAAGAGAACAGAAGAGAAAAGCAGAGAGATGAAAAAAGAGAAAAGAAGAGAAAAGATGAAATTAGAAAAGCGAAAAGAGGAGAAAAGAGAAAACAAGAGAAAAGAGAAAAGAAGAGAAAAGAAGTGAAAAGAGAAAGGGGTAAAGAAGAGAAAAGAAGCTAAAAGAGAAAAAAAAGCTAAAAGAGAAAATAGAAAAAAGTGAAAAGAAGAGAAAAGAGAAAAGAGAAAGGGTGACAGAAGAGAAAACAAGAGAAAAGAGAAAAGAGAAAAGAAGAGAAAAGAAGAGAAAGGAGAAAAGGGTAAAGAAGAGAAAAGAAGAGAAAAGAGAAAAGAAGAGAAAAGAAGAGAAATGAAGAGAAAAGAGAAAAGAAGAGAAAACAAGAGCAAAGAGAAAAGAGAAAAGAAGAGAAAACAAGAGAAAAGAGAAACATGAAAGGGCCAAAGAAGAGAAAAGAAGAGAAAAAGAAAAGAATAGAAAAGAAGAGAAAAGAGAAATGAGAAAAGAAGAGAATTAGAAAAGGAAAGAAGAGAAATGAAGAGAAAAGAGAAAAGAAGAGAAAAGAAGAGAAATGAAGAGAAAAGAGAAAAGAGAAGAGAAGAGAAAAGAAGTGAAAAGAGAAAAGAAGAGAAAACAAGAGAAAAGACAAAAGAAGAGAAATGAAGAGAAAAGAAGAGAAAAGAGAAATGAGAAAAGAAGAGAAAACAGGAGAAAAGAGAACAGAAGAGAAAACAAGAGAAAAGACAAAAGAAGAGAAATGAAGAGAAAAGAAGAGAAAAGAGAAATGAGAAAAGAAGAGAAAACAAGAGAAAAGAGAAAAGAAGAGAAAAGAAGAGAAAAGAGAAAAGAGAAAGGAGAAAAGAAGAGAAAACAAGAGAAAAGAGAAAAGAAGAGAAAACAAGAGAAAAGAGAAAAGAAGAGAAAAGAAGAGAAAAGAGAAAAGAGAAAGGGGTAAAGCAGAGAAAACAAGAGAAAAGAGAAATGAAGAGAAAAGAAGAGAGAAGAGAAAGGAGAAAAGAAGGGAAAACAAGAGAAAAGAGAAAAGAAGAAAAAAGACAAGAAGTGTAAAGAGAAAAGAGAAAAGAAGAGAAAAGAAGAGAAATGAAGAGAAAAGTGATCCGAAGAGAAAAGAAGAGCAAACAAGAGAAATGAGAAAAGAAGAGCAAAGAAGAGAAAAGAAGAGAAATGAAGAGAAAAGAAGAGAAAGAGAAAGGAGAGAAAAGAAAAGAAGAGTAAAGAGAAAAGAGAAAAGAAGAGAAAGGAAGAGAAAAGAAGAGAAAGAGAAAGGAGAGAAAAGAAAAGAAGAGTTTAGAGAAAAGAGAAAAGAAGAGACAGGAAGAGAAATGACGAGAGAAGAGAAAATAGAAAGTAAACAAGCGAAAAGAGAAAAGAGAAGACATAGAAAAGAATAGAAAAGAGAAAAGAGAACAGAAGAGAAAAGCAGCGAGATGAAAAAAGAGAAAAGAAGAGAAAAGATGAAATTAGAAAAGCGAAAAGAGGAGAAAAGAGAAAAGAAGAGAAAAGAAAAGAAGAGAAAAGAGAAAGGGTTAAAGAAGGGTAAACAAGAGAAAAGAGAAAAGAAGAGAAAAGAAGTGAAAAGAGAAAGGGGTAAAGAAGAGAAAAGAAGCTAAAAGAGAAAAAAAAGCTAAAAGAGAAAAGAGAAAAATGTGAAAAGAAGAGAAAAGAGAAAAGAGAAAGGGTGAAAGAAGAGAAAACAAGAGAAAAGGGAAAAGAGAAAAGAAGAGAAAAGAAGAGAAAAGAAGAGAAAGGAGAAAGGGGTAAAGAAGAGAAGAGAAGAGAAAAGAGAAAAGAATAGAAAAGAAGAGAAAAGAGAAATGAGAAAAGAAGAGAATTAGAAAAGGAAAGAAGAGAAATGAAGAGAAAAGAGAAAAGAAGAGAAATGAAGAGAAAAGAGAAAAGAGAAAAGAAGAGAAAAGAAGAGAAAAGGGAATAGAAGACAAAACAAGAGAAAAGAGAAAACAAGAGAAAAGACAAAAGAAGAGAAATGAAGAGAAAAGAAGAGAAAAGAGCAATGAGAAAAGAAGAGAAAACAAGAGAAAAGAGAAAAGAAGAGAAAAGAAGAGAAAAGAGAAAAGAGAAAGGGGTAAAGCAGAGAAAACAAGAGAAAAGAGAAAAGAAGAGAAAACAAGAGAAAAGAGAAAAGAAGAGAAAAGAAGAGAAAAGAGAAAGGGGTAAAGCAGAGAAAACAAGAGAAAAGAGAAATGAAGAGAAAAGAAGAGAGAAGAGAAAGGAGAAAAGAAGGGAAAACAAGAGAAAAGAGAAAAGAAGAAAAAAGACAAGAAGAGTAAAGAGAAAAGAGAAAAGAAGAGAAAAGAAGAGAAATGAAGAGAAAAGTGATCCGAAGAGAAAAGAAGAGCAAACAAGAGAAATGAGAAAAGAAGAGCAAAGAAGAGAAAAGAAGAGAAATGAAGAGAAAAGAAGAGAAAGAGAAAGGAGAGAAAAGAAAAGAAGAGTAAAGAGAAAAGAGAAAAGAAGAGAAAGGAAGAGAAAAGAAGAGAAAGAGAAAGGAGAGAAAAGGAAAGAAGAGTTTAGAGAAAAGAGAAAAGAAGAGACAGGAAGAGAAATGACGAGAAAAGAGAAAATAGAAAGAAAACAAGCGAAAAGAGAAAAGAGAAGACATAGAAAAGAATAGAAAAGAGAAAAGAGAACAGAAGAGAAAAGCAGCGAGATGAAAAAAGAGAAAAGAAGAGAAAAGATGAAATTAGAAAAGCGAAAAGAGGAGAAAAGAGAAAAGAAGAGAAAAGAAAAGAAGAGAAAAGAGAAAAGAGAAAGGGTTAAAGAAGGGTAAACAAGAGAAAAGAGAAAAGAAGAGAAAAGAAGTGAAAAGAGAAAGGGGTAAAGAAGAGAAAAGAAGCTAAAAGAGAAAAAAAAGCTAAAAGAGAAAAGAGAAAAAAGTGAAAAGAAGAGAAAAGAGAAAAGAGAAAGGGTGAAAGAAGAGAAAACAAGAGAAAAGGGAAAAGAGAAAAGAAGAGAAAAGAAGAGAAAAGAAGAGAAAGGAGAAAGGGGTAAAGAAGAGAAAAGAAGAGAAAAGAGAAAAGAAGAGAAAAGAAGAGAAATGAAGAGAAAAGAGAAAAGAAGAGAAAACAAGAGCAAAGAGAAAAGAGAAAAGACGAGAAAACAAGAGAAAAGAGAAAAATGAAAGGGCCAAAGAAGAGAAAAGAAGAGAAAAGAAAAGAATAGAAAAGAAGAGAAAAGAGAAATGAGAAAAGAAGAGAATTAGAAAAGGAAAGAAGAGAAATGAAGAGAAAAGAGAAAAGAAGAGAAATGAAGAGAAAAGAAGAGAAAAGGGAAAAGAAGACAAAACAAGAGAAAAGAGAAAACAAGAGAAAAGACAAAAGAAGAGAAATGAAGAGAAAAGAAGAGAAAAGAGCAATGAGAAAAGAAGAGAAAACAAGAGAAAAGAGAAAAGAAGAGAAAAGAAGAGAAAAGAAGAGAAAAGAGAAAGGGGTAAAGCAGAGAAAACAAGAGAAAAGAGAAAAGAAGAGAAAACAAGAGAAAAGAGAAAAGAAGAGAAAAGAAGAGAAAAGAGAAAAGAGAAAGGGGTAAAGCAGAGAAAACAAGAGAAAAGAGAAAAGAAGAGAAAACAAGAGAAAAGAGAAAAGAAGAGAAAAGAAGAGAAAAGAGAAAGGGGTAAAGCAGAGAAAACAAGAGAAAAGAGAAATGAAGAGAAAAGAAGAGAGAAGAGAAAGGAGAAAAGAAGGGAAAACAAGAGAAAAGAGAAAAGAAGAAAAAAGACAAGAAGAGTAAAGAGAAAAGAGAAAAGAAGAGAAAAGAAGAGAAAGAGAAAGGAGAGAAAAGAAAAGAAGAGTATAGAGAAAAGAGAAAAGAAGAGAAAGGAAGAGAAAAGAAGAGAAAGAGAAAGGAGAGAAAAGGAAAGAAGAGTTCAGAGAAAAGAGAAAAGAAGAGACAGGAAGAGAAATGACGAGAAAAGAGAAAATAGAAAGAAAACAAGCGAAAAGAGAAAAGAGAAGACATAGAAAAGAATAGAAAAGAGAAAAGAGAACAGAAGAGAAAAGCAGAGAGATGAAAAAAGAGAAAAGAAGAGAAAAGATGAAATTAGAAAAGCGAAAAGAGGAGAAAAGAGAAAACAAGAGAAAAGAGAAAAGAAGAGAAAAGAAGTGAAAAGAGAAAGGGGTAAAGAAGAGAAAAGAAGCTAAAAGAGAAAAAAAAGCTAAAAGAGAAAAGAGAAAAAAGTGAAAAGAAGAGAAAAGAGAAAAGAGAAAGGGTGACAGAAGAGAAAACAAGAGAAAAGAGAAAAGAGAAAAGAAGAGAAAAGAAGAGAAAGGAGAAAAGGGTAAAGAAGAGAAAAGAAGAGAAAAGAGAAAAGAAGAGAAAAGAAGAGAAATGAAGAGAAAAGAGAAAAGAAGAGAAAACAAGAGCAAAGAGAAAAGAGAAAAGAAGAGAAAACAAGAGAAAAGAGAAACATGAAAGGGCCAAAGAAGAGAAAAGAAGAGAAAAAGAAAAGAATAGAAAAGAAGAGAAAAGAGAAATGAGAAAAGAAGAGAATTAGAAAAGGAAAGAAGAGAAATGAAGAGAAAAGAGAAAAGAAGAGAAAAGAAGAGAAATGAAGAGAAAAGAGAAAAGAGAAGAGAAGAGAAAAGAAGTGAAAAGAGAAAAGAAGAGAAAACAAGAGAAAAGACAAAAGAAGAGAAATGAAGAGAAAAGAAGAGAAAAGAGAAATGAGAAAAGAAGAGAAAACAGGAGAAAAGAGAACAGAAGAGAAAACAAGAGAAAAGACAAAAGAAGAGAAATGAAGAGAAAAGAAGAGAAAAGAGAAATGAGAAAAGAAGAGAAAACAAGAGAAAAGAGAAAAGAAGAGAAAAGAAGAGAAAAGAGAAAAGAGAAAGGAGAAAAGAAGAGAAAACAAGAGAAAAGAGAAAAGAAGAGAAAACAAGAGAAAAGAGAAAAGAAGAGAAAAGAAGAGAAAAGAGAAAGGGGTAAAGCAGAGAAAACAAGAGAAAAGAGAAATGAAGAGAAAAGAAGAGAGAAGAGAAAGGAGAAAAGAAGGGAAAACAAGAGAAAAGAGAAAAGAAGAAAAAAGACAAGAAGTGTAAAGAGAAAAGAGAAAAGAAGAGAAAAGAAGAGAAATGAAGAGAAAAGTGATCCGAAGAGAAAAGAAGAGCAAACAAGAGAAATGAGAAAAGAAGAGCAAAGAAGAGAAAAGAAGAGAAATGAAGAGAAAAGAAGAGAAAGAGAAAGGAGAGAAAAGAAAAGAAGAGTAAAGAGAAAAGAGAAAAGAAGAGAAAGGAAGAGAAAAGAAGAGAAAGAGAAAGGAGAGAAAAGAAAAGAAGAGTTTAGAGAAAAGAGAAAAGAAGAGACAGGAAGAGAAATGACGAGAGAAGAGAAAATAGAAAGTAAACAAGCGAAAAGAGAAAAGAGAAGACATAGAAAAGAATAGAAAAGAGAAAAGAGAACAGAAGAGAAAAGCAGCGAGATGAAAAAAGAGAAAAGAAGAGAAAAGATGAAATTAGAAAAGCGAAAAGAGGAGAAAAGAGAAAAGAAGAGAAAAGAAAAGAAGAGAAAAGAGAAAGGGTTAAAGAAGGGTAAACAAGAGAAAAGAGAAAAGAAGAGAAAAGAAGTGAAAAGAGAAAGGGGTAAAGAAGAGAAAAGAAGCTAAAAGAGAAAAAAAAGCTAAAAGAGAAAAGAGAAAAAAGTGAAAAGAAGACAAAAGAGAAAAGAGAAAGGGTGAAAGAAGAGAAAACAAGAGAAAAGGGAAAAGAGAAAAGAAGAGAAAAGAAGAGAAAAGAAGAGAAAGGAGAAAGGGGTAAAGAAGAGAAGAGAAGAGAAAAGAGAAAAGAATAGAAAAGAAGAGAAAAGAGAAATGAGAAAAGAAGAGAATTAGAAAAGGAAAGAAGAGAAATGAAGAGAAAAGAGAAAAGAAGAGAAATGAAGAGAAAAGAGAAAAGAGAAAAGAAGAGAAAAGAAGAGAAAAGGGAAAAGAAGACAAAACAAGAGAAAAGAGAAAACAAGAGAAAAGACAAAAGAAGAGAAATGAAGAGAAAAGAAGAGAAAAGAGCAATGAGAAAAGAAGAGAAAACAAGAGAAAAGAGAAAAGAAGAGAAAAGAAGAGAAAAGAGAAAAGAGAAAGGGGTAAAGCAGAGAAAACAAGAGAAAAGAGAAAAGAAGAGAAAACAAGAGAAAAGAGAAAAGAAGAGAAAAGAAGAGAAAAGAGAAAGGGGTAAAGCAGAGAAAACAAGAGAAAAGAGAAATGAAGAGAAAAGAAGAGAGAAGAGAAAGGAGAAAAGAAGGGAAAACAAGAGAAAAGAGAAAAGAAGAAAAAAGACAAGAAGAGTAAAGAGAAAAGAGAAAAGAAGAGAAAAGAAGAGAAATGAAGAGAAAAGTGATCCGAAGAGAAAAGAAGAGCAAACAAGAGAAATGAGAAAAGAAGAGCAAAGAAGAGAAAAGAAGAGAAATGAAGAGAAAAGAAGAGAAAGAGAAAGGAGAGAAAAGAAAAGAAGAGTAAAGAGAAAAGAGAAAAGAAGAGAAAGGAAGAGAAAAGAAGAGAAAGAGAAAGGAGAGAAAAGGAAAGAAGAGTTTAGAGAAAAGAGAAAAGAAGAGACAGGAAGAGAAATGACGAGAAAAGAGAAAATAGAAAGAAAACAAGCGAAAAGAGAAAAGAGAAGACATAGAAAAGAATAGAAAAGAGAAAAGAGAACAGAAGAGAAAAGCAGCGAGATGAAAAAAGAGAAAAGAAGAGAAAAGATGAAATTAGAAAAGCGAAAAGAGGAGAAAAGAGAAAAGAAGAGAAAAGAAAAGAAGAGAAAAGAGAAAAGAGAAAGGGTTAAAGAAGGGTAAACAAGAGAAAAGAGAAAAGAAGAGAAAAGAAGTGAAAAGAGAAAGGGGTAAAGAAGAGAAAAGAAGCTAAAAGAGAAAAAAAAGCTAAAAGAGAAAAGAGAAAAAAGTGAAAAGAAGAGAAAAGAGAAAAGAGAAAGGGTGAAAGAAGAGAAAACAAGAGAAAAGGGAAAAGAGAAAAGAAGAGAAAAGAAGAGAAAAGAAGAGAAAGGAGAAAGGGGTAAAGAAGAGAAAAGAAGAGAAAAGAGAAAAGAAGAGAAAAGAAGAGAAATGAAGAGAAAAGAGAAAAGAAGAGAAAACAAGAGCAAAGAGAAAAGAGAAAAGACGAGAAAACAAGAGAAAAGAGAAAAATGAAAGGGCCAAAGAAGAGAAAAGAAGAGAAAAGAAAAGAATAGAAAAGAAGAGAAAAGAGAAATGAGAAAAGAAGAGAATTAGAAAAGGAAAGAAGAGAAATGAAGAGAAAAGAGAAAAGAAGAGAAATGAAGAGAAAAGAAGAGAAAAGGGAAAAGAAGACAAAACAAGAGAAAAGAGAAAACAAGAGAAAAGACAAAAGAAGAGAAATGAAGAGAAAAGAAGAGAAAAGAGCAATGAGAAAAGAAGAGAAAACAAGAGAAAAGAGAAAAGAAGAGAAAAGAAGAGAAAAGAAGAGAAAAGAGAAAGGGGTAAAGCAGAGAAAACAAGAGAAAAGAGAAAAGAAGAGAAAACAAGAGAAAAGAGAAAAGAAGAGAAAAGAAGAGAAAAGAGAAAAGAGAAAGGGGTAAAGCAGAGAAAACAAGAGAAAAGAGAAAAGAAGAGAAAACAAGAGAAAAGAGAAAAGAAGAGAAAAGAAGAGAAAAGAGAAAGGGGTAAAGCAGAGAAAACAAGAGAAAAGAGAAATGAAGAGAAAAGAAGAGAGAAGAGAAAGGAGAAAAGAAGGGAAAACAAGAGAAAAGAGAAAAGAAGAAAAAAGACAAGAAGAGTAAAGAGAAAAGAGAAAAGAAGAGAAAAGAAGAGAAAGAGAAAGGAGAGAAAAGAAAAGAAGAGTATAGAGAAAAGAGAAAAGAAGAGAAAGGAAGAGAAAAGAAGAGAAAGAGAAAGGAGAGAAAAGGAAAGAAGAGTTCAGAGAAAAGAGAAAAGAAGAGACAGGAAGAGAAATGACGAGAAAAGAGAAAATAGAAAGAAAACAAGCGAAAAGAGAAAAGAGAAGACATAGAAAAGAATAGAAAAGAGAAAAGAGAACAGAAGAGAAAAGCAGAGAGATGAAAAAAGAGAAAAGAAGAGAAAAGATGAAATTAGAAAAGCGAAAAGAGGAGAAAAGAGAAAACAAGAGAAAAGAGAAAAGAAGAGAAAAGAAGTGAAAAGAGAAAGGGGTAAAGAAGAGAAAAGAAGCTAAAAGAGAAAAAAAAGCTAAAAGAGAAAAGAGAAAAAAGTGAAAAGAAGAGAAAAGAGAAAAGAGAAAGGGTGACAGAAGAGAAAACAAGAGAAAAGAGAAAAGAGAAAAGAAGAGAAAAGAAGAGAAAGGAGAAAAGGGTAAAGAAGAGAAAAGAAGAGAAAAGAGAAAAGAAGAGAAAAGAAGAGAAATGAAGAGAAAAGAGAAAAGGAGAGAAAACAAGAGCAAAGAGAAAAGAGAAAAGAAGAGAAAACAAGAGAAAAGAGAAACATGAAAGGGCCAAAGAAGAGAAAAGAAGAGAAAAAGAAAAGAATAGAAAAGAAGAGAAAAGAGAAATGAGAAAAGAAGAGAATTAGAAAAGGAAAGAAGAGAAATGAAGAGAAAAGAGAAAAGAAGAGAAAAGAAGAGAAATGAAGAGAAAAGAGAAAAGAGAAGAGAAGAGAAAAGAAGTGAAAAGAGAAAAGAAGAGAAAACAAGAGAAAAGACAAAAGAAGAGAAATGAAGAGAAAAGAAGAGAAAAGAGAAATGAGAAAAGAAGAGAAAACAGGAGAAAAGAGAACAGAAGAGAAAACAAGAGAAAAGACAAAAGAAGAGAAATGAAGAGAAAAGAAGAGAAAAGAGAAATGAGAAAAGAAGAGAAAACAAGAGAAAAGAGAAAAGAAGAGAAAAGAAGAGAAAAGAGAAAAGAGAAAGGAGAAAAGAAGAGAAAACAAGAGAAAAGAGAAAAGAAGAGAAAACAAGAGAAAAGAGAAAAGAAGAGAAAAGAAGAGAAAAGAGAAAGGGGTAAAGCAGAGAAAACAAGAGAAAAGAGAAATGAAGAGAAAAGAAGAGAGAAGAGAAAGGAGAAAAGAAGGGAAAACAAGAGAAAAGAGAAAAGAAGAAAAAAGACAAGAAGTGTAAAGAGAAAAGAGAAAAGAAGAGAAAAGAAGAGAAATGAAGAGAAAAGTGATCCGAAGAGAAAAGAAGAGCAAACAAGAGAAATGAGAAAAGAAGAGCAAAGAAGAGAAAAGAAGAGAAATGAAGAGAAAAGAAGAGAAAGAGAAAGGAGAGAAAAGAAAAGAAGAGTAAAGAGAAAAGAGAAAAGAAGAGAAAGGAAGAGAAAAGAAGAGAAAGAGAAAGGAGAGAAAAGAAAAGAAGAGTTTAGAGAAAAGAGAAAAGAAGAGACAGGAAGAGAAATGACGAGAGAAGAGAAAATAGAAAGTAAACAAGCGAAAAGAGAAAAGAGAAGACATAGAAAAGAATAGAAAAGAGAAAAGAGAACAGAAGAGAAAAGCAGCGAGATGAAAAAAGAGAAAAGAAGAGAAAAGATGAAATTAGAAAAGCGAAAAGAGGAGAAAAGAGAAAAGAAGAGAAAAGAAAAGAAGAGAAAAGAGAAAGGGTTAAAGAAGGGTAAACAAGAGAAAAGAGAAAAGAAGAGAAAAGAAGTGAAAAGAGAAAGGGGTAAAGAAGAGAAAAGAAGCTAAAAGAGAAAAAAAAGCTAAAAGAGAAAAGAGAAAAAAGTGAAAAGAAGACAAAAGAGAAAAGAGAAAGGGTGAAAGAAGAGAAAACAAGAGAAAAGGGAAAAGAGAAAAGAAGAGAAAAGAAGAGAAAAGAAGAGAAAGGAGAAAGGGGTAAAGAAGAGAAGAGAAGAGAAAAGAGAAAAGAATAGAAAAGAAGAGAAAAGAGAAATGAGAAAAGAAGAGAATTAGAAAAGGAAAGAAGAGAAATGAAGAGAAAAGAGAAAAGAAGAGAAATGAAGAGAAAAGAGAAAAGAGAAAAGAAGAGAAAAGAAGAGAAAAGGGAAAAGAAGACAAAACAAGAGAAAAGAGAAAACAAGAGAAAAGACAAAAGAAGAGAAATGAAGAGAAAAGAAGAGAAAAGAGCAATGAGAAAAGAAGAGAAAACAAGAGAAAAGAGAAAAGAAGAGAAAAGAAGAGAAAAGAGAAAAGAGAAAGGGGTAAAGCAGAGAAAACAAGAGAAAAGAGAAAAGAATAGAAAACAAGAGAAAAGAGAAAAGAAGAGAAAAGAAGAGAAAAGAGAAAGGGGTAAAGCAGAGAAAACAAGAGAAAAGAGAAATGAAGAGAAAAGAAGAGAGAAGAGAAAGGAGAAAAGAAGGGAAAACAAGAGAAAAGAGAAAAGAAGAAAAAAGACAAGAAGAGTAAAGAGAAAAGAGAAAAGAAGAGAAAAGAAGAGAAATGAAGAGAAAAGTGATCCGAAGAGAAAAGAAGAGCAAACAAGAGAAATGAGAAAAGAAGAGCAAAGAAGAGAAAAGAAGAGAAATGAAGAGAAAAGAAGAGAAAGAGAAAGGAGAGAAAAGAAAAGAAGAGTAAAGAGAAAAGAGAAAAGAAGAGAAAGGAAGAGAAAAGAAGAGAAAGAGAAAGGAGAGAAAAGGAAAGAAGAGTTTAGAGAAAAGAGAAAAGAAGAGACAGGAAGAGAAATGACGAGAAAAGAGAAAATAGAAAGAAAACAAGCGAAAAGAGAAAAGAGAAGACATAGAAAAGAATAGAAAAGAGAAAAGAGAACAGAAGAGAAAAGCAGCGAGATGAAAAAAGAGAAAAGAAGAGAAAAGATGAAATTAGAAAAGCGAAAAGAGGAGAAAAGAGAAAAGAAGAGAAAAGAAAAGAAGAGAAAAGAGAAAAGAGAAAGGGTTAAAGAAGGGTAAACAAGAGAAAAGAGAAAAGAAGAGAAAAGAAGTGAAAAGAGAAAGGGGTAAAGAAGAGAAAAGAAGCTAAAAGAGAAAAAAAAGCTAAAAGAGAAAAGAGAAAAAAGTGAAAAGAAGAGAAAAGAGAAAAGAGAAAGGGTGAAAGAAGAGAAAACAAGAGAAAAGGGAAAAGAGAAAAGAAGAGAAAAGAAGAGAAAAGAAGAGAAAGGAGAAAGGGGTAAAGAAGAGAAAAGAAGAGAAAAGAGAAAAGAAGAGAAATGAAGAGAAAAGAGAAAAGAAGAGAAAACAAGAGCAAAGAGAAAAGAGAAAAGACGAGAAAACAAGAGAAAAGAGAAAAATGAAAGGGCCAAAGAAGAGAAAAGAAGAGAAAAGAAAAGAATAGAAAAGAAGAGAAAAGAGAAATGAGAAAAGAAGAGAATTAGAAAAGGAAAGAAGAGAAATGAAGAGAAAAGAGAAAAGAAGAGAAATGAAGAGAAAAGAAGAGAAAAGGGAAAAGAAGACAAAACAAGAGAAAAGAGAAAACAAGAGAAAAGACAAAAGAAGAGAAATGAAGAGAAAAGAAGAGAAAAGAGCAATGAGAAAAGAAGAGAAAACAAGAGAAAAGAGAAAAGAAGAGAAAAGAAGAGAAAAGAAGAGAAAAGAGAAAGGGGTAAAGCAGAGAAAACAAGAGAAAAGAGAAAAGAAGAGAAAACAAGAGAAAAGAGAAAAGAAGAGAAAAGAAGAGAAAAGAGAAAAGAGAAAGGGGTAAAGCAGAGAAAACAAGAGAAAAGAGAAAAGAAGAGAAAACAAGAGAAAAGAGAAAAGAAGAGAAAAGAAGAGAAAAGAGAAAGGGGTAAAGCAGAGAAAACAAGAGAAAAGAGAAATGAAGAGAAAAGAAGAGAGAAGAGAAAGGAGAAAAGAAGGGAAAACAAGAGAAAAGAGAAAAGAAGAAAAAAGACAAGAAGAGTAAAGAGAAAAGAGAAAAGAAGAGAAAAGAAGAGAAAGAGAAAGGAGAGAAAAGAAAAGAAGAGTATAGAGAAAAGAGAAAAGAAGAGAAAGGAAGAGAAAAGAAGAGAAAGAGAAAGGAGAGAAAAGGAAAGAAGAGTTCAGAGAAAAGAGAAAAGAAGAGACAGGAAGAGAAATGACGAGAAAAGAGAAAATAGAAAGAAAACAAGCGAAAAGAGAAAAGAGAAGACATAGAAAAGAATAGAAAAGAGAAAAGAGAACAGAAGAGAAAAGCAGAGAGATGAAAAAAGAGAAAAGAAGAGAAAAGATGAAATTAGAAAAGCGAAAAGAGGAGAAAAGAGAAAACAAGAGAAAAGAGAAAAGAAGAGAAAAGAAGTGAAAAGAGAAAGGGGTAAAGAAGAGAAAAGAAGCTAAAAGAGAAAAAAAAGCTAAAAGAGAAAAGAGAAAAAAGTGAAAAGAAGAGAAAAGAGAAAAGAGAAAGGGTGACAGAAGAGAAAACAAGAGAAAAGAGAAAAGAGAAAAGAAGAGAAAAGAAGAGAAAGGAGAAAAGGGTAAAGAAGAGAAAAGAAGAGAAAAGAGAAAAGAAGAGAAAAGAAGAGAAATGAAGAGAAAAGAGAAAAGAAGAGAAAACAAGAGCAAAGAGAAAAGAAGAGAAAACAAGAGAAAAGAGAAACATGAAAGGGCCAAAGAAGAGAAAAGAAGAGAAAAAGAAAAGAATAGAAAAGAAGAGAAAAGAGAAATGAGAAAAGAAGAGAATTAGAAAAGGAAAGAAGAGAAATGAAGAGAAAAGAGAAAAGAAGAGAAAAGAAGAGAAATGAAGAGAAAAGAGAAAAGAGAAGAGAAGAGAAAAGAAGTGAAAAGAGAAAAGAAGAGAAAACAAGAGAAAAGACAAAAGAAGAGAAATGAAGAGAAAAGAAGAGAAAAGAGAAATGAGAAAAGAAGAGAAAACAGGAGAAAAGAGAACAGAAGAGAAAACAAGAGAAAAGACAAAAGAAGAGAAATGAAGAGAAAAGAAGAGAAAAGAGAAATGAGAAAAGAAGAGAAAACAAGAGAAAAGAGAAAAGAAGAGAAAAGAAGAGAAAAGAGAAAAGAGAAAGGAGAAAAGAAGAGAAAACAAGAGAAAAGAGAAAAGAAGAGAAAACAAGAGAAAAGAGAAAAGAAGAGAAAAGAAGAGAAAAGAGAAAGGGGTAAAGCAGAGAAAACAAGAGAAAAGAGAAATGAAGAGAAAAGAAGAGAGAAGAGAAAGGAGAAAAGAAGGGAAAACAAGAGAAAAGAGAAAAGAAGAAAAAAGACAAGAAGTGTAAAGAGAAAAGAGAAAAGAAGAGAAAAGAAGAGAAATGAAGAGAAAAGTGATCCGAAGAGAAAAGAAGAGCAAACAAGAGAAATGAGAAAAGAAGAGCAAAGAAGAGAAAAGAAGAGAAATGAAGAGAAAAGAAGAGAAAGAGAAAGGAGAGAAAAGAAAAGAAGAGTAAAGAGAAAAGAGAAAAGAAGAGAAAGGAAGAGAAAAGAAGAGAAAGAGAAAGGAGAGAAAAGAAAAGAAGAGTTTAGAGAAAAGAGAAAAGAAGAGACAGGAAGAGAAATGACGAGAGAAGAGAAAATAGAAAGTAAACAAGCGAAAAGAGAAAAGAGAAGACATAGAAAAGAATAGAAAAGAGAAAAGAGAACAGAAGAGAAAAGCAGCGAGATGAAAAAAGAGAAAAGAAGAGAAAAGATGAAATTAGAAAAGCGAAAAGAGGAGAAAAGAGAAAAGAAGAGAAAAGAAAAGAAGAGAAAAGAGAAAGGGTTAAAGAAGGGTAAACAAGAGAAAAGAGAAAAGAAGAGAAAAGAAGTGAAAAGAGAAAGGGGTAAAGAAGAGAAAAGAAGCTAAAAGAGAAAAAAAAGCTAAAAGAGAAAAGAGAAAAAAGTGAAAAGAAGACAGAAGAGAAAAGAGAAAGGGTGAAAGAAGAGAAAACAAGAGAAAAGGGAAAAGAGAAAAGAAGAGAAAAGAAGAGAAAAGAAGAGAAAGGAGAAAGGGGTAAAGAAGAGAAGAGAAGAGAAAAGAGAAAAGAATAGAAAAGAAGAGAAAAGAGAAATGAGAAAAGAAGAGAATTAGAAAAGGAAAGAAGAGAAATGAAGAGAAAAGAGAAAAGAAGAGAAATGAAGAGAAAAGAGAAAAGAGAAAAGAAGAGAAAAGAAGAGAAAAGGGAAAAGAAGACAAAACAAGAGAAAAGAGAAAACAAGAGAAAAGACAAAAGAAGAGAAATGAAGAGAAAAGAAGAGAAAAGAGCAATGAGAAAAGAAGAGAAAACAAGAGAAAAGAGAAAAGAAGAGAAAAGAAGAGAAAAGAGAAAAGAGAAAGGGGTAAAGCAGAGAAAACAAGAGAAAAGAGAAAAGAAGAGAAAACAAGAGAAAAGAGAAAAGAAGAGAAAAGAAGAGAAAAGAGAAAGGGGTAAAGCAGAGAAAACAAGAGAAAAGAGAAATGAAGAGAAAAGAAGAGAGAAGAGAAAGGAGAAAAGAAGGGAAAACAAGAGAAAAGAGAAAAGAAGAAAAAAGACAAGAAGAGTAAAGAGAAAAGAGAAAAGAAGAGAAAAGAAGAGAAATGAAGAGAAAAGTGATCCGAAGAGAAAAGAAGAGCAAACAAGAGAAATGAGAAAAGAAGAGCAAAGAAGAGAAAAGAAGAGAAATGAAGAGAAAAGAAGAGAAAGAGAAAGGAGAGAAAAGAAAAGAAGAGTAAAGAGAAAAGAGAAAAGAAGAGAAAGGAAGAGAAAAGAAGAGAAAGAGAAAGGAGAGAAAAGGAAAGAAGAGTTTAGAGAAAAGAGAAAAGAAGAGACAGGAAGAGAAATGACGAGAAAAGAGAAAATAGAAAGAAAACAAGCGAAAAGAGAAAAGAGAAGACATAGAAAAGAATAGAAAAGAGAAAAGAGAACAGAAGAGAAAAGCAGCGAGATGAAAAAAGAGAAAAGAAGAGAAAAGATGAAATTAGAAAAGCGAAAAGAGGAGAAAAGAGAAAAGAAGAGAAAAGAAAAGAAGAGAAAAGAGAAAAGAGAAAGGGTTAAAGAAGGGTAAACAAGAGAAAAGAGAAAAGAAGAGAAAAGAAGTGAAAAGAGAAAGGGGTAAAGAAGAGAAAAGAAGCTAAAAGAGAAAAAAAAGCTAAAAGAGAAAAGAGAAAAAAGTGAAAAGAAGAGAAAAGAGAAAAGAGAAAGGGTGAAAGAAGAGAAAACAAGAGAAAAGGGAAAAGAGAAAAGAAGAGAAAAGAAGAGAAAAGAAGAGAAAGGAGAAAGGGGTAAAGAAGAGAAAAGAAGAGAAAAGAAGAGAAATGAAGAGAAAAGAGAAAAGAAGAGAAAACAAGAGCAAAGAGAAAAGAGAAAAGACGAGAAAACAAGAGAAAAGAGAAAAATGAAAGGGCCAAAGAAGAGAAAAGAAGAGAAAAGAAAAGAATAGAAAAGAAGAGAAAAGAGAAATGAGAAAAGAAGAGAATTAGAAAAGGAAAGAAGAGAAATGAAGAGAAAAGAGAAAAGAAGAGAAATGAAGAGAAAAGGGAAAACAAGACAAAACAAGAGAAAAGAGAAAACAAGAGAAAAGACAAAAGAAGAGAAATGAAGAGAAAAGAAGAGAAAAGAGCAATGAGAAAAGAAGAGAAAACAAGAGAAAAGAGAAAAGAAGAGAAAAGAAGAGAAAAGAAGAGAAAAGAGAAAGGGGTAAAGCAGAGAAAACAAGAGAAAAGAGAAAAGAAGAGAAAACAAGAGAAAAGAGAAAAGAAGAGAAAAGAAGAGAAAAGAGAAAAGAGAAAGGGGTAAAGCAGAGAAAACAAGAGAAAAGAGAAAAGAAGAGAAAACAAGAGAAAAGAGAAAAGAAGAGAAAAGAAGAGAAAAGAGAAAGGGGTAAAGCAGAGAAAACAAGAGAAAAGAGAAATGAAGAGAAAAGAAGAGAGAAGAGAAAGGAGAAAAGAAGGGAAAACAAGAGAAAAGAGAAAAGAAGAAAAAAGACAAGAAGAGTAAAGAGAAAAGAGAAAAGAAGAGAAAAGAAGAGAAAGAGAAAGGAGAGAAAAGAAAAGAAGAGTATAGAGAAAAGAGAAAAGAAGAGAAAGGAAGAGAAAAGAAGAGAAAGAGAAAGGAGAGAATAGGAAAGAAGAGTTCAGAGAAAAGAGAAAAGAAGAGACAGGAAGAGAAATGACGAGAAAAGAGAAAATAGAAAGAAAACAAGCGAAAAGAGAAAAGAGAAGACATAGAAAAGAATAGAAAAGAGAAAAGAGAACAGAAGAGAAAAGCAGAGAGATGAAAAAAGAGAAAAGAAGAGAAAAGATGAAATTAGAAAAGCGAAAAGAGGAGAAAAGAGAAAACAAGAGAAAAGAGAAAAGAAGAGAAAAGAAGTGAAAAGAGAAAGGGGTAAAGAAGAGAAAAGAAGCTAAAAGAGAAAAGAGAAAAAAGTGAAAAGAAGAGAAAAGAGAAAAGAGAAAGGGTGACAGAAGAGAAAACAAGAGAAAAGAGAAAAGAGAAAAGAAGAGAAAAGAAGAGAAAGGAGAAAAGGGTAAAGAAGAGAAAAGAAGAGAAAAGAGAAAAGAAGAGAAAAGAAGAGAAATGAAGAGAAAAGAGAAAAGAAGAGAAAACAAGAGCAAAGAGAAAAGAGAAAAGAAGAGAAAACAAGAGAAAAGAGAAACATGAAAGGGCCAAAGAAGAGAAAAGAAGAGAAAAAGAAAAGAATAGAAAAGAAGAGAAAAGAGAAATGAGAAAAGAAGAGAATTAGAAAAGGAAAGAAGAGAAATGAAGAGAAAAGAGAAAAGAAGAGAAAAGAAGAGAAATGAAGAGAAAAGAGAAAAGAGAAGAGAAGAGAAAAGAAGTGAAAAGAGAAAAGAAGAGAAAACAAGAGAAAAGACAAAAGAAGAGAAATGAAGAGAAAAGAAGAGAAAAGAGAAATGAGAAAAGAAGAGAAAACAGGAGAAAAGAGAACAGAAGAGAAAACAAGAGAAAAGACAAAAGAAGAGAAATGAAGAGAAAAGAAGAGAAAAGAGAAATGAGAAAAGAAGAGAAAACAAGAGAAAAGAGAAAAGAAGAGAAAAGAAGAGAAAAGAGAAAAGAGAAAGGAGAAAAGAAGAGAAAACAAGAGAAAAGAGAAAAGAAGAGAAAACAAGAGAAAAGAGAAAAGAAGAGAAAAGAAGAGAAAAGAGAAAAGAGAAAGGGGTAAAGCAGAGAAAACAAGAGAAAAGAGAAATGAAGAGAAAAGAAGAGAGAAGAGAAAGGAGAAAAGAAGGGAAAACAAGAGAAAAGAGAAAAGAAGAAAAAAGACAAGAAGTGTAAAGAGAAAAGAGAAAAGAAGAGAAAAGAAGAGAAATGAAGAGAAAAGTGATCCGAAGAGAAAAGAAGAGCAAACAAGAGAAATGAGAAAAGAAGAGCAAAGAAGAGAAAAGAAGAGAAATGAAGAGAAAAGAAGAGAAAGAGAAAGGAGAGAAAAGAAAAGAAGAGTAAAGAGAAAAGAGAAAAGAAGAGAAAGGAAGAGAAAAGAAGAGAAAGAGAAAGGAGAGAAAAGAAAAGAAGAGTTTAGAGAAAAGAGAAAAGAAGAGACAGGAAGAGAAATGACGAGAGAAGAGAAAATAGAAAGAAAACAAGCGAAAAGAGAAAAGAGAAGACATAGAAAAGAATAGAAAAGAGAAAAGAGAACAGAAGAGAAAAGCAGCGAGATGAAAAAAGAGAAAAGAAGAGAAAAGATGAAATTAGAAAAGCGAAAAGAGGAGAAAAGAGAAAAGAAGAGAAAAGAAAAGAAGAGAAAAGAGAAAGGGTTAAAGAAGGGTAAACAAGAGAAAAGAGAAAAGAAGAGAAAAGAAGTGAAAAGAGAAAGGGGTAAAGAAGAGAAAAGAAGCTAAAAGAGAAAAAAAAGCTAAAAGAGAAAAGAGAAAAAAGTGAAAAGAAGACAAAAGAGAAAAGAGAAAGGGTGAAAGAAGAGAAAACAAGAGAAAAGGGAAAAGAGAAAAGAAGAGAAAAGAAGAGAAAAGAAGAGAAAGGAGAAAGGGGTAAAGAAGAGAAGAGAAGAGAAAAGAGAAAAGAATAGAAAAGAAGAGAAAAGAGAAATGAGAAAAGAAGAGAATTAGAAAAGGAAAGAAGAGAAATGAAGAGAAAAGAGAAAAGAAGAGAAATGAAGAGAAAAGAGAAAAGAGAAAAGAAGAGAAAAGAAGAGAAAAGGGAAAAGAAGACAAAACAAGAGAAAAGAGAAAACAAGAGAAAAGACAAAAGAAGAGAAATGAAGAGAAAAGAAGAGAAAAGAGCAATGAGAAAAGAAGAGAAAACAAGAGAAAAGAGAAAAGAAGAGAAAAGAAGAGAAAAGAGAAAAGAGAAAGGGGTAAAGCAGAGAAAACAAGAGAAAAGAGAAAAGAAGAGAAAACAAGAGAAAAGAGAAAAGAAGAGAAAAGAAGAGAAAAGAGAAATGAAGAGAAAAGAAGAGAGAAGCGAAAGGAGAAAAGAAGGGAAAACAAGAGAAAAGAGAAAAGAAGAAAAAAGACAAGAAGAGTAAAGAGAAAAGAGAAAAGAAGAGAAAAGAAGAGAAATGAAGAGAAAAGTGATCCGAAGAGAAAAGAAGAGCAAACAAGAGAAATGAGAAAAGAAGAGCAAAGAAGAGAAAAGAAGAGAAATGAAGAGAAAAGAAGAGAAAGAGAAAGGAGAGAAAAGAAAAGAAGAGTAAAGAGAAAAGAGAAAAGAAGAGAAAGGAAGAGAAAAGAAGAGAAAGAGAAAGGAGAGAAAAGGAAAGAAGAGTTTAGAGAAAAGAGAAAAGAAGAGACAGGAAGAGAAATGACGAGAAAAGAGAAAATAGAAAGAAAACAAGCGAAAAGAGAAAAGAGAAGACATAGAAAAGAATAGAAAAGAGAAAAGAGAACAGAAGAGAAAAGCAGCGAGATGAAAAAAGAGAAAAGAAGAGAAAAGATGAAATTAGAAAAGCGAAAAGAGGAGAAAAGAGAAAAGAAGAGAAAAGAAAAGAAGAGAAAAGAGAAAAGAGAAAGGGTTAAAGAAGGGTAAACAAGAGAAAAGAGAAAAGAAGAGAAAAGAAGTGAAAAGAGAAAGGGGTAAAGAAGAGAAAAGAAGCTAAAAGAGAAAAAAAAGCTAAAAGAGAAAAGAGAAAAAAGTGAAAAGAAGAGAAAAGAGAAAAGAGAAAGGGTGAAAGAAGAGAAAACAAGAGAAAAGGGAAAAGAGAAAAGAAGAGAAAAGAAGAGAAAAGAAGAGAAAGGAGAAAGGGGTAAAGAAGAGAAAAGAAGAGAAAAGAGAAAAGAAGAGAAAAGAAGAGAAATGAAGAGAAAAGAGAAAAGAAGAGAAAACAAGAGCAAAGAGAAAAGAGAAAAGACGAGAAAACAAGAGAAAAGAGAAAAATGAAAGGGCCAAAGAAGAGAAAAGAAGAGAAAAGAAAAGAATAGAAAAGAAGAGAAAAGAGAAATGAGAAAAGAAGAGAATTAGAAAAGGAAAGAAGAGAAATGAAGAGAAAAGAGAAAAGAAGAGAAATGAAGAGAAAAGGGAAAAGAAGACAAAACAAGAGAAAAGAGAAAACAAGAGAAAAGACAAAAGAAGAGAAATGAAGAGAAAAGAAGAGAAAAGAGCAATGAGAAAAGAAGAGAAAACAAGAGAAAAGAGAAAAGAAGAGAAAAGAAGAGAAAAGAAGAGAAAAGAGAAAGGGGTAAAGCAGAGAAAACAAGAGAAAAGAGAAAAGAAGAGAAAACAAGAGAAAAGAGAAAAGAAGAGAAAAGAAGAGAAAAGAGAAAAGAGAAAGGGGTAAAGCAGAGAAAACAAGAGAAAAGAGAAAAGAAGAGAAAACAAGAGAAAAGAGAAAAGAAGAGAAAAGAAGAGAAAAGAGAAAGGGGTAAAGCAGAGAAAACAAGAGAAAAGAGAAATGAAGAGAAAAGAAGAGAGAAGAGAAAGGAGAAAAGAAGGGAAAACAAGAGAAAAGAGAAAAGAAGAAAAAAGACAAGAAGAGTAAAGAGAAAAGAGAAAAGAAGAGAAAAGAAGAGAAAGAGAAAGGAGAGAAAAGAAAAGAAGAGTATAGAGAAAAGAGAAAAGAAGAGAAAGGAAGAGAAAAGAAGAGAAAGAGAAAGGAGAGAAAAGGAAAGAAGAGTTCAGAGAAAAGAGAAAAGAAGAGACAGGAAGAGAAATGACGAGAAAAGAGAAAATAGAAAGAAAACAAGCGAAAAGAGAAAAGAGAAGACATAGAAAAGAATAGAAAAGAGAAAAGAGAACAGAAGAGAAAAGCAGAGAGATGAAAAAAGAGAAAAGAAGAGAAAAGATGAAATTAGAAAAGCGAAAAGAGGAGAAAAGAGAAAACAAGAGAAAAGAGAAAAGAAGAGAAAAGAAGTGAAAAGAGAAAGGGGTAAAGAAGAGAAAAGAAGCTAAAAGAGAAAAAAAAGCTAAAAGAGAAAAGAGAAAAAAGTGAAAAGAAGAGAAAAGAGAAAAGAGAAAGGGTGACAGAAGAGAAAACAAGAGAAAAGAGAAAAGAGAAAAGAAGAGAAAAGAAGAGAAAGGAGAAAAGGGTAAAGAAGAGAAAAGAAGAGAAAAGAGAAAAGAAGAGAAAAGAAGAGAAATGAAGAGAAAAGAGAAAAGAAGAGAAAACAAGAGCAAAGAGAAAAGAGAAAAGAAGAGAAAACAAGAGAAAAGAGAAACATGAAAGGGCCAAAGAAGAGAAAAGAAGAGAAAAAGAAAAGAATAGAAAAGAAGAGAAAAGAGAAATGAGAAAAGAAGAGAATTAGAAAAGGAAAGAAGAGAAATGAAGAGAAAAGAGAAAAGAAGAGAAAAGAAGAGAAATGAAGAGAAAAGAGAAAAGAGAAGAGAAGAGAAAAGAAGTGAAAAGAGAAAAGAAGAGAAAACAAGAGAAAAGACAAAAGAAGAGAAATGAAGAGAAAAGAAGAGAAAAGAGAAATGAGAAAAGAAGAGAAAACAGGAGAAAAGAGAACAGAAGAGAAAACAAGAGAAAAGACAAAAGAAGAGAAATGAAGAGAAAAGAAGAGAAAAGAGAAATGAGAAAAGAAGAGAAAACAAGAGAAAAGAGAAAAGAAGAGAAAAGAAGAGAAAAGAGAAAAGAGAAAGGGGTAAAGCAGAGAAAACAAGAGAAAAGAGAAAAGAAGAGAAAACAAGAGAAAAGAGAAAAGAAGAGAAAAGAAGAGAAAAGAGAAAAGAGAAAGGGGTAAAGCAGAGAAAACAAGAGAAAAGAGAAATGAAGAGAAAAGAAGAGAGAAGAGAAAGGAGAAAAGAAGGGAAAACAAGAGAAAAGAGAAAAGAAGAAAAAAGACAAGAAGTGTAAAGAGAAAAGAGAAAAGAAGAGAAATGAAGAGAAAAGTGATCCGAAGAGAAAAGAAGAGCAAACAAGAGAAATGAGAAAAGAAGAGCAAAGAAGAGAAAAGAAGAGAAATGAAGAGAAAAGAAGAGAAAGAGAAAGGAGAGAAAAGAAAAGAAGAGTAAAGAGAAAAGAGAAAAGAAGAGAAAGGAAGAGAAAAGAAGAGAAAGAGAAAGGAGAGAAAAGAAAAGAAGAGTTTAGAGAAAAGAGAAAAGAAGAGACAGGAAGAGAAATGACGAGAGAAGAGAAAATAGAAAGAAAACAAGCGAAAAGAGAAAAGAGAAGACATAGAAAAGAATAGAAAAGAGAAAAGAGAACAGAAGAGAAAAGCAGCGAGATGAAAAAAGAGAAAAGAAGAGAAAAGATGAAATTAGAAAAGCGAAAAGAGGAGAAAAGAGAAAAGAAGAGAAAAGAAAAGAAGAGAAAAGAGAAAGGGTTAAAGAAGGGTAAACAAGAGAAAAGAGAAAAGAAGAGAAAAGAAGTGAAAAGAGAAAGGGGTAAAGAAGAGAAAAGAAGCTAAAAGAGAAAAAAAAGCTAAAAGAGAAAAGAGAAAAAAGTGAAAAGAAGAGAAAAGAGAAAAGAGAAAGGGTGAAAGAAGAGAAAACAAGAGAAAAGGGAAAAGAGAAAAGAAGAGAAAAGAAGAGAAAGGAGAAAGGGGTAAAGAAGAGAAGAGAAGAGAAAAGAGAAAAGAATAGAAAAGAAGAGAAAAGAGAAATGAGAAAAGAAGAGAATTAGAAAAGGAAAGAAGAGAAATGAAGAGAAAAGAGAAAAGAAGAGAAATGAAGAGAAAAGAGAAAAGAGAAAAGAAGAGAAAAGAAGAGAAAAGGGAAAAGAAGACAAAACAAGAGAAAAGAGAAAACAAGAGAAAAGACAAAAGAAGAGAAATGAAGAGAAAAGAAGAGAAAAGAGCAATGAGAAAAGAAGAGAAAACAAGAGAAAAGAGAAAAGAAGAGAAAAGAAGAGAAAAGAGAAAAGAGAAAGGGGTAAAGCAGAGAAAACAAGAGAAAAGAGAAAAGAAGAGAAAACAAGAGAAAAGAGAAAAGAAGAGAAAAGAGAAAGGGGTAAAGCAGAGAAAACAAGAGAAAAGAGAAATGAAGAGAAAAGAAGAGAGAAGAGAAAGGAGAAAAGAAGGGAAAACAAGAGAAAAGAGAAAAGAAGAAAAAAGACAAGAAGAGTAAAGAGAAAAGAGAAAAGAAGAGAAAAGAAGAGAAATGAAGAGAAAAGTGATCCGAAGAGAAAAGAAGAGCAAACAAGAGAAATGAGAAAAGAAGAGCAAAGAAGAGAAAAGAAGAGAAATGAAGAGAAAAGAAGAGAAAGAGAAAGGAGAGAAAAGAAAAGAAGAGTAAAGAGAAAAGAGAAAAGAAGAGAAAGGAAGAGAAAAGAAGAGAAAGAGAAAGGAGAGAAAAGGAAAGAAGAGTTTAGAGAAAAGAGAAAAGAAGAGACAGGAAGAGAAATGACGAGAAAAGAGAAAATAGAAAGAAAACAAGCGAAAAGAGAAAAGAGAAGACATAGAAAAGAATAGAAAAGAGAAAAGAGAACAGAAGAGAAAAGCAGCGAGATGAAAAAAGAGAAAAGAAGAGAAAAGATGAAATTAGAAAAGCGAAAAGAGGAGAAAAGAGAAAAGAAGAGAAAAGAAAAGAAGAGAAAAGAGAAAAGAGAAAGGGTTAAAGAAGGGTAAACAAGAGAAAAGAGAAAAGAAGTGAAAAGAGAAAGGGGTAAAGAAGAGAAAAGAAGCTAAAAGAGAAAAAAAAGCTAAAAGAGAAAAGAGAAAAAAGTGAAAAGAAGAGAAAAGAGAAAAGAGAAAGGGTGAAAGAAGAGAAAACAAGAGAAAAGGGAAAAGAGAAAAGAAGAGAAAAGAAGAGAAAAGAAGAGAAAGGAGAAAGGGGTAAAGAAGAGAAAAGAAGAGAAAAGAGAAAAGAAGAGAAAAGAAGAGAAATGAAGAGAAAAGAGAAAAGAAGAGAAAACAAGAGCAAAGAGAAAAGAGAAAAGACGAGAAAACAAGAGAAAAGAGAAAAATGAAAGGGCCAAAGAAGAGAAAAGAAGAGAAAAGAAAAGAATAGAAAAGAAGAGAAAAGAGAAATGAGAAAAGAGAATTAGAAAAGGAAAGAAGAGAAATGAAGAGAAAAGAGAAAAGAAGAGAAATGAGGGGTAAAGAGAAAAGAGAAAAGAAGAGAAAAGAAGAGAAAAGGGAAAAGAAGACAAAACAAGAGAAAAGAGAAAACAAGAGAAAAGACAAAAGAAGAGAAATGAAGAGAAAAGAAGAGAAAAGAGCAATGAGAAAAGAAGAGAAAACAAGAGAAAAGAGAAAAGAAGAGAAAAGAAGAGAAAAGAAGAGAAAAGAGAAAGGGGTAAAGCAGAGTAAACAAGAGAAAAGAGAAAAGAAGAGAAAACAAGAGAAAAGAGAAAAGAAGAGAAAAGAAGAGAAAAGAGAAAGGGGTAAAGCAGAGAAAACAAGAGAAAAGAGAAAAGAAGAGAAAACAAGAGAAAAGAGAAAAGAAGAGAAAAGAAGAGAAAAGAGAAAGGGGTAAAGCAGAGAAAACAAGAGAAAAGAGAAATGAAGAGAAAAGAAGAGAGAAGAGAAAGGAGAAAAGAAGGGAAAACAAGAGAAAAGAGAAAAGAAGAAAAAAGACAAGAAGAGTAAAGAGAAAAGAGAAAAGAAGAGAAAAGAAGAGAAATGAAGAGAAAAGTGATCCGAAGAGAAAAGAAGAGCAAACAAGAGAAATGAGAAAAGAAGAGCAAAGAAGAGAAATGAAGAGAAAAGAAGAGAAAGAGAAAGGACAGAAAAGAAAAGAAGAGTTTAGAGAAAAGAGAAAAGAAGAGACAGGAAGAGAAAAGAAGAGAAAGAGAAAGGAGAGAAAAGAAAAGAAGAGTAAAGAGAAAAGAGAAAAGAAGAGACAGGAAGAGAAATGACGAGAGAAGAGAAAATAGAAAGAAAACAAGCGAAAAGAGAAAAGAGAAGACATAGAAAAGAATAGAAAAGAGAAAAGAGAACAGAAGAGAAAAGCAGAGAGATGAAAAAAGAGAAAAGAGGAGAAAAGATGAAATTAGAAAAGCGAAAAGAGGAGAAAAGAGAAAAGAAGAGAAAAGAGAAAAGAGAAAGGGTTAAAGAAGAGAAAACAAGAGAAAAGAGAAAAGAAGAGAAAAGAAGTGAAAAGAGAAAGGGGTAAAGAAGAGAAAAGAAGCTAAAAGAGAAAAAAAACCTAAAAGAGAAAAAAGTGAAAAGAAGAGAAAAGAGAAAAGAGAAAGGGTCAAAGAAGAGAAAAGAAGAGAAATGAAGAGAAAAGAAGAGAAAGAGAAAGGAGAGAAAAGAAAAGAAGAGTAAAGAGAAAAGAGAAAAGAAGAGAAAGGAAGAGAAAAGAGAAAAGAAGAGAAAAGAGAAATGAGAAAGGGTAAAGAAGAGAAAAGAAGTGAAAAGAGAAAAGAAGAGAAATGAAGAGAAAAGAAGAGAAAAGAGAAAAAAGAAAGGGGTAAAGAAGAGAAAAAGAAAAGAAGAGAAAAGAAGAGAAAAGAAGAGAAAGGAGAAAGGGGTAAAGAAGAGAAAAGAAGAGAAAAGAGAAAAGAAGAGAAAAGAAGAGAAATGAAGAGAAAAGAGAAAAGAAGAGAAAACAAGAGCAAAGAGAAAAGAGAAAAGACGAGAAAACAAGAGAAAAGAGAAAAATGAAAGGGCCAAAGAAGAGAAAAGAAGAGAAAAGAAAAGAATAGAAAAGAAGAGAAAAGAGAAATGAGAAAAGAAGAGAATTAGAAAAGGAAAGAAGAGAAATGAAGAGAAAAGAGAAAAGAAGAGAAATGAAGAGAAAAGGGAAAAGAAGACAAAACAAGAGAAAAGAGAAAACAAGAGAAAAGACAAAAGAAGAGAAATGAAGAGAAAAGAAGAGAAAAGAGCAATGAGAAAAGAAGAGAAAACAAGAGAAAAGAGAAAAGAAGAGAAAAGAAGAGAAAAGAGAAAGGGGTAAAGCAGAGAAAACAAGAGAAAAGAGAAAAGAAGAGAAAACAAGAGAAAAGAGAAAAGAAGAGAAAAGAAGAGAAAAGAGAAAAGAGAAAGGGGTAAAGCAGAGAAAACAAGAGAAAAGAGAAAAGAAGAGAAAACAAGAGAAAAGAGAAAAGAAGAGAAAAGAAGAGAAAAGAGAAAGGGGTAAAGCAGAGAAAACAAGAGAAAAGAGAAATGAAGAGAAAAGAAGAGAGAAGAGAAAGGAGAAAAGAAGGGAAAACAAGAGAAAAGAGAAAAGAAGAAAAAAGACAAGAAGAGTAAAGAGAAAAGAGAAAAGAAGAGAAAAGAAGAGAAAGAGAAAGGAGAGAAAAGAAAAGAAGAGTATAGAGAAAAGAGAAAAGAAGAGAAAGGAAGAGAAAAGAAGAGAAAGAGAAAGGAGAGAAAAGGAAAGAAGAGTTCAGAGAAAAGAGAAAAGAAGAGACAGGAAGAGAAATGACGAGAAAAGAGAAAATAGAAAGAAAACAAGCGAAAAGAGAAAAGAGAAGACATAGAAAAGAATAGAAAAGAGAAAAGAGAACAGAAGAGAAAAGCAGAGAGATGAAAAAAGAGAAAAGAAGAGAAAAGATGAAATTAGAAAAGCGAAAAGAGGAGAAAAGAGAAAACAAGAGAAAAGAGAAAAGAAGAGATAAGAAGTGAAAAGAGAAAGGGGTAAAGAAGAGAAAAGAAGCTAAAAGAGAAAAAAAAGCTAAAAGAGAAAAGAGAAAAAAGTGAAAAGAAGAGAAAAGAGAAAAGAGAAAGGGTGACAGAAGAGAAAACAAGAGAAAAGAGAAAAGAGAAAAGAAGAGAAAAGAAGAGAAAGGAGAAAAGGGTAAAGAAGAGAAAAGAAGAGAAAAGAGAAAAGAAGAGAAAAGAAGAGAAATGAAGAGAAAAGAGAAAAGAAGAGAAAACAAGAGCAAAGAGAAAAGAGAAAAGAAGAGAAAACAAGAGAAAAGAGAAACATGAAAGGGCCAAAGAAGAGAAAAGAAGAGAAAAAGAAAAGAATAGAAAAGAAGAGAAAAGAGAAATGAGAAAAGAAGAGAATTAGAAAAGGAAAGAAGAGAAATGAAGAGAAAAGAGAAAAGAAGAGAAAAGAAGAGAAATGAAGAGAAAAGAGAAAAGAGAAGAGAAGAGAAAAGAAGTGAAAAGAGAAAAGAAGAGAAAACAAGAGAAAAGACAAAAGAAGAGAAATGAAGAGAAAAGAAGAGAAAAGAGAAATGAGAAAAGAAGAGAAAACAGGAGAAAAGAGAACAGAAGAGAAAACAAGAGAAAAGACAAAAGAAGAGAAATGAAGAGAAAAGAAGAGAAAAGAGAAATGAGAAAAGAAGAGAAAACAAGAGAAAAGAGAAAAGAAGAGAAAAGAAGAGAAAAGAGAAAAGAGAAAGGGGTAAAGCAGAGAAAACAAGAGAAAAGAGAAATGAAGAGAAAAGAAGAGAGAAGAGAAAGGAGAAAAGAAGGGAAAACAAGAGAAAAGAGAAAAGAAGAAAAAAGACAAGAAGTGTAAAGAGAAAAGAGAAAAGAAGAGAAAAGAAGAGAAATGAAGAGAAAAGTGATCCGAAGAGAAAAGAAGAGCAAACAAGAGAAATGAGAAAAGAAGAGCAAAGAAGAGAAAAGAAGAGAAATGAAGAGAAAAGAAGAGAAAGAGAAAGGAGAGAAAAGAAAAGAAGAGTAAAGAGAAAAGAGAAAAGAAGAGAAAGGAAGAGAAAAGAAGAGAAAGAGAAAGGAGAGAAAAGAAAAGAAGAGTTTAGAGAAAAGAGAAAAGAAGAGACAGGAAGAGAAATGACGAGAGAAGAGAAAATAGAAAGAAAACAAGCGAAAAGAGAAAAGAGAAGACATAGAAAAGAATAGAAAAGACAAAAGAGAACAGAAGAGAAAAGCAGCGAGATGAAAAAAGAGAAAAGAAGAGAAAAGATGAAATTAGAAAAGCGAAAAGAGGAGAAAAGAGAAAAGAAGAGAAAAGAAAAGAAGAGAAAAGAGAAAGGGTTAAAGAAGGGTAAACAAGAGAAAAGAGAAAAGAAGAGAAAAGAAGTGAAAAGAGAAAGGGGTAAAGAAGAGAAAAGAAGCTAAAAGAGAAAAAAAAGCTAAAAGAGAAAAGAGAAAAAAGTGAAAAGAAGACAAAAGAGAAAAGAGAAAGGGTGAAAGAAGAGAAAACAAGAGAAAAGGGAAAAGAGAAAAGAAGAGAAAAGAAGAGAAAAGAAGAGAAAGGAGAAAGGGGTAAAGAAGAGAAGAGAAGAGAAAAGAGAAAAGAATAGAAAAGAAGAGAAAAGAGAAATGAGAAAAGAAGAGAATTAGAAAAGGAAAGAAGAGAAATGAAGAGAAAAGAGAAAAGAAGAGAAATGAAGAGAAAAGAGAAAAGAGAAAAGAAGAGAAAAGAAGAGAAAAGGGAAAAGAAGACAAAACAAGAGAAAAGAGAAAACAAGAGAAAAGACAAAAGAAGAGAAATGAAGAGAAAAGAAGAGAAAAGAGCAATGAGAAAAGAAGAGAAAACAAGAGAAAAGAGAAAAGAAGAGAAAAGAAGAGAAAAGAGAAAGGGGTAAAGCAGAGAAAACAAGAGAAAAGAGAAATGAAGAGAAAACAAGAGAAAAGAGAAAAGAAGAGAAAAGAAGAGAAAAGAGAAAGGGGTAAAGCAGAGAAAACAAGAGAAAAGAGAAATGAAGAGAAAAGAAGAGAGAAGAGAAAGGAGAAAAGAAGGGAAAACAAGAGAAAAGAGAAAAGAAGAAAAAAGACAAGAAGAGTAAAGAGAAAAGAGAAAAGAAGAGAAAAGAAGAGAAATGAAGAGAAAAGTGATCCGAAGAGAAAAGAAGAGCAAACAAGAGAAATGAGAAAAGAAGAGCAAAGAAGAGAAAAGAAGAGAAATGAAGAGAAAAGAAGAGAAAGAGAAAGGAGAGAAAAGAAAAGAAGAGTAAAGAGAAAAGAGAAAAGAAGAGAAAGGAAGAGAAAAGAAGAGAAAGAGAAAGGAGAGAAAAGGAAAGAAGAGTTTAGAGAAAAGAGAAAAGAAGAGACAGGAAGAGAAATGACGAGAAAAGAGAAAATAGAAAGAAAACAAGCGAAAAGAGAAAAGAGAAGACATAGAAAAGAATAGAAAAGAGAAAAGAGAACAGAAGAGAAAAGCAGCGAGATGAAAAAAGAGAAAAGAAGAGAAAAGATGAAATTAGAAAAGCGAAAAGAGGAGAAAAGAGAAAAGAAGAGAAAAGAAAAGAAGAGAAAAGAGAAAAGAGAAAGGGTTAAAGAAGGGTAAACAAGAGAAAAGAGAAAAGAAGTGAAAAGAGAAAGGGGTAAAGAAGAGAAAAGAAGCTAAAAGAGAAAAAAAAGCTAAAAGAGAAAAGAGAAAAAAGTGAAAAGAAGAGAAAAGAGAAAAGAGAAAGGGTGAAAGAAGAGAAAACAAGAGAAAAGGGAAAAGAGAAAAGAAGAGAAAAGAAGAGAAAAGAAGAGAAAGGAGAAAGGGGTAAAGAAGAGAAAAGAAGAGAAAAGAGAAAAGAAGAGAAAAGAAGAGAAATGAAGAGAAAAGAGAAAAGAAGAGAAAACAAGAGCAAAGAGAAAAGAGAAAAGACGAGAAAACAAGAGAAAAGAGAAAAATGAAAGGGCCAAAGAAGAGAAAAGAAGAGAAAAGAAAAGAATAGAAAAGAAGAGAAAAGAGAAATGAGAAAAGAAGAGAATTAGAAAAGGAAAGAAGAGAAATGAAGAGAAAAGAGAAAAGAAGAGAAATGAAGAGTAAAGAGAAAAGAGAAAAGAAGAGAAAAGAAGAGAAAAGGGAAAAGAAGACAAAACAAGAGAAAAGAGAAAACAAGAGAAAAGACAAAAGAAGAGAAATGAAGAGAAAAGAAGAGAAAAGAGCAATGAGAAAAGAAGAGAAAACAAGAGAAAAGAGAAAAGAAGAGAAAAGAAGAGAAAAGAAGAGAAAAGAGAAAGGGGTAAAGCAGAGAAAACAAGAGAAAAGAGAAAAGAAGAGAAAACAAGAGAAAAGAGAAAAGAAGAGAAAAGAAGAGAAAAGAGAAAAGAGAAAGGGGTAAAGCAGAGAAAACAAGAGAAAAGAGAAAAGAAGAGAAAACAAGAGAAAAGAGAAAAGAAGAGAAAAGAAGAGAAAAGAGAAAGGGGTAAAGCAGAGAAAACAAGAGAAAAGAGAAATGAAGAGAAAAGAAGAGAGAAGAGAAAGGAGAAAAGAAGGGAAAACAAGAGAAAAGAGAAAAGAAGAAAAAAGACAAGAAGAGTAAAGAGAAAAGAGAAAAGAAGAGAAAAGAAGAGAAATGAAGAGAAAAGTGATCCGAAGAGAAAAGAAGAGCAAACAAGAGAAATGAGAAAAGAAGAGCAAAGAAGAGAAAAGAAGAGAAATGAAGAGAAAAGAAGAGAAAGAGAAAGGAGAGAAAAGAAAAGAAGAGTAAAGAGAAAAGAGAAAAGAAGAGAAAGGAAGAGAAAAGAAGAGAAAGAGAAAGGAGAGAAAAGAAAAGAAGAGTAAAGAGAAAAGAGAAAAGAAGAGACAGGAAGAGAAATGACGAGAGAAGAGAAAATAGAAAGAAAACAAGCGAAAAGAGAAAAGAGAAGACATAGAAAAGAATAGAAAAGAGAAAAGAGAACAGAAGAGAAAAGCAGAGAGATGAAAAAAGAGAAAAGAGGAGAAAAGATGAAATTAGAAAAGCGAAAAGAGGAGAAAAGAGAAAAGAAGAGAAAAGAGAAAAGAGAAAGGGTTAAAGAAGAGAAAACAAGAGAAAAGAGAAAAGAAGAGAAAAGAAGTGAAAAGAGAAAGGGGTAAAGAAGAGAAAAGAAGCTAAAAGAGAAAAAAAACCTAAAAGAGAAAAAAGTGAAAAGAAGAGAAAAGAGAAAAGAGAAAGGGTCAAAGAAGAGAAAAGAAGAGAAATGAAGAGAAAAGAAGAGAAAGAGAAAGGAGAGAAAAGAAAAGAAGAGTAAAGAGAAAAGAGAAAAGAAGAGAAAGGAAGAGAAAAGAGAAAAGAAGAGAAAAGAGAAATGAGAAAGGGTAAAGAAGAGAAAAGAAGTGAAAAGAGAAAAGAAGAGAAATGAAGAGAAAAGAAGAGAAAAGAGAAAAAAGAAAGGGGTAAAGAAGAGAAAAAGAAAAGAATAGAAAAGAAGAGAAAAGTAGAGAAAAGAGAAAAGAGAAAGGGTTAAAGAAGAGAAAAGAAGTGAAAAGAGAAAAATGAAAAGGGTAAAGAAGAGAAAAGAAGAGAAAAAGAAAAGAATAGAAAAGAAGAGAAAAGAGAAAAGAGAAATGAGAAAAGAAGAGAATTAGAAAAGGAAAGAAGAGAAATGAAGAGAAAAGAGATCCGAAGAGAAAAGAAGAGCAAACAAGAGAAATGAGAAAAGAAGAGAAATGAAGAGAAAAGAAGAGAAAGAGAAAGGAGAGAAAAGAAAAGAAGAGTAAAGAGAAAAGAGAAAAGAAGAGAAAGGAAGAGAAAAGAAGAGAAAGAGAAAGGAGAGAAAAGAAAAGAAGAGTTTAGAGAAAAGAGAAAAGAAGAGACAGGAAGAGAAATGACGAGAGAAGAGAAAATAGAAAGAAAACAAGCGAAAAGAGAAAAGAGAAGACATAGAAAAGAATAGAAAAGAGAAAAGAGAACAGAAGAGAAAAGCAGAGAGATGAAAAAAGAGAAAAGAGGAGAAAAGATGAAATTAGAAAAGCGAAAAGAGGAGAAAAGAGAAAAGAAGAGAAAAGAGAAAAGAGAAAGGGTTAAAGAAGAGAAAACAAGAGAAAAGAGAAAAGAAGAGAAAAGAAGTGAAAAGAGAAAGGGGTAAAGAAGAGAAAAGAAGCTAAAAGAGAAAAAAAACCTAAAAGAGAAAAGAGAAAAAAGTGAAAAGAAGAGAAAAGAGAAAAGAGAAAGGGTCAAAGAAGAGAAAACAAGAGAAAAGAGAATAGAGAAAAGAAGAGAAAGGAGAAAGGGGTAAAGAAGAGAAAAGAAGTGAAAAGAGAAAAGAGAAGAGAAAAGAAGAAAAAAGAGAAAAGAAGAGAAAAGAAGAGAAAAGAGAAATGAGAAAGGGTTAAAGAAGAGAAAACAAGAGAAAAGAGAAATGAGAAAAGAAGAGAAAAGAAGAGAAAGGAGAAAGGGGTAAAGAAGAGAAAAGAAGAGAAAAGAGAAAAGCAGGGAAAAGATGAAATTAGAAAAGCGAAAAGAGGAGAAAAGAGAAAAGAAGAGAAAAGAAAAGAAGAGAAAAGAGAAAAGAGAAAGGGTTAAAGAAGGGTAAACAAGAGAAAAGAGAAAAGAAGAGAAAAGAAGTGAAAAGAGAAAGGGGTAAAGAAGAGAAAAGAAGCTAAAAGAGAAAAAAAAGCTAAAAGAGAAAAGAGAAAAAAGTGAAAAGAAGAGAAAAGAGAAAAGAGAAAGGGTGAAAGAAGAGAAAACAAGAGAAAAGGGAAAAGAGAAAAGAAGAGAAAAGAAGAGAAAAGAAGAGAAAGGAGAAAGGGGTAAAGAAGACAAAAGAAGAGAAAAGAGAAAAGAAGAGAAAAGAAGAGAAATGAAGAGAAAAGAGAAAAGAAGAGAAAACAAGAGCAAAGAGAAAAGAGAAAAGAAGAGAAAAGAAGAGAAAAGAGAAAAATGAAAGGGCCAAAGAAGAGAAAAGAAGACAAAAAGAAAAGAATAGAAAAGAAGAGAAAAGAGAAATGAGAAAAGAAGAGAATTAGAAAAGGAAAGAAGAGAAATGAAGAGAAAAGAGAAATGAAGAGAAAAGAGAAAAGAAGAGAAAAGAAGAGAAAAGGGAAAAGAAGACAAAACAAGAGAAAAGAGAAAACAAGAGAAAACAAGAGAAAAGACAAAAGAAGATAAATGAAGAGAAAAGAAGAGAAAAGAGCAATGAGAAAAGAAGAGAAAACAAGAGAAAAGAGAAAAGAAGAGAAAAGAGAAAAGAGAAAGGGGTAAAGCAGAGAAAACAAGAGAAAAGAGAAAAGAAGAGAAAACAAGAGAAAAGAGAAAAGAAGAGAAAAGAAGAGAAAAGAGAAAGGGGTAAAGCAGAGAAAACAAGAGAAAAGAGAAATGAAGAGAAAAGAAGAGAGAAGAGAAAGGAGAAAAGAAGGGAAAACAAGAGAAAAGAGAAAAGAAGAAAATAGACAAGAAGAGTAAAGAGAAAAGAGAAAAGAAGAGAAAAGAAGAGAAATGAAGAGAAAAGTGATCCGAAGAGAAAAGAAGAGCAAACAAGAGAAATGAGAAAGGAGGAGCAAAGAAGAGAAAAGAAGAGAAATGAAGAGAAAAGAAGAGAAAGAGAAAGGAGAGAAAAGAAAAGAAGAGTAAAGAAGAAAGAGAAAAGAAGAGAAAGGAAGAGAAAAGAGAAAAGAAGAGAAAAGAGAAATGAGAAAGGGTTAAAGAAGAGAAAAGAAGAGAAAAGAGAAATGAGAAAAGAAGAGAAAAGAAGAGAAAGGAGAAAGGGGTAAAGAAGAGAAAAGAAGAGAAAAGAGAAAAGAAGGGAAATGAAGAGAAAAGAAGAGAAAAGAGAAAAGAGAAAGGGTAAAGAAGAGAAAAGAAGTGAAAAGAGAAAAGAAGAGAAATGAAGAGAAAAGAAGAGAAAAGAGAAAAAAGAAAGGGGTAAAGAAGAGAAAATGAAAAGAATAGAAAAGAAGAGAAAAGTAGAGAAAAGAGAAAAGAGAAAGGGTTAAAGAAGAGAAAAGAAGTGAAAAGAGAAAAATGAAAAGGGTAAAGAAGAGAAAAGAAGAGAAAAAGAAAAGAATAGAAAAGAAGAGAAAAGAGAAAAGAGAAATGAGAAAAGAAGAGAATTAGAAAAGGAAAGAAGAGAAATGAAGAGAAAAGAGATCCGAAGAGAAAAGAAGAGCAAACAAGAGAAATGAGAAAAGAAGAGCAAAGAAGAGAAAAGAAGAGAAATGAAGAGAAAAGAAGAGAAAGAGAAAGGAGAGAAAAGAAAAGAAGAGTAAAGAGAAAAGAGAAAAGAAGAGAAAGGAAGAGAAAAGAAGAGAAAGAGAAAGGAGAGAAAAGGAAAGAAGAGTTTAGAGAAAAGAGAAAAGAAGAGACAGGAAGAGAAATGACGAGAAAAGAGAAAATAGAAAGAAAACAAGCGAAAAGAGAAAAGAGAAGACATAGAAAAGAATAGAAAAGAGAAAAGAGAACAGAAGAGAAAAGCAGAGAGATGAAAAAAGAGAAAAGAAGAGAAAGGATGAAATTAGAAAAGCGAAAAGAGGGGAAAAGAGAAAAGAAGAGAAAAGAAAAGAAGAGAAAAGAGAAAAGAGAAAGGGTTAAAGAAGGGTAAACAAGAGAAAAGAGAAAAGAAGAGAAAAGAAGTGAAAAGAGAAAGGGGTAAAGAAGAGAAAAGAAGCTAAAAGAGAAAAAAAAGCTAAAAGAGAAAAGAGAAAAAAGTGAAAAGAAGAGAAAAGAGAAAAGAGAAAGGGTGAAAGAAGAGAAAACAAGAGAAAAGGGAAAAGAGAAAAGAAGAGAAAAGAAGAGAAAAGAAGAGAAAGGAGAAAGGGGTAAAGAAGAGAAAAGAAGAGAAAAGAGAAAAGAAGAGAAAAGAAGAGAAATGAAGAGAAAAGAGAAAAGAAGAGAAAACAAGAGCAAAGAGAAAAGAGAAAAGAAGAGAAAACAAGAGAAAAGAGAAAAATGAAAGGGCCAAAGAAGAGAAAAGAAGAGAAAAAGAAAAGAATAGAAAAGAAGAGAAAAGAGAAATGAGAAAAGAAGAGAATTAGAAAAGGAAAGAAGAGAAATGAAGAGAAAAGAGAAAAGAAGAGAAATGAAGAGAAAAGAGAAAAGAGAAAAGAAGAGAAAAGAAGAGAAAAGGGAAAAGAAGGCAAAACAAGAGAAAAGAGAAAACAAGAGAAAACAAGAGAAAAGACAAAAGAAGAGAAATGAAGAGAAAAGAAGAGAAAAGAGCAATGAGAAAAGAAGAGAAAACAAGAGAAAAGTGAAAAGAAGAGAAAAGAGAAAAGAGAAAGGGGTAAAGCAGAGAAAACAAGAGAAAAGAGAAAAGAAGAGAAAACAAGAGAAAAGAGAAAAGAAGAGAAAAGAAGAGAAAAGAGAAAAGAGAAAGGGGTAAAGCAGAGAAAACAAGAGAAAAGAGAAATGAAGAGAAAAGAAGAGAGAAGAGAAAGGAGAAAAGAAGGGAAAACAAGAGAAAAGAGAAAAGAAGAAAAAAGACAAGAAGAGTAAAGAGAAAAGAGAAAAGAAGAGAAAAGAAGAGAAATGAAGAGAAAAGTGATCCGAAGAGAAAAGAAGAGCAAACAAGAGAAATGAGAAAAGAAGAGCAAAGAAGAGAAAAGAAGAGAAATGAAGAGAAAAGAAGAGAAAGAGAAAGGAGAGAAAAGAAAAGAAGAGTAAAGAGAAAAGAAGAGAAAGGAAGAGAAAAGAAGAGAAAGAGAAAGGAGAGAAAAGAAAAGAAGAGTTTAGAGAAAAGAGAAAAGAAGAGACAGGAAGAGAAATGACGAGAGAAGAGAAAATAGAAAGAAAACAAGCGAAAAGAGAAAAGAGAAGACATAGAAAAGAATAGAAAAGAGAAAAGAGAACAGAAGAGAAAAGCAGAGAGATGAAAAAAGAGAAAAGAGGAGAAAAGATGAAATTAGAAAAGCGAAAAGAGGAGAAAAGAGAAAAGAAGAGAAAAGAGAAAAGAGAAAGGGATAAAGAAGAGAAAACAAGAGAAAAGAGAAAAGAAGTGAAAAGAGAAAGGGGTAAAGAAGAGAAAAGAAGCTAAAAGAGAAAAAAAACCTAAAAGAGAAAAAAGTGAAAAGAAGAGAAAAGAGAAAAGAGAAAGGGTCAAAGAAGAGAAAACAAGAGAAAAGAGAATAGAGAAAAGAAGAGAAAAGAAGAGAAAGGAGAAAGGGGTAAAGAAGAGAAAAGAAGTGAAAAGAGAAAAGAGAAGAGAAAAGAAGAGAAAAGAGAAAAGAGAAGAGAAAAGAAGAGAAAAGAGAAATGAGAAAGGGTTAAAGAAGAGAAAACAAGAGAAAAGAGAAATGAGAAAAGAAGAGAAAAGAAGAGAAAGGAGAAAGGGGTAAAGAAGAGAAAAGAAGAGAAAAGAGAAAAGAAGGGAAATGAAGAGAAAAGAAGAGAAAAGAGAAAAGAGAAAGGGGAAAGAAGAGAAAAGAAGTGAAAAGAGAAAAGAAGAGAAATGAAGAGAAAAGAAGAGAAAAGAGAAAAAAGAAAGGGGTAAAGAAGAGAAAAGAGAAAAGAAGAGAAAAGAAGAGAAATGAAGAGAAAAGAGAAAAGAGAAAAGAAGAGAAAAGAAGAGAAAAGGGAAAAGAAGACAAAACAAGAGAAAAGAGAAAAGAAGAGAAAACAAGGGAAAAGACAAAAGAAGAGAAATGAAGAGAAAAGAAGAGAAAAGAGAAAAGAGAACAGAAGAGAAAAGCAGAGAGATGAAAAAAGAGAAAAGAAGAGAAAAGATGAAATTAGAAAAGCGAAAAGAGGAGAAAAGAGAAAAGAAGAGAAAAGAAAAGAAGTGAAAAGAGAAAAGAGAAAGGGTTCATGAAGGGAAAACAAGAGAAAAGAGAAAAGAAGAGAAAAGAGAAAGGGGTAAAGAAGAGAAAAGAAGCGAAAAGAGAAAAAAAAGCTAAAAGAGAAAAGAGAAAAAAGTGAAAAGAAGAGAAAAGAGAAAAGAGAAAGGGTGAAAGAAGAGAAAACAAGAGAAAAGAGAAAAGAGAAAAGAAGAGAAAAGAAGAGAAAGGAGAAAGGGGTAAAGAAGAGAAAAGAAGAGAAATGAAGAGAAAAGACAAAAGAAGAGAAAACAAGAGCAAAGAGAAAAGAGAAAAGAAGAGAAAACAAGAGAAAAGAGAAAAATGAAAGGGCCAAAGAAGAGAAAAGAAGAGAAAAAGAAAAGAATAGAAAAGAAGAGAAAAGAGAAATGAGAAAAGAAGAGAATTAGAAAAGGAAAGAAGAGAAATGAAGAGAAAAGAGAAAAGAAGAGAAAAGAAGAGAAATGAAGAGAAAAGAGAAAAGAGAAAAGAAGAGAAAAGAAGAGAAAAGGGAAAAGAAGACAAAACAAGAGAAAAGTGAAAAGAAGAGAAAACAAGAGAAAAGACAAAAGAAGAGAAATGAAGAGAAAAGAAGAGAAAAGAGAAATGAGAAAAGAAGAGAAAACAAGAGAAAAGAGAAAAGAAGAGAAAAGAGAAAGGGGTAATACAGAGAAAACAAGAGAAAAGAGAAAAGAAGAGAAAACAAGAGAAAAGAGAAAAGAAGAGAACAGAAGAGAAAGGGGTAAAGTAGAGAAAACAAGAGAAAAGAGAAATGAAGAGAAAAGAAGAGAGAAGAGAAAGGAGAAAAGAAGGGAAAACAAGAGAAAAGAGAAAAGAAGAAAAAAGACAAGAAGTGTAAAGAGAAAAGAGAAAAGAAGAGAAAAGAAGAGAAAGAGAAAGGAGAGAAAAGAAAAGAACAGTAAAGAGAAAAGAGAAAAGAAGAGAAAGTACGAGAAAAGAAGAGAAAGAGAAAGGAGAGAAAAGAAAAGAAGAGTTTAGAGAAAAGAGAAAAGAACAGACAGGAAGAGAAATGACGAGAGAAGAGAAAATAGAAAGAAAACAAGCGAAAAGAGAAAAGAGAAGACATAGAAAAGAATAGAAAAGAGAAAAGAGATCAGAAGAGAAAAGCAGAGAGATGAAAAAAGAGAAAAGAGGAGAAAAGATGAAATTAGAAAAGCGAAAAGAGGAGAAAAGAGAAAAGAGAAAAGAGAAAGGGTTAAAGAAGGGAAAACAAGAGAAAAGAGAAAAGAAGAGAAAAGAGAAAGGGGTAAAGAAGAGAAAAGAAGCTAAAAGAGAAAAAAAAGCTAAAAGAGAAAAGAGAAAAAAGTGAAAAGAAGAGAAAAGAGAAAAGAGAAAGGGATAAAGAAGAGAAAACAAGAGAAAAGAGAATAGAGAAAAGAAGAGAAAAGAAGAGAAAGGAGAAAGGGGTAAAGAAGAGAAAAGAAGAGAAAAAAGAGAAAAGAGAAAGGGGAAAAAACGAAAAAAGAGAAAAGAAAAGAGAAAAGAAGAGAAAAGAGAAAAGAGATAAGAAGGGAAAAGAAGAGAAAAGAGAAAAGAGAAAAGAAGACAAAACAAGAGAAAAGAGAAAAGAAGAGAAAACAAGAGAAAAGACAAAAGAAGAGAAATGAAGAGAAAAGAAGAGAAAGAGAAAGGAGAGAAAAGAAAAGAAGAGTTTAGAGAAAAGAGAAAAGAAGAGACAGGAAGAGAAATGACGAGAGAAGAGAAAATAGAAAGAAAACAAGCGAAAAGAGAAAAGAGAAGACATAGAAAAGAATAGAAAAGAGAACAGAAGAGAAATGCAGAGAGATGAAAAAAGAGAAAAGAGGAGAAAAGATGAAATTAGAAAAGCGAAAAGAGGAGAAAAGAGAAAAGAAGAGAAAAGAGAAAAGAGAAAGGGTTAAAGAAGAGAAAACAGGAGAAAAGAGAAAAGAAGTGAAAAGAGAAAGGGGTAAAGAAGAGAAAAGAAGCTAAAAGAGAAAAAAAACCTAAAAGAGAAAAGAGAAAAAAGTGAAAAGAAGAGAAAAGAGAAAAGAGAAAGGGTTAAAGAAGAGAAAACAAGAGAAAAGAGAATAGAGAAAAGAAGAGAAAAGAAGAGAAAGGAGAAACGGGTAAAGAAGAGAAAAGAAGAGAAAAGAGATAAGAAGAGAAATGAAGAGAAAAGAGAAAAGAGAAAGGGTAAAGAAGAGAAAAGAAGTGAAAAGAGAAAAGAAGAAAAATGAAGAGAAAAGAAGAGAAAAGAGAAAAGAGAAGAGAAAAGAAGAGAAAAGAGAAAAGAAGAGAAAAGAAGAGAAAAGAGAAATGAGAAATGGTTAAAGAAGAGAAAACAAGAGAAAAGAGAAATGAGAAAAGAAGAGAAAAGAAGAGAAAGGAGAAAGGGGTAAAGAAGAGAAAAGAAGAGAAAAGAGAAAAGAAGGGAAATGAAAAGAAGAGAAAAGAGAAAAGAGAAAGGGTAAAGAAGAGAAAAGAAGTGAAAAGAGAAAAGAAGAGAAATGAAGAGAAAAGAAGAGAAAAGAGAAAAAAGAAAGGGGTAAAGAAGAGAAAAAGAAAAGAATAGAAAAGAAGAGAAAAGTAGAGAAAAGAGAAAGGGTTAAAGAAGAGAAAAGAAGTGAAAAGAGAAAAATGAAAGGGGTAAAGAAGAGAAAAGAAGAGAATTACAAAAGGAAAGAATAGAAAAGAAGAGAAAAGAGAAAAGAGAAATGAGAAAAGAAGAGAATTAGAAAAGGAAAGAAGAGAAATGAAGAGAAAAGAGATCCGAAGAGAAAAGAAGAGCAAACAAGAGAAATGAGAAAAGAAGAGCAAAGAAGAGAAAAGAAGAGAAATGAAGAGAAAAGAAGAGAAAGAGAAAGGAGAGAAAAGAAAAGAAGAGTATAGAGAAAAGAGAAAAGAAGAGAAAGGAAGAGAAAAGAAGAGAAAGAGAAAGGAGAGAAAAGGAAAGAAGAGTTCAGAGAAAAGAGAAAAGAAGAGACAGGAAGAGAAATGACGAGAAAAGAGAAAATAGAAAGAAAACAAGCGAAAAGAGAAAAGAGAAGACATAGAAAAGAATAGAAAAGAGAAAAGAGAACAGAAGAGAAAAGCAGAGAGATGAAAAAAGAGAAAAGAAGAGAAAAGATGAAATTAGAAAAGCGAAAAGAGAAGAAAAGAGAAAACAAGAGAAAAGAGAAAAGAAGAGAAAAGAAGTGAAAAGAGAAAGGGGTAAAGAAGAGAAAAGAAGCTAAAAGAGAAAAAAAAGCTAAAAGAGAAAAGAGAAAAAAGTGAAAAGAAGAAAAAAGAGAAAAGAGAAAGGGTGACAGAAGAGAAAACAAGAGAAAAGAGAAAAGTGAAAAGAAGAGAAAAGAAGAGAAAGGAGAAAGGGGTAAAGAAGAGAAAAGAAGAGAACAGAGAAAAGAAGAGAAAAGAAGAGAAATGAAGAGAAAAGAGAAAAGAAGAGAAAACAAGAGCAAAGAGAAAAGAGAAAAGAAGAGAAAACAAGAGAAAAGAGAAACTTGAAAGGGCCAAAGAAGAGAAAAAGAAAAGAATAGAAAAGAAGAGAAAAGAGAAATGAGAAAAGAAGAGAATTAGAAAAGGAAAGAAGAGAAATGAAGAGAAAAGAGAAAAGAAGAGAAATGAAGAAAAAAGAGAAAAGAGAAGAGAAGAGAAAAGAAGAGAAAAGGGAAAAGAAGACAAAACAAGAGAAAAGAGAAAAGAAGAGAAAACAAGAGAAAAGACAAAAGAAGAGAAATGAAGAGAAAAGAAGAGAAAAGAGAAATGAGAAAAGAAGAGAAAACAAGAGAAAAGAGAAAAGAAGAGAAAAGAAGAGAAAAGAGAAAGGGGTAAAGCAGAGAAAACAAGAGAAAAGAGAAAAGAAGAGAAAACAAGAGAAAAGAGAAAAGAAGAGAAAAGAAGAGAAAAGCGAAAAGAGAAAGGGGTAAAGCAGAGAAAACAAGAGAAAAGAGAAATGAAGAGAAAAGAAGAGAGAAGAGAAAGGAGAAAAGAAGGGAAAACAAGAGAAAAGAGAAAAGAAGAGAAAACAAGAGAAAAGACAAAAGAAGAGAAATGAAGAGAAAAGAAGAGAAAAGAGAAATGAGAAAAGAAGAGAAAACAAGAGAAAAGAGAAAAGAAGAGAAAACAAGAGAAAAGACAAAAGAAGAGAAATGAAGAGAAAAGAAGAGAAAAGAGAAATGAGAAAAGGAGAGAAAACAAGAGAAAAGAGAAAAGAAGAGAAAAGAAGAGAAAAGAGAAAAGAGAAAGGGGTAAAGCAGAGAAAACAAGAGAAAAGAGAAAAGAAGAGAAAACAAGAGAAAAGAGAAAAGAAGAGAAAAGAAGAGAAAAGAGAAAAGAGAAAGGGGTAAAGCAGAGAAAACAAGAGAAAAGAGAAATGAAGAGAAAAGAAGAGAGAAGAGAAAGGAGAAAAGAAGGGAAAACAAGAGAAAAGAGAAAAGAAGAAAAAAGACAAGAAGTGTAAAGAGAAAAGAGAAAAGAAGAGAAAAGAAGAGAAATGAAGAGAAAAGTGATCCGAAGAGAAAAGAAGAGCAAACAAGAGAAATGAGAAAAGAAGAGCAAAGAAGAGAAAAGAAGAGAAATGAAGAGAAAAGAAGAGAAAGAGAAAGGAGAGAAAAGAAAAGAAGAGTAAAGAGAAAAGAGAAAAGAAGAGAAAGGAAGAGAAAAGAAGAGAAAGAGAAAGGAGAGAAAAGAAAAGAAGAGTTTAGAGAAAAGAGAAAAGAAGAGACAGGAAGAGAAATGACGAGAGAAGAGAAAATAGAAAGAAAACAAGCGAAAAGAGAAAAGAGAAGACATAGAAAAGAATAGAAAAGAGAAAAGAGAACAGAAGAGAAAAGCAGAGAGATGAAAAAAGAGAAAAGATGAAATTAGAAAAGCGAAAAGGGGAGAAAAGAGAAAAGAAGAGAAAAGAGAAAAGAGAAAGGGTTAAAGAAGGGAAAACAAGAGAAAAGAGAAAAGAAGAGAAAAGAAGTGAAAAGAGAAAGGGGTAGAGAAGAGAAAAGAAAATAAAAGTGAAAAAAAACCTAAAAGAGAAAAGAGAAAAAAGTGAAAAGAAGAGAAAAGAGAAAAGAGAAAGGGTTAAAGAAGAGAAAACAAGAGAAAAGAGAATAGAGAAAAGAAGAGAAAAGAAGAGAAAAGAAGAGAAAGTAGAAAGGGGTAAAGAAGAGAAAAGAAGAGAAAAGAGAAAAGAAGAGAAATGAAGAGAAAAGAGAAAAGAGAAAGGGTAAAGAAGAGAAAAGAAGTGAAAAGAGAAAAGAAGAGAAATGAAGAGAAAAGAAGAAAAATGAGAAAAGAAGAGAAAAGAGAAATGAGAAAGGGTTAAAGAAGAGAAAACAAGAGAAAAGAGAAATGAGAAAAGAAGAGAAAGGAGAAAGGGGTAAAGAAGAGAAAAGAAGAGAAAAGAGAAAAGAAGGGAAATGAAGAGAAAAGAAGAGAAAAGAGAAAAGAGAAAGGGTAAAGAAGAGAAAAGAAGTGAAAAGAGAAAAATGAAAGGGGTAAAGAAGAGAAAAGAAGAGAAAAAGAAAAGAATAGAAAAGAAGAGAAAAGAGAAAAGAGAAATGAGAAAAGAAGAGAATTAGAAAAGGAAAGAAGAGAAATGAAGAGAAAAGAGATCCGAAGAGAAAAGAAGAGCAAACAAGAGAAATGAGAAAAGAAGAGCAAAGAAGAGAAAAGAAGAGAAATGAAGAGAAAAGAAGAGAAAGAGAAAGGAGAGAAAAGAAAAGAAGAGTATAGAGAAAAGAGAAAAGAAGAGAAAGGAAGAGAAAAGAAGAGAAAGAGAAAGGAGAGAAAAGGAAAGAAGAGTTCAGAGAAAAGAGAAAAGAAGAGACAGGAAGAGAAATGACGAGAAAAGAGAAAATAGAAAGAAAACAAGCGAAAAGAGAAAAGAGAAGACATAGAAAAGAATAGAAAAGAGAAAAGAGAACAGAAGAGAAAAGCAGAGAGATGAAAAAAGAGAAAAGAAGAGAAAAGATGAAATTAGAAAAGCGAAAAGAGGAGAAAAGAGAAAACAAGAGAAAAGAGAAAAGAAGAGAAAAGAAGTGAAAAGAGAAAGGGGTAAAGAAGAGAAAAGAAGCTAAAAGAGAAAAAAAAGCTAAAAGAGAAAAGAGAAAAAAGTGAAAAGAAGAGAAAAGAGAAAAGAGAAAGGGTGACAGAAGAGAAAACAAGAGAAAAGAGAAAAGAGAAAAGAAGAGAAAAGAAGAGAAAGGAGAAAAGGGTAAAGAAGAGAAAAGAAGAGAAAAGAGAAAAGAAGAGAAAAGAAGAGAAATGAAGAGAAAAGAGAAAAGAAGAGAAAACAAGAGCAAAGAGAAAAGAGAAAAGAAGAGAAAACAAGAGAAAAGAGAAACTTGAAAGGGCCAAAGAAGAGAAAAGAAGAGAAAAAGAAAAGAATAGAAAAGAAGAGAAAAGAGAAATGAGAAAAGAAGAGAATTAGAAAAGGAAAGAAGAGAAATGAAGAGAAAAGAGAAAAGAAGAGAAAAGAAGAGAAATGAAGAGAAAAGAGAAAAGAGAAGAGAAGAGAAAAGAAGTGAAAAGAGAAAAGAAGAGAAAACAAGAGAAAAGACAAAAGAAGAGAAATGAAGAGAAAAGAAGAGAAAAGAGAAATGAGAAAAGAAGAGAAAACAGGAGAAAAGAGAACAGAAGAGAAAACAAGAGAAAAGACAAAAGAAGAGAAATGAAGAGAAAAGAAGAGAAAAGAGAAATGAGAAAAGAAGAGAAAACAAGAGAAAAGAGAAAAGAAGAGAAAAGAAGAGAAAAGAGAAAAGAGAAAGGGGTAAAGCAGAGAAAACAAGAGAAAAGAGAAAAGAAGAGAAAACAAGAGAAAAGAGAAAAGAAGAGAAAAGAGAAAAGAGAAAGGGGTAAAGCAGAGAAAACAAGAGAAAAGAGAAATGAAGAGAAAAGAAGAGAGAAGAGAAAGGAGAAAAGAAGGGAAAACAAGAGAAAAGAGAAAAGAAGAAAAAAGACAAGAAGTGTAAAGAGAAAAGAGAAAAGAAGAGAAAAGAAGAGAAATGAAGAGAAAAGTGATCCGAAGAGAAAAGAAGAGCAAACAAGAGAAATGAGAAAAGAAGAGCAAAGAAGAGAAAAGAAGAGAAATGAAGAGAAAAGAAGAGAAAGAGAAAGGAGAGAAAAGAAAAGAAGAGTAAAGAGAAAAGAGAAAAGAAGAGAAAGGAAGAGAAAAGAAGAGAAAGAGAAAGGAGAGAAAAGAAAAGAAGAGTTTAGAGAAAAGAGAAAAGAAGAGACAGGAAGAGAAATGACGAGAGAAGAGAAAATAGAAAGAAAACAAGCGAAAAGAGAAAAGAGAAGACATAGAAAAGAATAGAAAAGAAAAAAGAGAACAGAAGAGAAAAGCAGCGAGATGAAAAAAGAGAAAAGAAGAGAAAAGATGAAATTAGAAAAGCGAAAAGAGGAGAAAAGAGAAAAGAAGAGAAAAGAAAAGAAGAGAAAAGAGAAAGGGTTAAAGAAGGGTAAACAAGAGAAAAGAGAAAAGAAGAGAAAAGAAGTGAAAAGAGAAAGGGGTAAAGAAGAGAAAAGAAGCTAAAAGAGAAAAAAAAGCTAAAAGAGAAAAGAGAAAAAAGTGAAAAGAAGAGAAAAGAGAAAAGAGAAAGGGTGAAAGAAGAGAAAACAAGAGAAAAGGGAAAAGAGAAAAGAAGAGAAAAGAAGAGAAAAGAAGAGAAAGGAGAAAGGGGTAAAGAAGAGAAGAGAAGAGAAAAGAGAAAAGAATAGAAAAGAAGAGAAAAGAGAAATGAGAAAAGAAGAGAATTAGAAAAGGAAAGAAGAGAAATGAAGAGAAAAGAGAAAAGAAGAGAAATGAAGAGAAAAGAGAAAAGAGAAAAGAAGAGAAAAGAAGAGAAAAGGGAAAAGAAGACAAAACAAGAGAAAAGAGAAAACAAGAGAAAAGACAAAAGAAGAGAAATGAAGAGAAAAGAAGAGAAAAGAGCAATGAGAAAAGAAGAGAAAACAAGAGAAAAGAGAAAAGAAGAGAAAAGAAGAGAAAAGAGAAAAGAGAAAGGGGTAAAGCAGAGAAAACAAGAGAAAAGAGAAAAGAAGAGAAAACAAGAGAAAAGAGAAAGGAGAAAAGAAGGGAAAACAAGAGAAAAGAGAAAAGAAGAAAAAAGACAAGAAGAGTAAAGAGAAAAGAGAAAAGAAGAGAAAAGAAGAGAAATGAAGAGAAAAGTGATCCGAAGAGAAAAGAAGAGCAAACAAGAGAAATGAGAAAAGAAGAGCAAAGAAGAGAAAAGAAGAGAAATGAAGAGAAAAGAAGAGAAAGAGAAAGGAGAGAAAAGAAAAGAAGAGTAAAGAGAAAAGAGAAAAGAAGAGAAAGGAAGAGAAAAGAAGAGAAAGAGAAAGGAGAGAAAAGGAAAGAAGAGTTTAGAGAAAAGAGAAAAGAAGAGACAGGAAGAGAAATGACGAGAAAAGAGAAAATAGAAAGAAAACAAGCGAAAAGAGAAAAGAGAAGACATAGAAAAGAATAGAAAAGAGAAAAGAGAACAGAAGAGAAAAGCAGCGAGATGAAAAAAGAGAAAAGAAGAGAAAAGATGAAATTAGAAAAGCGAAAAGAGGAGAAAAGAGAAAAGAAGAGAAAAGAAAAGAAGAGAAAAGAGAAAAGAGAAAGGGTTAAAGAAGGGTAAACAAGAGAAAAGAGAAAAGAAGAGAAAAGAAGTGAAAAGAGAAAGGGGTAAAGAAGAGAAAAGAAGCTAAAAGAGAAAAAAAAGCTAAAAGAGAAAAGAGAAAAAAGTGAAAAGAAGAGAAAAGAGAAAAGAGAAAGGGTGAAAGAAGAGAAAACAAGAGAAAAGGGAAAAGAGAAAAGAAGAGAAAAGAAGAGAAAAGAAGAGAAAGGAGAAAGGGGTAAAGAAGAGAAAAGAAGAGAAAAGAGAAAAGAAGAGAAATGAAGAGAAAAGAGAAAAGAAGAGAAAACAAGAGCAAAGAGAAAAGAGAAAAGACGAGAAAACAAGAGAAAAGAGAAAAATGAAAGGGCCAAAGAAGAGAAAAGAAGAGAAAAGAAAAGAAGAGAAAAGAAGAGAAAAGAGAAATGAGAAAAGAAGAGAATTAGAAAAGGAAAGAAGAGAAATGAAGAGAAAAGAGAAAAGAAGAGAAAAGAAGAGAAAACAAGAGAAAAGAGAAAAGAAGAGAAAAGAAGAGAAAAGGGAAAAGAAGACAAAACAAGAGAAAAGAGAAAACAAGAGAAAAGACAAAAGAAGAGAAATGAAGAGAAAAGAAGAGAAAAGAGCAATGAGAAAAGAAGAGAAAACAAGAGAAAAGAGAAAAGAAGAGAAAAGAAGAGAAAAGAAGAGAAAAGAGAAAGGGGTAAAGCAGAGAAAACAAGAGAAAAGAGAAAAGAAGAGAAAACAAGAGAAAAGAGAAAAGAAGAGAAAAGAGAAAAGAGAAAGGGGTAAAGCAGAGAAAACAAGAGAAAAGAGAAAAGAAGAGAAAACAAGAGAAAAGAGAAAAGAAGAGAAAAGAAGAGAAAAGAGAAAGGGGTAAAGCAGAGAAAACAAGAGAAAAGAGAAATGAAGAGAAAAGAAGAGAGAAGAGAAAGGAGAAAAGAAGGGAAAACAAGAGAAAAGAGAAAAGAAGAAAAAAGACAAGAAGAGTAAAGAGAAAAGAGAAAAGAAGAGAAAAGAAGAGAAATGAAGAGAAAAGTGATCCGAAGAGAAAAGAAGAGCAAACAAGAGAAATGAGAAAAGAAGAGCAAAGAAGAGAAAAGAAGAGAAATGAAGAGAAAAGAAGAGAAAGAGAAAGGAGAGAAAAGAAAAGAAGAGTAAAGAGAAAAGAGAAAAGAAGAGAAAGGAAGAGAAAAGAAGAGAAAGAGAAAGGAGAGAAAAGGAAAGAAGAGTTTAGAGAAAAGAGAAAAGAAGAGACAGGAAGAGAAATGACGAGAAAAGAGAAAATAGAAAGAAAACAAGCGAAAAGAGAAAAGAGAAGACATAGAAAAGAATAGAAAAGAGAAAAGAGAACAGAAGAGAAAAGCAGAGAGATGAAAAAAGAGAAAAGAAGAGAAAAGATGAAATTAGAAAAGCGAAAAGAGAAGAAAAGAGAAAACAAGAGAAAAGAGAAAAGAAGAGAAAAGAAGTGAAAAGAGAAAGGGGTAAAGAAGAGAAAAGAAGCTAAAAGAGAAAAAAAAGCTAAAAGAGAAAAGAGAAAAAAGTGAAAAGAAGAAAAAAGAGAAAAGAGAAAGGGTGACAGAAGAGAAAACAAGAGAAAAGAGAAAAGTGAAAAGAAGAGAAAAGAAGAGAAAGGAGAAAGGGGTAAAGAAGAGAAAAGAAGAGAACAGAGAAAAGAAGAGAAAAGAAGAGAAATGAAGAGAAAAGAGAAAAGAAGAGAAAACAAGAGCAAAGAGAAAAGAGAAAAGAAGAGAAAACAAGAGAAAAGAGAAACATGAAAGGGCCAAAGAAGAGAAAAAGAAAAGAATAGAAAAGAAGAGAAAAGAGAAATGAGAAAAGAAGAGAATTAGAAAAGGAAAGAAGAGAAATGAAGAGAAAAGAGAAAAGAAGAGAAATGAAGAGAAAAGAGAAAAGAGAAGAGAAGAGAAAAGAAGAGAAAAGGGAAAAGAAGACAAAACAAGAGAAAAGAGAAAAGAAGAGAAAACAAGAGAAAAGACAAAAGAAGAGAAATGAAGAGAAAAGAAGAGAAAAGAGAAATGAGAAAAGAAGAGAAAACAAGAGAAAAGAGAAAAGAAGAGAAAAGAAGAGAAAAGAGAAAGGGGTAAAGCAGAGAAAACAAGAGAAAAGAGAAAAGAAGAGAAAACAAGAGAAAAGAGAAAAGAAGAGAAAAGAAGAGAAAAGCGAAAAGAGAAAGGGGTAAAGCAGAGAAAACAAGAGAAAAGAGAAATGAAGAGAAAAGAAGAGAGAAGAGAAAGGAGAAAAGAAGGGAAAACAAGAGAAAAGAGAAAAGAAGAGAAAACAAGAGAAAAGACAAAAGAAGAGAAATGAAGAGAAAAGAAGAGAAAAGAGAAATGAGAAAAGAAGAGAAAACAAGAGAAAAGAGAAAAGAAGAGAAAACAAGAGAAAAGACAAAAGAAGAGAAATGAAGAGAAAAGAAGAGAAAAGAGAAATGAGAAAAGGAGAGAAAACAAGAGAAAAGAGAAAAGAAGAGAAAAGAAGAGAAAAGAGAAAAGAGAAAGGGGTAAAGCAGAGAAAACAAGAGAAAAGAGAAATGAAGAGAAAACAAGAGAAAAGAGAAAAGAAGAGAAAAGAAGAGAAAAGAGAAAGGGGTAAAGCAGAGAAAACAAGAGAAAAGAGAAATGAAGAGAAAAGAAGAGAGAAGAGAAAGGAGAAAAGAAGGGAAAACAAGAGAAAAGAGAAAAGAAGAAAAAAGACAAGAAGTGTAAAGAGAAAAGAGAAAAGAAGAGAAAAGAAGAGAAATGAAGAGAAAAGTGATCCGAAGAGAAAAGAAGAGCAAACAAGAGAAATGAGAAAAGAAGAGCAAAGAAGAGAAAAGAAGAGAAATGAAGAGAAAAGAAGAGAAAGAGAAAGGAGAGAAAAGAAAAGAAGAGTAAAGAGAAAAGAGAAAAGAAGAGAAAGGAAGAGAAAAGAAGAGAAAGAGAAAGGAGAGAAAAGAAAAGAAGAGTTTAGAGAAAAGAGAAAAGAAGAGACAGGAAGAGAAATGACGAGAGAAGAGAAAATAGAAAGAAAACAAGCGAAAAGAGAAAAGAGAAGACATAGAAAAGAATAGAAAAGAGAAAAGAGAACAGAAGAGAAAAGCAGAGAGATGAAAAAAGAGAAAAGATGAAATTAGAAAAGCGAAAAGAGGAGAAAAGAGAAAAGAAGAGAAAAGAGAAAAGAGAAAGGGTTAAAGAAGGGAAAACAAGAGAAAAGAGAAAAGAAGAGAAAAGAAGTGAAAAGAGAAAGGGGTAGAGAAGAGAAAAGAAAATAAAAGAGAAAAAAAACCTAAAAGAGAAAAGAGAAAAAAGTGAAAAGAAGAGAAAAGAGAAAAGAGAAAGGGTTAAAGAAGAGAAAACAAGAGAAAAGAGAATAGAGAAAAGAAGAGAAAAGAAGAGAAAAGAAGAGAAAGTAGAAAGGGGTAAAGAAGAGAAAAGAAGAGAAAAGAGAAAAGAAGAGAAATGAAGAGAAAAGAGAAAAGAGAAAGGGTAAAGAAGAGAAAAGAAGTGAAAAGAGAAAAGAAGAGAAATGAAGAGAAAAGAAGAGAAATGAGAAAAGAAGAGAAAAGAGAAATGAGAAAGGGTTAAAGAAGAGAAAACAAGAGAAAAGAGAAATGAGAAAAGAAGAGAAAGGAGAAAGGGGTAAAGAAGAGAAAAGAAAAGAAAAGAGAAAAGAAGGGAAATGAAGAGAAAAGAAGAGAAAAGAGAAAAGAGAAAGGGTAAAGAAGAGAAAAGAAGTGAAAAGAGAAAAATGAAAGGGGTAAAGAAGAGAAAAGAAGAGAAAAAGAAAAGAATAGAAAAGAAGAGAAAAGAGAAAAGAGAAATGAGAAAAGAAGAGAATTAGAAAAGGAAAGAAGAGAAATGAAGAGAAAAGAGATCCGAAGAGAAAAGAAGAGCAAACAAGAGAAATGAGAAAAGAAGAGCAAAGAAGAGAAAAGAAGAGAAATGAAGAGAAAAGAAGAGAAAGAGAAAGGAGAGAAAAGAAAAGAAGAGTATAGAGAAAAGAGAAAAGAAGAGAAAGGAAGAGAAAAGAAGAGAAAGAGAAAGGAGAGAAAAGGAAAGAAGAGTTCAGAGAAAAGAGAAAAGAAGAGACAGGAAGAGAAATGACGAGAAAAGATAAAATAGAAAGAAAACAAGCGAAAAGAGAAAAGAGAAGACATAGAAAAGAATAGAAAAGAGAAAAGAGAACAGAAGAGAAAAGCAGAGAGATGAAAAAAGAGAAAAGAAGAGAAAAGATGAAATTAGAAAAGCGAAAAGAGGAGAAAAGAGAAAACAAGAGAAAAGAGAAAAGAAGAGAAAAGAAGTGAAAAGAGAAAGGGGTAAAGAAGAGAAAAGAAGCTAAAAGAGAAAAAAAAGCTAAAAGAGAAAAGAGAAAAAAGTGATAAGAAGAGAAAAGAGAAAAGAGAAAGGGTGACAGAAGAGAAAACAAGAGAAAAGAGAAAAGAGAAAAGAAGAGAAAAGAAGAGAAAGGAGAAAAGGGTAAAGAAGAGAAAAGAAGAGAAAAGAGAAAAGAAGAGAAAAGAAGAGAAATGAAGAGAAAAGAGAAAAGAAGAGAAAACAAGAGCAAAGAGAAAAGAGAAAAGAAGAGAAAACAAGAGAAAAGAGAAACATGAAAGGGCCAAAGAAGAGAAAAGAAGAGAAAAAGAAAAGAATAGAAAAGAAGAGAAAAGAGAAATGAGAAAAGAAGAGAATTAGAAAAGGAAAGAAGAGAAATGAAGAGAAAAGAGATCCGAAGAGAAAAGAAGAGCAAACAAGAGAAATGAGAAAAGAAGAGCAAAGAAGAGAAAAGAAGAGAAATGAAGAGAAAAGAAGAGAAAGAGAAAGGAGAGAAAAGAAAAGAAGAGTATAGAGAAAAGAGAAAAGAAGAGAAAGGAAGAGAAAAGAAGAGAAAGAGAAAGGAGAGAAAAGGAAAGAAGAGTTCAGAGAAAAGAGAAAAGAAGAGACAGGAAGAGAAATGACGAGAAAAGAGAAAATAGAAAGAAAACAAGCGAAAAGAGAAAAGAGAAGACATAGAAAAGAATAGAAAAGAGAAAAGAGAACAGAAGAGAAAAGCAGAGAGATGAAAAAAGAGAAAAGAAGAGAAAAGATGAAATTAGAAAAGCGAAAAGAGGAGAAAAGAGAAAACAAGAGAAAAGACAAAAGAAGAGAAAAGAAGTGAAAAGAGAAAGGGGTAAAGAAGAGAAAAGAAGCTAAAAGAGAAAAAAAAGCTAAAAGAGAAAAGAGAAAAAAGTGAAAAGAAGAGAAAAGAGAAAAGAGAAAGGGTGACAGAAGAGAAAACAAGAGAAAAGAGAAAAGAGAAAAGAAGAGAAAAGAAGAGAAAGGAGAAAAGGGTAAAGAAGAGAAAAGAAGAGAAAAGAGAAAAGAAGAGAAATGAAGAGAAAAGAGAAAAGAAGAGAAAACAAGAGCAAAGAGAAAAGAGAAAAGAAGAGAAAACAAGAGAAAAGAGAAACATGAAAGGGCCAAAGAAGAGAAAAGAAGAGAAAAAGAAAAGAATAGAAAAGAAGAGAAAAGAGAAATGAGAAAAGAAGAGAATTAGAAAAGGAAAGAAGAGAAATGAAGAGAAAAGAGAAAAGAAGAGAAAAGAAGAGAAATGAAGAGAAAAGAGAAAAGAGAAGAGAAGAGAAAAGAAGTGAAAAGAGAAAAGAAGAGAAAACAAGAGAAAAGACAAAAGAAGAGAAATGAAGAGAAAAGAAGAGAAAAGAGAAATGAGAAAAGAAGAGAAAACAGGAGAAAAGAGAACAGAAGAGAAAACAAGAGAAAAGACAAAAGAAGAGAAATGAAGAGAAAAGAAGAGAAAAGAGAAATGAGAAAAGAAGAGAAAACAAGAGAAAAGAGAAAAGAAGAGAAAAGAAGAGAAAAGAGAAAAGAGAAAGGGGTAAAGCAGAGAAAACAAGAGAAAAGAGAAAAGAAGAGAAAACAAGAGAAAAGAGAAAAGAAGAGAAAAGAAGAGAAAAGAGAAAAGAAGAGAAAACAAGAGCAAAGAGAAAAGAGAAAAGACGAGAAAACAAGAGAAAAGAGAAAAATGAAAGGGCCAAAGAAGAGAAAAGAAGAGAAAAGAAAAGAATAGAAAAGAAGAGAAAAGAGAAATGAGAAAAGAAGAGAATTAGAAAAGGAAAGAAGAGAAATGAAGAGAAAAGAGAAAAGAAGAGAAATGAAGAGAAAAGAGAAAAGAGAAAAGAAGAGAAAAGAAGAGAAAAGGGAAAACAAGAGAAAAGACAAAAGAAGAGAAATGATGAGAAAAGAAGAGAAAAGAGCAATGAGAAAAGAAGAGAAAACAAGAGAAAAGAGAAAAGAAGAGAAATGAAGAGAAAAGAAGAGAAAAGAGCAATGAGAAAAGAAGAGAAAACAAGAGAAAAGAGAAAAGAAGAGAAAAGAAGAGAAAAGAAGAGAAAAGAGAAAGGGGTAAAGCAGAGAAAACAAGAGAAAAGAGAAAAGAAGAGAAAACAAGAGAAAAGAGAAAAGAAGAGAAAAGAAGAGAAAAGAGAAAAGAGAAAGGGGTAAAGCAGAGAAAACAAGAGAAAAGAGAAAAGAAGAGAAAACAAGAGAAAAGAGAAAAGAAGAGAAAAGAAGAGAAAAGAGAAAGGGGTAAAGCAGAGAAAACAAGAGAAAAGAGAAATGAAGAGAAAAGAAGAGAGAAGAGAAAGGAGAAAAGAAGGGAAAACAAGAGAAAAGAGAAAAGAAGAAAAAAGACAAGAAGAGTAAAGAGAAAAGAGAAAAGAAGAGAAAAGAAGAGAAAGAGAAAGGAGAGAAAAGAAAAGAAGAGTATAGAGAAAAGAGAAAAGAAGAGAAAGGAAGAGAAAAGAAGAGAAAGAGAAAGGAGAGAAAAGGAAAGAAGAGTTCAGAGAAAAGAGAAAAGAAGAGACAGGAAGAGAAATGACGAGAAAAGAGAAAATAGAAAGAAAACAAGCGAAAAGAGAAAAGAGAAGACATAGAAAAGAATAGAAAAGAGAAAAGAGAACAGAAGAGAAAAGCAGAGAGATGAAAAAAGAGAAAAGAAGAGAAAAGATGAAATTAGAAAAGCGAAAAGAGGAGAAAAGAGAAAACAAGAGAAAAGAGAAAAGAAGAGAAAAGAAGTGAAAAGAGAAAGGGGTAAAGAAGAGAAAAGAAGCTAAAAGAGAAAAAAAAGCTAAAAGAGAAAAGAGAAAAAAGTGAAAAGAAGAGAAAAGAGAAAAGAGAAAGGGTGACAGAAGAGAAAACAAGAGAAAAGAGAAAAGAGAAAAGAAGAGAAAAGAAGAGAAAGGAGAAAAGGGTAAAGAAGAGAAAAGAAGAGAAAAGAGAAAAGAAGAGAAAAGAAGAGAAATGAAGAGAAAAGAGAAAAGAAGAGAAAACAAGAGCAAAGAGAAAAGAGAAAAGAAGAGAAAACAAGAGAAAAGAGAAACATGAAAGGGCCAAAGAAGAGAAAAGAAGAGAAAAAGAAAAGAATAGAAAAGAAGAGAAAAGAGAAATGAGAAAAGAAGAGAATTAGAAAAGGAAAGAAGAGAAATGAAGAGAAAAGAGAAAAGAAGAGAAAAGAAGAGAAATGAAGAGAAAAGAGAAAAGAGAAGAGAAGAGAAAAGAAGTGAAAAGAGAAAAGAAGAGAAAACAAGAGAAAAGACAAAAGAAGAGAAATGAAGAGAAAAGAAGAGAAAAGAGAAATGAGAAAAGAAGAGAAAACAGGAGAAAAGAGAACAGAAGAGAAAACAAGAGAAAAGACAAAAGAAGAGAAATGAAGAGAAAAGAAGAGAAAAGAGAAATGAGAAAAGAAGAGAAAACAAGAGAAAAGAGAAAAGAAGAGAAAAGAAGAGAAAAGAGAAAAGAGAAAGGGGTAAAGCAGAGAAAACAAGAGAAAAGAGAAAAGAAGAGAAAACAAGAGAAAAGAGAAAAGAAGAGAAAAGAAGAGAAAAGAGAAAAGAGAAAGGGGTAAAGCAGAGAAAACAAGAGAAAAGAGAAATGAAGAGAAAAGAAGAGAGAAGAGAAAGGAGAAAAGAAGGGAAAACAAGAGAAAAGAGAAAAGAAGAAAAAAGACAAGAAGTGTAAAGAGAAAAGAGAAAAGAAGAGAAAAGAAGAGAAATGAAGAGAAAAGTGATCCGAAGAGAAAAGAAGAGCAAACAAGAGAAATGAGAAAAGAAGAGCAAAGAAGAGAAAAGAAGAGAAATGAAGAGAAAAGAAGAGAAAGAGAAAGGAGAGAAAAGAAAAGAAGAGTAAAGAGAAAAGAGAAAAGAAGAGAAAGGAAGAGAAAAGAAGAGAAAGAGAAAGGAGAGAAAAGAAAAGAAGAGTTTAGAGAAAAGAGAAAAGAAGAGACAGGAAGAGAAATGACGAGAGAAGAGAAAATAGAAAGAAAACAAGCGAAAAGAGAAAAGAGAAGACATAGAAAAGAATAGAAAAGAGAAAAGAGAACAGAAGAGAAAAGCAGCGAGATGAAAAAAGAGAAAAGAAGAGAAAAGATGAAATTAGAAAAGCGAAAAGAGGAGAAAAGAGAAAAGAAGAGAAAAGAAAAGAAGAGAAAAGAGAAAGGGTTAAAGAAGGGTAAACAAGAGAAAAGAGAAAAGAAGAGAAAAGAAGTGAAAAGAGAAAGGGGTAAAGAAGAGAAAAGAAGCTAAAAGAGAAAAAAAAGCTAAAAGAGAAAAGAGAAAAAAGTGAAAAGAAGACAAAAGAGAAAAGAGAAAGGGTGAAAGAAGAGAAAACAAGAGAAAAGGGAAAAGAGAAAAGAAGAGAAAAGAAGAGAAAAGAAGAGAAAGGAGAAAGGGGTAAAGAAGAGAAGAGAAGAGAAAAGAGAAAAGAATAGAAAAGAAGAGAAAAGAGAAATGAGAAAAGAAGAGAATTAGAAAAGGAAAGAAGAGAAATGAAGAGAAAAGAGAAAAGAGAAAAGAAGAGAAAAGAAGAGAAAAGGGAAAAGAAGACAAAACAAGAGAAAAGAGAAAACAAGAGAAAAGACAAAAGAAGAGAAATGAAGAGAAAAGAAGAGAAAAGAGCAATGAGAAAAGAAGAGAAAACAAGAGAAAAGAGAAAAGAAGAGAAAAGAAGAGAAAAGAGAAAAGAGAAAGGGGTAAAGCAGAGAAAACAAGAGAAAAGAGAAAAGAAGAGAAAACAAGAGAAAAGAGAAAAGAAGAGAAAAGAAGAGAAAAGAGAAAGGGGTAAAGCAGAGAAAACAAGAGAAAAGAGAAATGAAGAGAAAAGAAGAGAGAAGAGAAAGGAGAAAAGAAGGGAAAACAAGAGAAAAGAGAAAAGAAGAAAAAAGACAAGAAGAGTAAAGAGAAAAGAGAAAAGAAGAGAAAAGAAGAGAAATGAAGAGAAAAGTGATCCGAAGAGAAAAGAAGAGCAAACAAGAGAAATGAGAAAAGAAGAGCAAAGAAGAGAAAAGAAGAGAAATGAAGAGAAAAGAAGAGAAAGAGAAAGGAGAGAAAAGAAAAGAAGAGTAAAGAGAAAAGAGAAAAGAAGAGAAAGGAAGAGAAAAGAAGAGAAAGAGAAAGGAGAGAAAAGGAAAGAAGAGTTTAGAGAAAAGAGAAAAGAAGAGACAGGAAGAGAAATGACGAGAAAAGAGAAAATAGAAAGAAAACAAGCGAAAAGAGAAAAGAGAAGACATAGAAAAGAATAGAAAAGAGAAAAGAGAACAGAAGAGAAAAGCAGCGAGATGAAAAAAGAGAAAAGAAGAGAAAAGATGAAATTAGAAAAGCGAAAAGAGGAGAAAAGAGAAAAGAAGAGAAAAGAAAAGAAGAGAAAAGAGAAAAGAGAAAGGGTTAAAGAAGGGTAAACAAGAGAAAAGAGAAAAGAAGAGAAAAGAAGTGAAAAGAGAAAGGGGTAAAGAAGAGAAAAGAAGTGAAAAGAGAAAAGAAGAGAAATGAAGAGAAAAGAAGAGAAATGAGAAAAGAAGAGAAAAGAGAAATGAGAAAGGGTTAAAGAAGAGAAAACAAGAGAAAAGAGAAATGAGAAAAGAAGAGAAAGGAGAAAGGGGTAAAGAAGAGAAAAGAAGAGAAAAGAGAAAAGAAGGGAAATGAAGAGAAAAGAAGAGAAAAGAGAAAAGAGAAAGGGTAAAGAAGAGAAAAGAAGTGAAAAGAGAAAAATGAAAGGGGTAAAGAAGAGAAAAGAAGAGAAAAAGAAAAGAATAGAAAAGAAGAGAAAAGAGAAAAGAGAAATGAGAAAAGAAGAGAATTAGAAAAGGAAAGAAGAGAAATGAAGAGAAAAGAGATCCGAAGAGAAAAGAAGAGCAAACAAGAGAAATGAGAAAAGAAGAGCAAAGAAGAGAAAAGAAGAGAAATGAAGAGAAAAGAAGAGAAAGAGAAAGGAGAGAAAAGAAAAGAAGAGTATAGAGAAAAGAGAAAAGAAGAGAAAGGAAGAGAAAAGAAGAGAAAGAGAAAGGAGAGAAAAGGAAAGAAGAGTTCAGAGAAAAGAGAAAAGAAGAGACAGGAAGAGAAATGACGAGAAAAGAGAAAATAGAAAGAAAACAAGCGAAAAGAGAAAAGAGAAGACATAGAAAAGAATAGAAAAGAGAAAAGAGAACAGAAGAGAAAAGCAGAGAGATGAAAAAAGAGAAAAGAAGAGAAAAGATGAAATTAGAAAAGCGAAAAGCGGAGAAAAGAGAAAACAAGAGAAAAGAGAAAAGAAGAGAAAAGAAGTGAAAAGAGAAAGGGGTAAAGAAGAGAAAAGAAGCTAAAAGAGAAAAAAAAGCTAAAAGAGAAAAGAGAAAAAAGTGAAAAGAAGAGAAAAGAGAAAAGAGAAAGGGTGACAGAAGAGAAAACAAGAGAAAAGAGAAAAGAGAAAAGAAGAGAAAAGAAGAGAAAGGAGAAAAGGGTAAAGAAGAGAAAAGAAGAAAAAAGAGAAAAGAAGAGAAAAGAAGAGAAATGAAGAGAAAAGAGAAAAGAAGAGAAAACAAGAGCAAAGAGAAAAGAGAAAAGAAGAGAAAACAAGAGAAAAGAGAAACATGAAAGGGCCAAAGAAGAGAAAAGAAGAGAAAAAGAAAAGAATAGAAAAGAAGAGAAAAGAGAAATGAGAAAAGAAGAGAATTAGAAAAGGAAAGAAGAGAAATGAAGAGAAAAGAGATCCGAAGAGAAAAGAAGAGCAAACAAGAGAAATGAGAAAAGAAGAGCAAAGAAGAGAAAAGAAGAGAAATGAAGAGAAAAGAAGAGAAAGAGAAAGGAGAGAAAAGAAAAGAAGAGTATAGAGAAAAGAGAAAAGAAGAGAAAGGAAGAGAAAAGAAGAGAAAGAGAAAGGAGAGAAAAGGAAAGAAGAGTTCAGAGAAAAGAGAAAAGAAGAGACAGGAAGAGAAATGACGAGAAAAGAGAAAATAGAAAGAAAACAAGCGAAAAGAGAAAAGAGAAGACATAGAAAAGAATAGAAAAGAGAAAAGAGAACAGAAGAGAAAAGCAGAGAGATGAAAAAAGAGAAAAGAAGAGAAAAGATGAAATTAGAAAAGCGAAAAGAGGAGAAAAGAGAAAACAAGAGAAAAGAGAAAAGAAGAGAAAAGAAGTGAAAAGAGAAAGGGGTAAAGAAGAGAAAAGAAGCTAAAAGAGAAAAAAAAGCTAAAAGAGAAAAGAGAAAAAAGTGAAAAGAAGAGAAAAGAGAAAAGAGAAAGGGTGACAGAAGAGAAAACAAGAGAAAAGAGAAAAGAAGAGAAAGGAGAAAAGGGTAAAGAAGAGAAAAGAAGAGAAAAGAGAAAAGAAGAGAAATGAAGAGAAAAGAGAAAAGAAGAGAAAACAAGAGCAAAGAGAAAAGAGAAAAGAAGAGAAAACAAGAGAAAAGAGAAACATGAAAGGGCCAAAGAAGAGAAAAGAAGAGAAAAAGAAAAGAATAGAAAAGAAGAGAAAAGAGAAATGAGAAAAGAAGAGAATTAGAAAAGGAAAGAAGAGAAATGAAGAGAAAAGAGAAAAGAAGAGAAAAGAAGAGAAATGAAGAGAAAAGAGAAAAGAGAAGAGAAGAGAAAAGAAGTGAAAAGAGAAAAGAAGAGAAAACAAGAGAAAAGACAAAAGAAGAGAAATGAAGAGAAAAGAAGAGAAAAGAGAAATGAGAAAAGAAGAGAAAACAGGAGAAAAGAGAACAGAAGAGAAAACAAGAGAAAAGACAAAAGAAGAGAAATGAAGAGAAAAGAAGAGAAAAGAGAAATGAGAAAAGAAGAGAAAACAAGAGAAAAGAGAAAAGAAGAGAAAAGAAGAGAAAAGAGAAAAGAGAAAGGGGTAAAGCAGAGAAAACAAGAGAAAAGAGAAAAGAAGAGAAAACAAGAGAAAAGAGAAAAGAAGAGAAAAGAAGAGAAAAGAGAAAAGAAGAGAAAACAAGAGCAAAGAGAAAAGAGAAAAGACGAGAAAACAAGAGAAAAGAGAAAAATGAAAGGGCCAAAGAAGAGAAAAGAAGAGAAAAGAAAAGAATAGAAAAGAAGAGAAAAGAGAAATGAGAAAAGAAGAGAATTAGAAAAGGAAAGAAGAGAAATGAAGAGAAAAGAGAAAAGAAGAGAAATGAAGAGAAAAGAGAAAAGAGAAAAGAAGAGAAAAGAAGAGAAAAGGGAAAACAAGAGAAAAGACAAAAGAAGAGAAATGATGAGAAAAGAAGAGAAAAGAGCAATGAGAAAAGAAGAGAAAACAAGAGAAAAGAGAAAAGAAGAGAAATGAAGAGAAAAGAAGAGAAAAGAGCAATGAGAAAAGAAGAGAAAACAAGAGAAAAGAGAAAAGAAGAGAAAAGAAGAGAAAAGAAGAGAAAAGAGAAAGGGGTAAAGCAGAGAAAACAAGAGAAAAGAGAAAAGAAGAGAAAACAAGAGAAAAGAGAAAAGAAGAGAAAAGAAGAGAAAAGAGAAAAGAGAAAGGGGTAAAGCAGAGAAAACAAGAGAAAAGAGAAAAGAAGAGAAAACAAGAGAAAAGAGAAAAGAAGAGAAAAGAAGAGAAAAGCGAAAAGAGAAAGGGGTAAAGCAGAGAAAACAAGAGAAAAGAGAAATGAAGAGAAAAGAAGAGAGAAGAGAAAGGAGAAAAGAAGGGAAAACAAGAGAAAAGAGAAAAGAAGAAAAAAGACAAGAAGAGTAAAGAGAAAAGAGAAAAGAAGAGAAAAGAAGAGAAAGAGAAAGGAGAGAAAAGAAAAGAAGAGTATAGAGAAAAGAGAAAAGAAGAGAAAGGAAGAGAAAAGAAGAGAAAGAGAAAGGAGAGAAAAGGAAAGAAGAGTTCAGAGAAAAGAGAAAAGAAGAGACAGGAAGAGAAATGACGAGAAAAGAGAAAATAGAAAGAAAACAAGCGAAAAGAGAAAAGAGAAGACATAGAAAAGAATAGAAAAGAGAAAAGAGAACAGAAGAGAAAAGCAGAGAGATGAAAAAAGAGAAAAGAAGAGAAAAGATGAAATTAGAAAAGCGAAAAGAGGAGAAAAGAGAAAACAAGAGAAAAGAGAAAAGAAGAGAAAAGAAGTGAAAAGAGAAAGGGGTAAAGAAGAGAAAAGAAGCTAAAAGAGAAAAAAAAGCTAAAAGAGAAAAGAGAAAAAAGTGAAAAGAAGAGAAAAGAGAAAAGAGAAAGGGTGACAGAAGAGAAAACAAGAGAAAAGAGAAAAGAGAAAAGAAGAGAAAAGAAGAGAAAGGAGAAAAGGGTAAAGAAGAGAAAAGAAGAGAAAAGAGAAAAGAAGAGAAAAGAAGAGAAATGAAGAGAAAAGAGAAAAGAAGAGAAAACAAGAGCAAAGAGAAAAGAGAAAAGAAGAGAAAACAAGAGAAAAGAGAAACATGAAAGGGCCAAAGAAGAGAAAAGAAGAGAAAAAGAAAAGAATAGAAAAGAAGAGAAAAGAGAAATGAGAAAAGAAGAGAATTAGAAAAGGAAAGAAGAGAAATGAAGAGAAAAGAGAAAAGAAGAGAAAAGAAGAGAAATGAAGAGAAAAGAGAAAAGAGAAGAGAAGAGAAAAGAAGTGAAAAGAGAAAAGAAGAGAAAACAAGAGAAAAGACAAAAGAAGAGAAATGAAGAGAAAAGAAGAGAAAAGAGAAATGAGAAAAGAAGAGAAAACAGGAGAAAAGAGAACAGAAGAGAAAACAAGAGAAAAGACAAAAGAAGAGAAATGAAGAGAAAAGAAGAGAAAAGAGAAATGAGAAAAGAAGAGAAAACAAGAGAAAAGAGAAAAGAAGAGAAAAGAAGAGAAAAGAGAAAAGAGAAAGGGGTAAAGCAGAGAAAACAAGAGAAAAGAGAAAAGAAGAGAAAACAAGAGAAAAGAGAAAAGAAGAGAAAAGAAGAGAAAAGAGAAAAGAGAAAGGGGTAAAGCAGAGAAAACAAGAGAAAAGAGAAATGAAGAGAAAAGAAGAGAGAAGAGAAAGGAGAAAAGAAGGGAAAACAAGAGAAAAGAGAAAAGAAGAAAAAAGACAAGAAGTGTAAAGAGAAAAGAGAAAAGAAGAGAAAAGAAGAGAAATGAAGAGAAAAGTGATCCGAAGAGAAAAGAAGAGCAAACAAGAGAAATGAGAAAAGAAGAGCAAAGAAGAGAAAAGAAGAGAAATGAAGAGAAAAGAAGAGAAAGAGAAAGGAGAGAAAAGAAAAGAAGAGTAAAGAGAAAAGAGAAAAGAAGAGAAAGGAAGAGAAAAGAAGAGAAAGAGAAAGGAGAGAAAAGAAAAGAAGAGTTTAGAGAAAAGAGAAAAGAAGAGACAGGAAGAGAAATGACGAGAGAAGAGAAAATAGAAAGAAAACAAGCGAAAAGAGAAAAGAGAAGACATAGAAAAGAATAGAAAAGAGAAAAGAGAACAGAAGAGAAAAGCAGCGAGATGAAAAAAGAGAAAAGAAGAGAAAAGATGAAATTAGAAAAGCGAAAAGAGGAGAAAAGAGAAAAGAAGAGAAAAGAAAAGAAGAGAAAAGAGAAAGGGTTAAAGAAGGGTAAACAAGAGAAAAGAGAAAAGAAGAGAAAAGAAGTGAAAAGAGAAAGGGGTAAAGAAGAGAAAAGAAGCTAAAAGAGAAAAAAAAGCTAAAAGAGAAAAGAGAAAAAAGTGAAAAGAAGACAAAAGAGAAAAGAGAAAGGGTGAAAGAAGAGAAAACAAGAGAAAAGGGAAAAGAGAAAAGAAGAGAAAAGAAGAGAAAAGAAGAGAAAGGAGAAAGGGGTAAAGAAGAGAAGAGAAGAGAAAAGAGAAAAGAATAGAAAAGAAGAGAAAAGAGAAATGAGAAAAGAAGAGAATTAGAAAAGGAAAGAAGAGAAATGAAGAGAAAAGAGAAAAGAGAAAAGAAGAGAAAAGAAGAGAAAAGGGAAAAGAAGACAAAACAAGAGAAAAGAGAAAACAAGAGAAAAGACAAAAGAAGAGAAATGAAGAGAAAAGAAGAGAAAAGAGCAATGAGAAAAGAAGAGAAAACAAGAGAAAAGAGAAAAGAAGAGAAAAGAAGAGAAAAGAGAAAAGAGAAAGGGGTAAAGCAGAGAAAACAAGAGAAAAGAGAAAAGAAGAGAAAACAAGAGAAAAGAGAAAAGAAGAGAAAAGAAGAGAAAAGAGAAAGGGGTAAAGCAGAGAAAACAAGAGAAAAGAGAAATGAAGAGAAAAGAAGAGAGAAGAGAAAGGAGAAAAGAAGGGAAAACAAGAGAAAAGAGAAAAGAAGAAAAAAGACAAGAAGAGTAAAGAGAAAAGAGAAAAGAAGAGAAAAGAAGAGAAATGAAGAGAAAAGTGATCCGAAGAGAAAAGAAGAGCAAACAAGAGAAATGAGAAAAGAAGAGCAAAGAAGAGAAAAGAAGAGAAATGAAGAGAAAAGAAGAGAAAGAGAAAGGAGAGAAAAGAAAAGAAGAGTAAAGAGAAAAGAGAAAAGAAGAGAAAGGAAGAGAAAAGAAGAGAAAGAGAAAGGAGAGAAAAGGAAAGAAGAGTTTAGAGAAAAGAGAAAAGAAGAGACAGGAAGAGAAATGACGAGAAAAGAGAAAATAGAAAGAAAACAAGCGAAAAGAGAAAAGAGAAGACATAGAAAAGAATAGAAAAGAGAAAAGAGAACAGAAGAGAAAAGCAGCGAGATGAAAAAAGAGAAAAGAAGAGAAAAGATGAAATTAGAAAAGCGAAAAGAGGAGAAAAGAGAAAAGAAGAGAAAAGAAAAGAAGAGAAAAGAGAAAAGAGAAAGGGTTAAAGAAGGGTAAACAAGAGAAAAGAGAAAAGAAGAGAAAAGAAGTGAAAAGAGAAAGGGGTAAAGAAGAGAAAAGAAGCTAAAAGAGAAAAAAAAGCTAAAAGAGAAAAGAGAAAAAAGTGAAAAGAAGAGAAAAGAGAAAAGAGAAAGGGTGAAAGAAGAGAAAACAAGAGAAAAGGGAAAAGAGAAAAGAAGAGAAAAGAAGAGAAAAGAAGAGAAAGGAGAAAGGGGTAAAGAAGAGAAAAGAAGAGAAAAGAGAAAAGAAGAGAAAAGAAGAGAAATGAAGAGAAAAGAGAAAAGAAGAGAAAACAAGAGCAAAGAGAAAAGAGAAAAGACGAGAAAACAAGAGAAAAGAGAAATGAAGAGAAAAGAAGAGAGAAGAGAAAGGAGAAAAGAAGGGAAAACAAGAGAAAAGAGAAAAGAAGAAAAAAGACAAGAAGAGTAAAGAGAAAAGAGAAAAGAAGAGAAAAGAAGAGAAAGAGAAAGGAGAGAAAAGAAAAGAAGAGTATAGAGAAAAGAGAAAAGAAGAGAAAGGAAGAGAAAAGAAGAGAAAGAGAAAGGAGAGAAAAGGAAAGAAGAGTTCAGAGAAAAGAGAAAAGAAGAGACAGGAAGAGAAATGACGAGAAAAGAGAAAATAGAAAGAAAACAAGCGAAAAGAGAAAAGAGAAGACATAGAAAAGAATAGAAAAGAGAAAAGAGAACAGAAGAGAAAAGCAGAGAGATGAAAAAAGAGAAAAGAAGAGAAAAGATGAAATTAGAAAAGCGAAAAGAGGAGAAAAGAGAAAACAAGAGAAAAGAGAAAAGAAGAGAAAAGAAGTGAAAAGAGAAAGGGGTAAAGAAGAGAAAAGAAGCTAAAAGAGAAAAAAAAGCTAAAAGAGAAAAGAGAAAAAAGTGAAAAGAAGAGAAAAGAGAAAAGAGAAAGGGTGACAGAAGAGAAAACAAGAGAAAAGAGAAAAGAGAAAAGAAGAGAAAAGAAGAGAAAGGAGAAAAGGGTAAAGAAGAGAAAAGAAGAGAAAAGAGAAAAGAAGAGAAAAGAAGAGAAATGAAGAGAAAAGAGAAAAGAAGAGAAAACAAGAGCAAAGAGAAAAGAGAAAAGAAGAGAAAACAAGAGAAAAGAGAAACATGAAAGGGCCAAAGAAGAGAAAAGAAGAGAAAAAGAAAAGAATAGAAAAGAAGAGAAAAGAGAAATGAGAAAAGAAGAGAATTAGAAAAGGAAAGAAGAGAAATGAAGAGAAAAGAGAAAAGAAGAGAAAAGAAGAGAAATGAAGAGAAAAGAGAAAAGAGAAGAGAAGAGAAAAGAAGTGAAAAGAGAAAAGAAGAGAAAACAAGAGAAAAGACAAAAGAAGAGAAATGAAGAGAAAAGAAGAGAAAAGAGAAATGAGAAAAGAAGAGAAAACAGGAGAAAAGAGAACAGAAGAGAAAACAAGAGAAAAGACAAAAGAAGAGAAATGAAGAGAAAAGAAGAGAAAAGAGAAATGAGAAAAGAAGAGAAAACAAGAGAAAAGAGAAAAGAAGAGAAAAGAAGAGAAATGAAGAGAAAAGAGAAAAGAAGAGAAAACAAGAGCAAAGAGAAAAGAGAAAAGACGAGAAAACAAGAGAAAAGAGAAATGAAGAGAAAAGAAGAGAGAAGAGAAAGGAGAAAAGAAGGGAAAACAAGAGAAAAGAGAAAAGAAGAAAAAAGACAAGAAGAGTAAAGAGAAAAGAGAAAAGAAGAGAAAAGAAGAGAAAGAGAAAGGAGAGAAAAGAAAAGAAGAGTATAGAGAAAAGAGAAAAGAAGAGAAAGGAAGAGAAAAGAAGAGAAAGAGAAAGGAGAGAAAAGGAAAGAAGAGTTCAGAGAAAAGAGAAAAGAAGAGACAGGAAGAGAAATGACGAGAAAAGAGAAAATAGAAAGAAAACAAGCGAAAAGAGAAAAGAGAAGACATAGAAAAGAATAGAAAAGAGAAAAGAGAACAGAAGAGAAAAGCAGAGAGATGAAAAAAGAGAAAAGAAGAGAAAAGATGAAATTAGAAAAGCGAAAAGAGGAGAAAAGAGAAAACAAGAGAAAAGAGAAAAGAAGAGAAAAGAAGTGAAAAGAGAAAGGGGTAAAGAAGAGAAAAGAAGCTAAAAGAGAAAAAAAAGCTAAAAGAGAAAAGAGAAAAAAGTGAAAAGAAGAGAAAAGAGAAAAGAGAAAGGGTGACAGAAGAGAAAACAAGAGAAAAGAGAAAAGAGAAAAGAAGAGAAAAGAAGAGAAAGGAGAAAAGGGTAAAGAAGAGAAAAGAAGAGAAAAGAGAAAAGAAGAGAAAAGAAGAGAAATGAAGAGAAAAGAGAAAAGAAGAGAAAACAAGAGCAAAGAGAAAAGAGAAAAGAAGAGAAAACAAGAGAAAAGAGAAACATGAAAGGGCCAAAGAAGAGAAAAGAAGAGAAAAAGAAAAGAATAGAAAAGAAGAGAAAAGAGAAATGAGAAAAGAAGAGAATTAGAAAAGGAAAGAAGAGAAATGAAGAGAAAAGAGAAAAGAAGAGAAAAGAAGAGAAATGAAGAGAAAAGAGAAAAGAGAAGAGAAGAGAAAAGAAGTGAAAAGAGAAAAGAAGAGAAAACAAGAGAAAAGACAAAAGAAGAGAAATGAAGAGAAAAGAAGAGAAAAGAGAAATGAGAAAAGAAGAGAAAACAGGAGAAAAGAGAACAGAAGAGAAAACAAGAGAAAAGACAAAAGAAGAGAAATGAAGAGAAAAGAAGAGAAAAGAGAAATGAGAAAAGAAGAGAAAACAAGAGAAAAGAGAAAAGAAGAGAAAAGAAGAGAAAAGAGAAAAGAGAAAGGGGTAAAGCAGAGAAAACAAGAGAAAAGAGAAAAGAAGAGAAAACAAGAGAAAAGAGAAAAGAAGAGAAAAGAAGAGAAAAGAGAAAGGGGTAAAGCAGAGAAAACAAGAGAAAAGAGAAATGAAGAGAAAAGAAGAGAGAAGAGAAAGGAGAAAAGAAGGGAAAACAAGAGAAAAGAGAAAAGAAGAAAAAAGACAAGAAGAGTAAAGAGAAAAGAGAAAAGAAGAGAAAAGAAGAGAAATGAAGAGAAAAGTGATCCGAAGAGAAAAGAAGAGCAAACAAGAGAAATGAGAAAAGAAGAGCAAAGAAGAGAAAAGAAGAGAAATGAAGAGAAAAGAAGAGAAAGAGAAAGGAGAGAAAAGAAAAGAAGAGTAAAGAGAAAAGAGAAAAGAAGAGAAAGAGAAAGGAGAGAAAAGAAAAGAAGAGTAAAGAGAAAAGAGAAAAGAAGAGACAGGAAGAGAAATGACGAGAGAAGAGAAAATAGAAAGAAAACAAGCGAAAAGAGAAAAGAGAAGACATAGAAAAGAATAGAAAAGAGAAAAGAGAACAGAAGAGAAAAGCAGAGAGATGAAAAAAGAGAAAAGAGGAGAAAAGATGAAATTAGAAAAGCGAAAAGAGGAGAAAAGAGAAAAGAAGAGAAAAGAGAAAAGAGAAAGGGTTAAAGAAGAGAAAACAAGAGAAAAGAGAAAAGAAGAGAAAAGAAGTGAAAAGAGAAAGGGGTAAAGAAGAGAAAAGAAGCTAAAAGAGAAAAAAAACCTAAAAGAGAAAAAAGTGAAAAGAAGAGAAAAGAGAAAAGAGAAAGGGTCAAAGAAGAGAAAAGAAGAGAAATGAAGAGAAAAGAAGAGAAAGAGAAAGGAGAGAAAAGAAAAGAAGAGTAAAGAGAAAAGAGAAAAGAAGATTAAGGAAGAGAAAAGAGAAAAGAAGAGAAAAGAGAAATGAGAAAGGGTAAAGAAGAGAAAAGAAGTGAAAAGAGAAAAGAAGAGAAATGAAGAGAAAAGAAGAGAAAAGAGAAAAAAGAAAGGGGTAAAGAAGAGAAAAAGAAAAGAATAGAAAAGAAGAGAAAAGTAGAGAAAAGAGAAAAGAGAAAGGGTTAAAGAAGAGAAAAGAAGTGAAAAGAGAAAAATGAAAAGGGTAAAGAAGAGAAAAGAAGAGAAAAAGAAAAGAATAGAAAAGAAGAGAAAAGAGAAATGAGAAAAGAAGAGAATTAGAAAAGGAAAGAAGAGAAATGAAGAGAAAAGAGATCCGAAGAGAAAAGAAGAGCAAACAAGAGAAATGAGAAAAGAAGAGAAATGAAGAGAAAAGAAGAGAAAGAGAAAGGAGAGAAAAGAAAAGAAGAGTAAAGAGAAAAGAGAAAAGAAGAGAAAGGAAGAGAAAAGAAGAGAAAGAGAAAGGAGAGAAAAGAAAAGAAGAGTTTAGAGAAAAGAGAAAAGAAGAGACAGGAAGAGAAATGACGAGAGAAGAGAAAATAGAAAGAAAACAAGCGAAAAGAGAAAAGAGAAGACATAGAAAAGAATAGAAAAGAGAAAAGAGAACAGAAGAGAAAAGCAGAGAGATGAAAAAAGAGAAAAGAGGAGAAAAGATGAAATTAGAAAAGCGAAAAGAGGAGAAAAGAGAAAAGAAGAGAAAAGAGAAAAGAGAAAGGGATAAAGAAGAGAAAACAAGAGAAAAGAGAAAAGAAGTGAAAAGAGAAAGGGGTAAAGAAGAGAAAAGAAGCTAAAAGAGAAAAAAAACCTAAAAGAGAAAAAAGTGAAAAGAAGAGAAAAGAGAAAAGAGAAAGGGTCAAAGAAGAGAAAACAAGAGAAAAGAGAATAGAGAAAAGAAGAGAAAAGAAGAGAAAGGAGAAAGGGGTAAAGAAGAGAAAAGAAGTGAAAAGAGAAAAGAGAAGAGAAAAGAAGAGAAAAGAGAAAAGAGAAGAGAAAAGAAGAGAAAAGAGAAATGAGAAAGGTTTAAAGAAGAGAAAACAAGAGAAAAGAGAAATGAGAAAAGAAGAGAAAAGAAGAGAAAGGAGAAAGGGGTAAAGAAGAGAAAAGAAGAGAAAAGAGAAAAGAAGGGAAATGAAGAGAAAAGAAGAGAAAAGAGAAAAGAGAAAGGGTAAAGAAGAGAAAAGAAGTGAAAAGAGAAAAGAAGAGAAATGAAGAGAAAAGAAGAGAAAAGAGAAAAAAGAAAGGGGTAAAGAAGAGAAAAGAGAAAAGAAGAGAAAAGAAGAGAAATGAAGAGAAAAGAGAAAAGAGAAAAGAAGAGAAAAGAAGAGAAAAGGGAAAAGAAGACAAAACAAGAGAAAAGAGAAAAGAAGAGAAAACAAGGGAAAAGACAAAAGAAGAGAATTGAAGAGAAAAGAAGAGAAAAGAGAAAAGAGAACAGAAGAGAAAAGCAGAGAGATGAAAAAAGAGAAAAGAAGAGAAAAGATGAAATTAGAAAAGCGAAAAGAGGAGAAAAGAGAAAAGAAGAGAAAAGAAAAGAAGTGAAAAGAGAAAAGAGAAAGGGTTCATGAAGGGAAAACAAGAGAAAAGAGAAAAGAAGAGAAAAGAGAAAGGGGTAAAGAAGAGAAAAGAAGCTAAAAGAGAAAAAAAAGCTAAAAGAGAAAAGAGAAAAAAGTGAAAAGAAGAGAAAAGAGAAAAGAGAAAGGGTGAAAGAAGAGAAAACAAGAGAAAAGAGAAAAGAGAAAAGAAGAGAAAAGAAGAGAAAGGAGAAAGGGGTAAAGAAGAGAAAAGAAGAGAAATGAAGAGAAAAGACAAAAGAAGAGAAAACAAGAGCAAAGAGAAAAGAGAAAAGAAGAGAAAACAAGAGAAAAGAGAAAAATGAAAGGGCCAAAGAAGAGAAAAGAAGAGAAAAAGAAAAGAATAGAAAAGAAGAGAAAAGAGAAATGAGAAAAGAAGAGAATTAGAAAAGGAAAGAAGAGAAATGAAGAGAAAAGAGAAAAGAAGAGAAAAGAAGAGAAATGAAGAGAAAAGAGAAAAGAGAAAAGAAGAGAAAAGAAGAGAAAAGGGAAAAGAAGACAAAACAAGAGAAAAGAGAAAAGAAGAGAAAACAAGAGAAAAGACAAAAGAAGAGAAATGAAGAGAAAAGAAGAGAAAAGAGAAATGAGAAAAGAAGAGAAAACAAGAGAAAAGAGAAAAGAAGAGAAAAGAGAAAGGGGTAAAGCAGAGAAAACAAGAGAAAAGAGAAAAGAAGAGAAAACAAGAGAAAAGAGAAAAGAAGAGAACAGAAGAGAAAGGGGTAAAGCAGAGAAAACAAGAGAAAAGAGAAATGAAGAGAAAAGAAGAGAGAAGAGAAAGGAGAAAAGAAGGGAAAACAAGAGAAAAGAGAAAAGAAGAAAAAAGACAAGAAGTGTAAAGAGAAAAGAGAAAAGAAGAGAAAAGAAGAGAAAGAGAAAGGAGAGAAAAGAAAAGAACAGTAAAGAGAAAAGAGAAAAGAAGAGAAAGTACGAGAAAAGAAGAGAAAGAGAAAGGAGAGAAAAGAAAAGAAGAGTTTAGAGAAAAGAGAAAAGAACAGACAGGAAGAGAAATGACGAGAGAAGAGAAAATAGAAAGAAAACAAGCGAAAAGAGAAAAGAGAAGACATAGAAAAGAATAGAAAAGAGAAAAGAGATCAGAAGAGAAAAGCAGAGAGATGAAAAAAGAGAAAAGAGGAGAAAAGATGAAATTAGAAAAGCGAAAAGAGGAGAAAAGAGAAAAGAGAAAAGAGAAAGGGTTAAAGAAGGGAAAACAAGAGAAAAGAGAAAAGAAGAGAAAAGAGAAAGGGGTAAAGAAGAGAAAAGAAGCTAAAAGAGAAAAAAAAGCTAAAAGAGAAAAGAGAAAAAAGTGAAAAGAAGAGAAAAGAGAAAAGAGAAAGGGATAAAGAAGAGAAAACAAGAGAAAAGAGAATAGAGAAAAGAAGAGAAAAGAAGAGAAAGGAGAAAGGGGTAAAGAAGAGAAAAGAAGAGAAAAAAGAGAAAAGAGAAAAGGGAAAAAACGAAAAAAGAGAAAAGAAAAGAGAAAAGAAGAGAAAAGAGAAAAGAGATAAGAAGGGAAAAGAAGAGAAAAGAGAAAAGAGAAAAGAAGACAAAACAAGAGAAAAGAGAAAAGAAGAGAAAACAAGAGAAAAGACAAAAGAAGAGAAATGAAGAGAAAAGAAGAGAAAGAGAAAGGAGAGAAAAGAAAAGAAGAGTTTAGAGAAAAGAGAAAAGAAGAGACAGGAAGAGAAATGACGAGAGAAGAGAAAATAGAAAAAAAACAAGCGAAAAGAGAAAAGAGAAGACATAGAAAAGAATAGAAAAGAGAACAGAAGAGAAATGCAGAGAGATGAAAAAAGAGAAAAGAGGAGAAAAGATGAAATTAGAAAAGCGAAAAGAGGAGAAAAGAGAAAAGAAGAGAAAAGAGAAAAGAGAAAGGGTTAAAGAAGAGAAAACAGGAGAAAAGAGAAAAGAAGTGAAAAGAGAAAGGGGTAAAGAAGAGAAAAGAAGCTAAAAGAGAAAAAAAACCTAAAAGAGAAAAGAGAAAAAAGTGAAAAGAAGAGAAAAGAGAAAAGAGAAAGGGTTAAAGAAGAGAAAACAAGAGAAAAGAGAATAGAGAAAAGAAGAGAAAAGAAGAGAAAGGAGAAACGGGTAAAGAAGAGAAAAGAAGAGAAAAGAGAAAAGAAGAGAAATGAAGAGAAAAGAGAAAAGAGAAAGGGTAAAGAAGAGAAAAGAAGTGAAAAGAGAAAAGAAGAAAAATGAAGAGAAAAGAAGAGAAAAGAGAAAAGAGAAGAGAAAAGAAGAGAAAAGAGAAAAGAAGAGAAAAGAAGAGAAAAGAGAAATGAGAAATGGTTAAAGAAGAGAAAACAAGAGAAAAGAGAAATGAGAAAAGAAGAGAAAAGAAGAGAAAGGAGAAAGGGGTAAAGAAGAGAAAAGAAGAGAAAAGAGAAAAGAAGGGAAATGAAAAGAAGAGAAAAGAGAAAAGAGAAAGGGTAAAGAAGAGAAAAGAAGTGAAAAGAGAAAAGAAGAGAAATGAAGAGAAAAGAAGAGAAAAGAGAAAAAAGAAAGGGGTAAAGAAGAGAAAAAGAAAAGAATAGAAAAGAAGAGAAAAGTAGAGAAAAGAGAAAGGGTTAAAGAAGAGAAAAGAAGTGAAAAGAGAAAAATGAAAGGGGTAAAGAAGAGAAAAGAAGAGAATTAGAAAAGGAAAGAATAGAAAAGAAGAGAAAAGAGAAAAGAGAAATGAGAAAAGAAGAGAATTAGAAAAGGAAAGAAGAGAAATGAAGAGAAAAGAGATCCGAAGAGAAAAGAAGAGCAAACAAGAGAAATGAGAAAAGAAGAGCAAAGAAGAGAAAAGAAGAGAAATGAAGAGAAAAGAAGAGAAAGAGAAAGGAGAGAAAAGAAAAGAAGAGTATAGAGAAAATAGAAAAGAAGAGAAAGGAAGAGAAAAGAAGAGAAAGAGAAAGGAGAGAAAAGGAAAGAAGAGTTCAGAGAAAAGAGAAAAGAAGAGACAGGAAGAGAAATGACGAGAAAAGAGAAAATAGAAAGAAAACAAGCGAAAAGAGAAAAGAGAAGACATAGAAAAGAATAGAAAAGAGAAAAGAGAACAGAAGAGAAAAGCAGCGAGATGAAAAAAGAGAAAAGAAGAGAAAAGATGAAATTAGAAAAGCGAAAAGAGGAGAAAAGAGAAAACAAGAGAAAAGAGAAAAGAAGAGAAAAGAAGTGAAAAGAGAAAGGGGTAAAGAAGAGAAAAGAAGCTAAAAGAGAAAAAAAAGCTAAAAGAGAAAAGAGAAAAAAGTGAAAAGAAGAAAAAAGAGAAAAGAGAAAGGGTGACAGAAGAGAAAACAAGAGAAAAGAGAAAGGTGAAAAGAAGAGAAAAGAAGAGAAAGGAGAAAGGGGTAAAGAAGAGAAAAGAAGAGAACAGAGAAAAGAAGAGAAAAGAAGAGAAATGAAGAGAAAAGAGAAAAGAAGAGAAAACAAGAGCAAAGAGAAAAGAGAAAAGAAGAGAAAACAAGAGAAAAGAGAAACATGAAAGGGCCAAAGAAGAGAAAAAGAAAAGAATAGAAAAGAAGAGAAAAGAGAAATGAGAAAAGAAGAGAATTAGAAAAGGAAAGAAGAGAAATGAAGAGAAAAGAGAAAAGAAGAGAAAAGAAGAGAAATGAAGAGAAAAGAGAAAAGAGAAGAGAAGAGAAAAGAAGAGAAAAGGGAAAAGAAGACAAAACAAGAGAAAAGAGAAAAGAAGAGAAAACAAGAGAAAAGACAAAAGAAGAGAAATGAAGAGAAAAGAAGAGAAAAGAGAAATGAGAAAAGAAGAGAAAACAAGAGAAAAGAGAAAAGAAGAGAAAAGAAGAGAAAAGAGAAAGGGGTAAAGCAGAGAAAACAAGAGAAAAGAGAAAAGAAGAGAAAACAAGAGAAAAGAGAAAAGAAGAGAAAAGAAGAGAAAAGCGAAAAGAGAAAGGGGTAAAGCAGAGAAAACAAGAGAAAAGAGAAATGAAGAGAAAAGAAGAGAGAAGAGAAAGGAGAAAAGAAGGGAAAACAAGAGAAAAGAGAAAAGAAGAGAAAACAAGAGAAAAGACAAAAGAAGAGAAATGAAGAGAAAAGAAGAGAAAAGAGAAATGAGAAAAGAAGAGAAAACAAGAGAAAAGAGAAAAGAAGAGAAAACAAGAGAAAAGACAAAAGAAGAGAAATGAAGAGAAAAGAAGAGAAAAGAGAAATGAGAAAAGGAGAGAAAACAAGAGAAAAGAGAAAAGAAGAGAAAAGAAGAGAAAAGAGAAAAGAGAAAGGTGTAAAGCAGAGAAAACAAGAGAAAAGAGAAAAGAAGAGAAAACAAGAGAAAAGAGAAAAGAAGAGAAAAGAAGAGAAAAGAGAAAAGAGAAAGGGGTAAAGCAGAGAAAACAAGAGAAAAGAGAAATGAAGAGAAAAGAAGAGAGAAGAGAAAGGAGAAAAGAAGGGAAAACAAGAGAAAAGAGAAAAGAAGAAAAACGACAAGAAGTGTAAAGAGAAAAGAGAAAAGAAGAGAAAAGAAGAGAAATGAAGAGAAAAGTGATCCGAAGAGAAAAGAAGAGCAAACAAGAGAAATGAGAAAAGAAGAGCAAAGAAGAGAAAAGAAGAGAAATGAAGAGAAAAGAAGAGAAAGAGAAAGGAGAGAAAAGAAAAGAAGAGTAAAGAGAAAAGAGAAAAGAAGAGAAAGGAAGAGAAAAGAAGAGAAAGAGAAAGGAGAGAAAAGAAAAGAAGAGTTTAGAGAAAAGAGAAAAGAAGAGACAGGAAGAGAAATGACGAGAGAAGAGAAAATAGAAAGAAAACAAGCGAAAAGAGAAAAGAGAAGACATAGAAAAGAATAGAAAAGAGAAAAGAGAACAGAAGAGAAAAGCAGAGAGATGAAAAAAGAGAAAAGATGAAATTAGAAAAGCGAAAAGAGGAGAAAAGAGAAAAGAAGAGAAAAGAGAAAAGAGAAAGGGTTAAAGAAGGGAAAACAAGAGAAAAGAGAAAAGAAGAGAAAAGAAGTGAAAAGAGAAAGGGGTAGAGAAGAGAAAAGAAAATAAAAGAGAAAAAAAACCTAAAAGAGAAAAGAGAAAAAAGTGAAAAGAAGAGAAAAGAGAAAAGAGAAAGGGTTAAAGAAGAGAAAACAAGAGAAAAGAGAATAGAGAAAAGAAGAGAAAAGAAGAGAAAGTAGAAAGGGGTAAAGAAGAGAAAAGAAGAGAAAAGAGAAAAGAAGAGAAATGAAGAGAAAAGAGAAAAGAGAAAGGGTAAAGAAGAGAAAAGAAGTGAAAAGAGAAAAGAAGAGAAATGAAGAGAAAAGAAGAGAAATGAGAAAAGAAGAGAAAAGAGAAATGAGAAAGGGTTAAAGAAGAGAAAACAAGAGAAAAGAGAAATGAGAAAAGAAGAGAAAGGAGAAAGGGGTAAAGAAGAGAAAAGAAGAGAAAAGAGAAAAGAAGGGAAATGAAGAGAAAAGAAGAGAAAAGAGAAAAGAGAAAGGGTAAAGAAGAGAAAAGAAGTGAAAAGAGAAAAATGAAAGGGGTAAAGAAGAGAAAAGAAGAGAAAAAGAAAAGAATAGAAAAGAAGAGAAAAGAGAAAAGAGAAATGAGAAAAAAAGAGAATTAGAAAAGGAAAGAAGAGAAATGAAGAGAAAAGAGATCCGAAGAGAAAAGAAGAGCAAACAAGAGAAATGAGAAAAGAAGAGCAAAGAAGAGAAAAGAAGAGAAATGAAGAGAAAAGAAGAGAAAGAGAAAGGAGAGAAAAGAAAAGAAGAGTAAAGAGAAAAGAGAAAAGAAGAGAAAGGAAGAGAAAAGAAGAGAAAGAGAAAGGAGAGAAAAGAAAAGAAGAGTTTAGAGAAAAGAGAAAAGAAGAGACAGGAAGAGAAATGACGAGAGAAGAGAAAATAGAAAGAAAACAAGCGAAAAGAGAAAAGAGAAGACATAGAAAAGAATAGAAAAGAGAAAAGAGAACAGAAGAGAAAAGCAGCGAGATGAAAAAAGAGAAAAGAAGAGAAAAGATGAAATTAGAAAAGCGAAAAGAGGAGAAAAGAGAAAAGAAGAGAAAAGAAAAGAAGAGAAAAGAGAAAGGGTTAAAGAAGGGTAAACAAGAGAAAAGAGAAAAGAAGAGAAAAGAAGTGAAAAGAGAAAGGGGTAAAGAAGAGAAAAGAAGCTAAAAGAGAAAAAAAAGCTAAAAGAGAAAAGAGAAAAAAGTGAAAAGAAGACAAAAGAGAAAAGAGAAAGGGTGAAAGAAGAGAAAACAAGAGAAAAGGGAAAAGAGAAAAGAAGAGAAAAGAAGAGAAAGGAGAAAGGGGTAAAGAAGAGAAAAGAGAAAAGAAGAGAAAAGAAGAGAAATGAAGAGAAAAGAGAAAAGAAGAGAAAACAAGAGCAAAGAGAAAAGAGAAAAGACGAGAAAACAAGAGAAAAGAGAAACATGAAAGGGCCAAAGAAGAGAAAAAGAAAAGAATAGAAAAGAAGAGAAAAGAGAAATGAGAAAAGAAGAGAATTAGAAAAGGAAAGAAGAGAAATGAAGAGAAAAGAGAAAAGAAGAGAAAAGAAGAGAAATGAAGAGAAAAGAGGAAAGAGAAGAGAAGAGAAAAGAAGAGAAAAGGGAAAAGAAGACAAAACAAGAGAAAAGAGAAAACAAGAGAAAACAAGAGAAAAGACAAAAGAAGAGAAATGAAGAGAAAAGAAGAGAAAAGAGAAATGAGAAAAGAAGAGAAAACAAGAGAAAAGAGAAAAGAAGAGAAAAGAAGAGAAAAGAGAAAGGGGTAAAGCAGAGAAAACAAGAGAAAAGAGAAAAGAAGAGAAAACAAGAGAAAAGAGAAAAGAAGAGAAAAGAAGAGAAAAGAGAAAAGAGAAAGGGGTAAAGCAGAGAAAACAAGAGAAAAGAGAAATGAAGAGAAAAGAAGAGAGAAGAGAAAGGAGAAAAGAAGGGAAAACAAGAGAAAAGAGAAAAGAAGAGAAAACAAGAGAAAAGACAAAAGAAGAGAAATGAAGAGAAAAGAGAAAAGAAGAGAAATGAAGAGAAAAGAAGAGAAAAGAGAAATGAGAAAAGAAGAGAAAACAAGAGAAAAGAGAAAAGAAGAGAAAACAAGAGAAAAGAGAAAAGAAGAGAAAAGAAGAGAAAAGAGAAAAGAGAAAGGGGTAAAGCAGAGAAAACAAGAGAAAAGAGAAATGAAGAGAAAAGAAGAGAGAAGAGAAAGGAGAAAAGAAGGGAAAACAAGAGAAAAGAGAAAAGAAGAAAAAAGACAAGAAGTGTAAAGAGAAAAGAGAAAAGAAGAGAAAAGAAGAGAAATGAAGAGAAAAGTGATCCGAAGAGAAAAGAAGAGCAAACAAGAGAAATGAGAAAAGAAGAGCAAAGAAGAGAAAAGAAGAGAAATGAAGAGAAAAGAAGAGAAAGAGAAAGGAGAGAAAAGAAAAGAAGAGTAAAGAGAAAAGAGAAAAGAAGAGAAAGGAAGAGAAAAGAAGAGAAAGAGAAAGGAGAGAAAAGAAAAGAAGAGTTTAGAGAAAAGAGAAAAGAAGAGACAGGAAGAGAAATGACGAGAGAAGAGAAAATAGAAAGAAAACAAGCGAAAAGAGAAAAGAGAAGACATAGAAAAGAATAGAAAAGAGAAAAGAGAACAGAAGAGAAAAGCAGCGAGATGAAAAAAGAGAAAAGAAGAGAAAAGATGAAATTAGAAAAGCGAAAAGAGGAGAAAAGAGAAAAGAAGAGAAAAGAAAAGAAGAGAAAAGAGAAAGGGTTAAAGAAGGGTAAACAAGAGAAAAGAGAAAAGAAGAGAAAAGAAGTGAAAAGAGAAAGGGGTAAAGAAGAGAAAAGAAGCTAAAAGAGAAAAAAAAGCTAAAAGAGAAAAGAGAAAAAAGTGAAAAGAAGAGAAAAGAGAAAAGAGAAAGGGTGAAAGAAGAGAAAACAAGAGAAAAGGGAAAAGAGAAAAGAAGAGAAAAGAAGAGAAAGGAGAAAGGGGTAAAGAAGAGAAGAGAAGAGAAAAGAGAAAAGAAGAGAAAAGAAGAGAAATGAAGAGAAAAGAGAAAAGAAGAGAAAACAAGAGCAAAGAGAAAAGAGAAAAGAAGAGAAAACAAGAGCAAAGAGAAAAGAGAAAAGACGAGAAAACAAGGGAAAAGAGAAAAATGAAAGGGCCAAAGAAGAGAAAAGAAGAGAAAAAGAAAAGAATAGAAAAGAAGAGAAAAGAGAAATGAGAAAAGAAGAGAATTAGAAAAGGAAAGAAGAGAAAAGAAGAGAAATGAAGAGAAAAGAGAAAAGAGAAAAGAAGAGAAAAGAAGAGAAAAGGGAAAAGAAGACAAAACAAGAGAAAAGAGAAAACAAGAGAAAAGACAAAAGAAGAGAAATGAAGAGAAAAGAAGAGAAAAGAGCAATGAGAAAAGAAGAGAAAACAAGAGAAAAGAGAAAAGAAGAGAAAAGGGAAAAGAAGACAAAACAAGAGAAAAGAGAAAACAAGAGAAAAGAAGAGAAATGAAGAGAAAAGTGATCCGAAGAGAAAAGAAGAGCAAACAAGAGAAATGAGAAAAGAAGAGCAAAGAAGAGAAAAGAAGAGAAATGAAGAGAAAAGAAGAGAAAGAGAAAGGAGAGAAAAGAAAAGAAGAGTAAAGAGAAAAGAGAAAAGAAGAGAAAGGAAGAGAAAAGAAGAGAAAGAGAAAGGAGAGAAAAGAAAAGAAGAGTAAAGAGAAAAGAGAAAAGAAGAGACAGGAAGAGAAATGACGAGAGAAGAGAAAATAGAAAGAAAACAAGCGAAAAGAGAAAAGAGAAGACATAGAAAAGAATAGAAAAGAGAAAAGAGAACAGAAGAGAAAAGCAGAGAGATGAAAAAAGAGAAAAGAGGAGAAAAGATGAAATTAGAAAAGCGAAAAGAGGAGAAAAGAGAAAAGAAGAGAAAAGAGAAAAGAGAAAGGGTTAAAGAAGAGAAAACAAGAGAAAAGAGAAAAGAAGAGAAAAGAAGTGAAAAGAGAAAGGGGTAAAGAAGAGAAAAGAAGCTAAAAGAGAAAAAAAACCTAAAAGAGAAAAAAGTGAAAAGAAGAGAAAAGAGAAAAGAGAAAGGGTCAAAGAAGAGAAAAGAAGAGAAATGAAGAGAAAAGAAGAGAAAGAGAAAGGAGAGAAAAGAAAAGAAGAGTAAAGAGAAAAGAGAAAAGAAGAGAAAGGAAGAGAAAAGAGAAAAGAAGAGAAAAGAGAAATGAGAAAGGGTAAAGAAGAAAAAAGAAGTGAAAAGAGAAAAGAAGAGAAATGAAGAGAAAAGAAGAGAAAAGAGAAAAAAGAAAGGGGTAAAGAAGAGAAAAAGAAAAGAATAGAAAAGAAGAGAAAAGTAGAGAAAAGAGAAAAGAGAAAGGGTTAAAGAAGAGAAAAGAAGTGAAAAGAGAAAAATGAAAAGGGTAAAGAAGAGAAAAGAAGAGAAAAAGAAAAGAATAGAAAAGAAGAGAAAAGAGAAAAGAGAAATGAGAAAAGAAGAGAATTAGAAAAGGAAAGAAGAGAAATGAAGAGAAAAGAGATCCGAAGAGAAAAGAAGAGCAAACAAGAGAAATGAGAAAAGAAGAGAAATGAAGAGAAAAGAAGAGAAAGAGAAAGGAGAGAAAAGAAAAGAAGAGTAAAGAGAAAAGAGAAAAAAGTGAAAAGAAGAGAAAAGAGAAAAGAGAAAGGGTGACAGAAGAGAAAACAAGAGAAAAGAGAATAGAGAAAAGAAGAGAAAAGAAGAGAAAGTAGAAAGGGGTAAAGAAGAGAAAAGAAGAGAAAAGAGAAAAGAAGAGAAATGAAGAGAAAAGAGAAAAGAGAAAGGGTAAAGAAGAGAAAAGAAGTGAAAAGAGAAAAGAAGAGAAATGAAGAGAAAAGAGAAAGGGTAAAGAAGAGAAAAGAAGTGAAAAGAGAAAAGAAGAGAAATGAAGAGAAAAGAAGAGAAATGAGAAAAGAAGAGAAAAGAAGTGAAAAGAGAAAGGGGTAAAGAAGAGAAAAGAAGCTAAAAGAGAAAAAAAAGCTAAAAGAGAAAAGAGAAAAAAGTGAAAAGAAGAGAAAAGAGAAAAGAGAAAGGGTGACAGAAGAGAAAACAAGAGAAAAGAGAAAAGAGAAAAGAAGAGAAAAGAAGAGAAAGGAGAAAAGGGTAAAGAAGAGAAAAGAAGAGAAAAGAGAAAAGAAGAGAAAAGAAGAGAAATGAAGAGAAAAGAGAAAAGAAGAGAAAACAAGAGCAAAGAGAAAAGAGAAAAGAAGAGAAAACAAGAGAAAAGAGAAACATGAAAGGGCCAAAGAAGAGAAAAGAAGAGAAAAAGAAAAGAATAGAAAAGAAGAGAAAAGAGAAATGAGAAAAGAAGAGAATTAGAAAAGGAAAGAAGAGAAATGAAGAGAAAAGAGAAAAGAAGAGAAAAGAAGAGAAATGAAGAGAAAAGAGAAAAGAGAAGAGAAGAGAAAAGAAGTGAAAAGAGAAAAGAAGAGAAAACAAGAGAAAAGACAAAAGAAGAGAAATGAAGAGAAAAGAAGAGAAAAGAGAAATGAGAAAAGAAGAGAAAACAGGAGAAAAGAGAACAGAAGAGAAAACAAGAGAAAAGACAAAAGAAGAGAAATGAAGAGAAAAGAAGAGAAAAGAGAAATGAGAAAAGAAGAGAAAACAAGAGAAAAGAGAAAAGAAGAGAAAAGAAGAGAAAAGAGAAAAGAGAAAGGGGTAAAGCAGAGAAAACAAGAGAAAAGAGAAAAGAAGAGAAAACAAGAGAAAAGAGAAAAGAAGAGAAAAGAAGAGAAAAGAGAAAAGAGAAAGGGGTAAAGCAGAGAAAACAAGAGAAAAGAGAAATGAAGAGAAAAGAAGAGAGAAGAGAAAGGAGAAAAGAAGGGAAAACAAGAGAAAAGAGAAAAGAAGAAAAAAGACAAGAAGTGTAAAGAGAAAAGAGAAAAGAAGAGAAAAGAAGAGAAATGAAGAGAAAAGTGATCCGAAGAGAAAAGAAGAGCAAACAAGAGAAATGAGAAAAGAAGAGCAAAGAAGAGAAAAGAAGAGAAATGAAGAGAAAAGAAGAGAAAGAGAAAGGAGAGAAAAGAAAAGAAGAGTAAAGAGAAAAGAGAAAAGAAGAGAAAGGAAGAGAAAAGAAGAGAAAGAGAAAGGAGAGAAAAGAAAAGAAGAGTTTAGAGAAAAGAGAAAAGAAGAGACAGGAAGAGAAATGACGAGAGAAGAGAAAATAGAAAGAAAACAAGCGAAAAGAGAAAAGAGAAGACATAGAAAAGAATAGAAAAGAGAAAAGAGAACAGAAGAGAAAAGCAGCGAGATGAAAAAAGAGAAAAGAAGAGAAAAGATGAAATTAGAAAAGCGAAAAGAGGAGAAAAGAGAAAAGAAGAGAAAAGAAAAGAAGAGAAAAGAGAAAGGGTTAAAGAAGGGTAAACAAGAGAAAAGAGAAAAGAAGAGAAAAGAAGTGAAAAGAGAAAGGGGTAAAGAAGAGAAAAGAAGCTAAAAGAGAAAAAAAAGCTAAAAGAGAAAAGAGAAAAAAGTGAAAAGAAGAGAAAAGAGAAAAGAGAAAGGGTGAAAGAAGAGAAAACAAGAGAAAAGGGAAAAGAGAAAAGAAGAGAAAAGAAGAGAAAAGAAGAGAAAGGAGAAAGGGGTAAAGAAGAGAAGAGAAGAGAAAAGAGAAAAGAAGAGAAAAGAAGAGAAATGAAGAGAAAAGAGAAAAGAAGAGAAAACAAGAGCAAAGAGAAAAGAGGAAAGAAGAGAAAACAAGAGCAAAGAGAAAAGAGAAAAGACGAGAAAACAAGGGAAAAGAGAAAAATGAAAGGGCCAAAGAAGAGAAAAGAAGAGAAAAAGAAAAGAATAGAAAAGAAGAGAAAAGAGAAATGAGAAAAGAAGAGAATTAGAAAAGGAAAGAAGAGAAATGAAGAGAAAAGAAGAGAAATGAAGAGAAAAGAGAAAAGAGAAAAGAAGAGAAAAGAAGAGAAAAGGGAAAAGAAGACAAAACAAGAGAAAAGAGAAAACAAGAGAAAAGACAAAAGAAGAGAAATGAAGAGAAAAGAAGAGAAAAGAGCAATGAGAAAAGAAGAGAAAACAAGAGAAAAGAGAAAAGAAGAGAAAAGGGAAAAGAAGACAAAACAAGAGAAAAGAGAAAACAAGAGAAAAGAAGAGAAATGAAGAGAAAAGTGATCCGAAGAGAAAAGAAGAGCAAACAAGAGAAATGAGAAAAGAAGAGCAAAGAAGAGAAAAGAAGAGAAATGAAGAGAAAAGAAGAGAAAGAGAAAGGAGAGAAAAGAAAAGAAGAGTAAAGAGAAAAGAGAAAAGAAGAGAAAGGAAGAGAAAAGAAGAGAAAGAGAAAGGAGAGAAAAGAAAAGAAGAGTAAAGAGAAAAGAGAAAAGAAGAGACAGGAAGAGAAATGACGAGAGAAGAGAAAATAGAAAGAAAACAAGCGAAAAGAGAAAAGAGAAGACATAGAAAAGAATAGAAAAGAGAAAAGAGAACAGAAGAGAAAAGCAGAGAGATGAAAAAAGAGAAAAGAGGAGAAAAGATGAAATTAGAAAAGCGAAAAGAGGAGAAAAGAGAAAAGAAGAGAAAAGAGAAAAGAGAAAGGGTTAAAGAAGAGAAAACAAGAGAAAAGAGAAAAGAAGAGAAAAGAAGTGAAAAGAGAAAGGGGTAAAGAAGAGAAAAGAAGCTAAAAGAGAAAAAAAACCTAAAAGAGAAAAAAGTGAAAAGAAGAGAAAAGAGAAAAGAGAAAGGGTCAAAGAAGAGAAAAGAAGAGAAATGAAGAGAAAAGAAGAGAAAGAGAAAGGAGAGAAAAGAAAAGAAGAGTAAAGAGAAAAGAGAAAAGAAGAGAAAGGAAGAGAAAAGAGAAAAGAAGAGAAAAGAGAAATGAGAAAGGGTAAAGAAGAGAAAAGAAGTGAAAAGAGAAAAGAAGAGAAATGAAGAGAAAAGAAGAGAAAAGAGAAAAAAGAAAGGGGTAAAGAAGAGAAAAAGAAAAGAATAGAAAAGAAGAGAAAAGTAGAGAAAAGAGAAAAGAGAAAGGGTTAAAGAAGAGAAAAGAAGTGAAAAGAGAAAAATGAAAAGGGTAAAGAAGAGAAAAGAAGAGAAAAAGAAAAGAATAGAAAAGAAGAGAAAAGAGAAAAGAGAAATGAGAAAAGAAGAGAATTAGAAAAGGAAAGAAGAGAAATGAAGAGAAAAGAGATCCGAAGAGAAAAGAAGAGCAAACAAGAGAAATGAGAAAAGAAGAGAAATGAAGAGAAAAGAAGAGAAAGAGAAAGGAGAGAAAAGAAAAGAAGAGTAAAGAGAAAAGAGAAAAGAAGAGAAAGGAAGAGAAAAGAAGAGAAAGAGAAAGGAGAGAAAAGAAAAGAAGAGTTTAGAGAAAAGAGAAAAGAAGAGACAGGAAGAGAAATGACGAGAGAAGAGAAAATAGAAAGAAAACAAGCGAAAAGAGAAAAGAGAAGACATAGAAAAGAATAGAAAAGAGAAAAGAGAACAGAAGAGAAAAGCAGAGAGATGAAAAAAGAGAAAAGAGGAGAAAAGATGAAATTAGAAAAGCGAAAAGAGGAGAAAAGAGAAAAGAAGAGAAAAGAGAAAAGAGAAAGGGTTAAAGAAGAGAAAACAAGAGAAAAGAGAATAGAGAAAAGAAGAGAAAAGAAGAGAAAGTAGAAAGGGGTAAAGAAGAGAAAAGAAGAGAAAAGAGAAAAGAAGAGAAATGAAGAGAAAAGAGAAAAGAGAAAGGGTAAAGAAGAGAAAACAAGAGAAAAGAGAATAGAGAAAAGAAGAGAAAAGAAGAGAAAGTAGAAAGGGGTAAAGAAGAGAAAAGAAGAGAAAAGAGAAAAGAAGAGAAATGAAGAGAAAAGAGAAAAGAGAAAGGGTAAAGAAGAGAAAAGAAGTGAAAAGAGAAAAGAAGAGAAATGAAGAGAAAAGAGAAAAGAGAAAGGGTAAAGAAGAGAAAAGAAGTGAAAAGAGAAAAGAAGAGAAATGAAGAGAAAAGAAGAGAAATGAGAAAAGAAGAGAAAAGAAGTGAAAAGAGAAAGGGGTAAAGAAGAGAAAAGAAGCTAAAAGAGAAAAAAAAGCTAAAAGAGAAAAGAGAAAAAAGTGAAAAGAAGAGAAAAGAGAAAAGAGAAAGGGTGACAGAAGAGAAAACAAGAGAAAAGAGAAAAGAGAAAAGAAGAGAAAAGAAGAGAAAGGAGAAAAGGGTAAAGAAGAGAAAAGAAGAGAAAAGAGAAAAGAAGAGAAAAGAAGAGAAATGAAGAGAAAAGAGAAAAGAAGAGAAAACAAGAGCAAAGAGAAAAGAGAAAAGAAGAGAAAACAAGAGAAAAGAGAAACATGAAAGGGCCAAAGAAGAGAAAAAGAAAAGAATAGAAAAGAAGAGAAAAGAGAAATGAGAAAAGAAGAGAATTAGAAAAGGAAAGAAGAGAAATGAAGAGAAAAGAGAAAAGAAGAGAAAAGAAGAGAAATGAAGAGAAAAGAGAAAAGAGAAGAGAAGAGAAAAGAAGTGAAAAGAGAAAAGAAGAGAAAACAAGAGAAAAGACAAAAGAAGAGAAATGAAGAGAAAAGAAGAGAAAAGAGAAATGAGAAAAGAAGAGAAAACAGGAGAAAAGAGAACAGAAGAGAAAACAAGAGAAAAGACAAAAGAAGAGAAATGAAGAGAAAAGAAGAGAAAAGAGAAATGAGAAAAGAAGAGAAAACAAGAGAAAAGAGAAAAGAAGAGAAAAGAAGAGAAAAGAGAAAAGAGAAAGGGGTAAAGCAGAGAAAACAAGAGAAAAGAGAAAAGAAGAGAAAACAAGAGAAAAGAGAAAAGAAGAGAAAAGAAAAGAGAAAAGAGAAAGGGGTAAAGCAGAGAAAACAAGAGAAAAGAGAAATGAAGAGAAAAGAAGAGAGAAGAGAAAGGAGAAAAGAAGGGAAAACAAGAGAAAAGAGAAAAGAAGAAAAAAGACAAGAAGTGTAAAGAGAAAAGAGAAAAGAAGAGAAAAGAAGAGAAATGAAGAGAAAAGTGATCCGAAGAGAAAAGAAGAGCAAACAAGAGAAATGAGAAAAGAAGAGCAAAGAAGAGAAAAGAAGAGAAATGAAGAGAAAAGAAGAGAAAGAGAAAGGAGAGAAAAGAAAAGAAGAGTAAAGAGAAAAGAGAAAAGAAGAGAAAGGAAGAGAAAAGAAGAGAAAGAGAAAGGAGAGAAAAGAAAAGAAGAGTTTAGAGAAAAGAGAAAAGAAGAGACAGGAAGAGAAATGACGAGAGAAGAGAAAATAGAAAGAAAACAAGCGAAAAGAGAAAAGAGAAGACATAGAAAAGAATAGAAAAGAGAAAAGAGAACAGAAGAGAAAAGCAGCGAGATGAAAAAAGAGAAAAGAAGAGAAAAGATGAAATTAGAAAAGCGAAAAGAGGAGAAAAGAGAAAAGAAGAGAAAAGAAAAGAAGAGAAAAGAGAAAGGGTTAAAGAAGGGTAAACAAGAGAAAAGAGAAAAGAAGAGAAAAGAAGTGAAAAGAGAAAGGGGTAAAGAAGAGAAAAGAAGCTAAAAGAGAAAAAAAAGCTAAAAGAGAAAAGAGAAAAAAGTGAAAAGAAGAGAAAAGAGAAAAGAGAAAGGGTGAAAGAAGAGAAAACAAGAGAAAAGGGAAAAGAGAAAAGAAGAGAAAAGAAGAGAAAAGAAGAGAAAGGAGAAAGGGGTAAAGAAGAGAAGAGAAGAGAAAAGAGAAAAGAAGAGAAAAGAAGAGAAATGAAGAGAAAAGAGAAAAGAAGAGAAAACAAGAGCAAAGAGAAAAGAGAAAAGAAGAGAAAACAAGAGCAAAGAGAAAAGAGAAAAGACGAGAAAACAAGGGAAAAGAGAAAAATGAAAGGGCCAAAGAAGAGAAAAGAAGAGAAAAAGAAAAGAATAGAAAAGAAGAGAAAAGAGAAATGAGAAAAGAAGAGAATTAGAAAAGGAAAGAAGAGAAATGAAGAGAAAAGAAGAGAAATGAAGAGAAAAGAGAAAAGAGAAAAGAAGAGAAAAGAAGAGAAAAGGGAAAAGAAGACAAAACAAGAGAAAAGAGAAAACAAGAGAAAAGACAAAAGAAGAGAAATGAAGAGAAAAGAAGAGAAAAGAGCAATGAGAAAAGAAGAGAAAACAAGAGAAAAGAGAAAAGAAGAGAAAAGGGAAAAGAAGACAAAACAAGAGAAAAGAGAAAACAAGAGAAAAGAAGAGAAATGAAGAGAAAAGTGATCCGAAGAGAAAAGAAGAGCAAACAAGAGAAATGAGAAAAGAAGAGCAAAGAAGAGAAAAGAAGAGAAATGAAGAGAAAAGAAGAGAAAGAGAAAGGAGAGAAAAGAAAAGAAGAGTAAAGAGAAAAGAGAAAAGAAGAGAAAGGAAGAGAAAAGAAGAGAAAGAGAAAGGAGAGAAAAGAAAAGAAGAGTAAAGAGAAAAGAGAAAAGAAGAGACAGGAAGAGAAATGACGAGAGAAGAGAAAATAGAAAGAAAACAAGCGAAAAGAGAAAAGAGAAGACATAGAAAAGAATAGAAAAGAGAAAAGAGAACAGAAGAGAAAAGCAGAGAGATGAAAAAAGAGAAAAGAGGAGAAAAGATGAAATTAGAAAAGCGAAAAGAGGAGAAAAGAGAAAAGAAGAGAAAAGAGAAAAGAGAAAGGGTTAAAGAAGAGAAAACAAGAGAAAAGAGAAAAGAAGAGAAAAGAAGTGAAAAGAGAAAGGGGTAAAGAAGAGAAAAGAAGCTAAAAGAGAAAAAAAACCTAAAAGAGAAAAAAGTGAAAAGAAGAGAAAAGAGAAAAGAGAAAGGGTCAAAGAAGAGAAAAGAAGAGAAATGAAGAGAAAAGAAGAGAAAGAGAAAGGAGAGAAAAGAAAAGAAGAGTAAAGAGAAAAGAGAAAAGAAGAGAAAGGAAGAGAAAAGAGAAAAGAAGAGAAAAGAGAAATGAGAAAGGGTAAAGAAGAGAAAAGAAGTGAAAAGAGAAAAGAAGAGAAATGAAGAGAAAAGAAGAGAAAAGAGAAAAAAGAAAGGGGTAAAGAAGAGAAAAAGAAAAGAATAGAAAAGAAGAGAAAAGTAGAGAAAAGAGAAAAGAGAAAGGGTTAAAGAAGAGAAAAGAAGTGAAAAGAGAAAAATGAAAAGGGTAAAGAAGAGAAAAGAAGAGAAAAAGAAAAGACTAGAAAAGAAGAGAAAAGAGAAAAGAGAAATGAGAAAAGAAGAGAATTAGAAAAGGAAAGAAGAGAAATGAAGAGAAAAGAGATCCGAAGAGAAAAGAAGAGCAAACAAGAGAAATGAGAAAAGAAGAGAAATGAAGAGAAAAGAAGAGAAAGAGAAAGGAGAGAAAAGAAAAGAAGAGTAAAGAGAAAAGAGAAAAGAAGAGAAAGGAAGAGAAAAGAAGAGAAAGAGAAAGGAGAGAAAAGAAAAGAAGAGTTTAGAGAAAAGAGAAAAGAAGAGACAGGAAGAGAAATGACGAGAGAAGAGAAAATAGAAAGAAAACAAGCGAAAAGAGAAAAGAGAAGACATAGAAAAGAATAGAAAAGAGAAAAGAGAACAGAAGAGAAAAGCAGAGAGATGAAAAAAGAGAAAAGAGGAGAAAAGATGAAATTAGAAAAGCGAAAAGAGGAGAAAAGAGAAAAGAAGAGAAAAGAGAAAAGAGAAAGGGTTAAAGAAGAGAAAACAAGAGAAAAGAGAATAGAGAAAAGAAGAGAAAAGAAGAGAAAGTAGAAAGGGGTAAAGAAGAGAAAAGAAGAGAAAAGAGAAAAGAAGAGAAATGAAGAGAAAAGAGAAAAGAGAAAGGGTAAAGAAGAGAAAACAAGAGAAAAGAGAATAGAGAAAAGAAGAGAAAAGAAGAGAAAGTAGAAAGGGGTAAAGAAGAGAAAAGAAGAGAAAAGAGAAAAGAAGAGAAATGAAGAGAAAAGAGAAAAGAGAAAGTGTAAAGAAGAGAAAAGAACTGAAAAGAGAAAAGAAGAGAAATGAAGAGAAAAGAGAAAAGAGAAAGGGTAAAGAAGAGAAAAGAAGTGAAAAGAGAAAAGAAGAGAAATGGAGAGAAAAGAAGAGAAATGAGAAAAGAAGAGAAAAGAAGTGAAAAGAGAAAGGGGTAAAGAAGAGAAAAGAAGCTAAAAGAGAAAAAAAAGCTAAAAGAGAAAAGAGAAAAAAGTGAAAAGAAGAGAAAAGAGAAAAGAGAAAGGGTGACAGAAGAGAAAACAAGAGAAAAGAGAAAAGAGAAAAGAAGAGAAAAGAAGAGAAAGGAGAAAAGGGTAAAGAAGAGAAAAGAAGAGAAAAGAGAAAAGAAGAGAAAAGAAGAGAAATGAAGAGAAAAGAGAAAAGAAGAGAAAACAAGAGCAAAGAGAAAAGAGAAAAGAAGAGAAAACAAGAGAAAAGAGAAACATGAAAGGGCCAAAGAAGAGAAAAGAAGAGAAAAAGAAAAGAATAGAAAAGAAGAGAAAAGAGAAATGAGAAAAGAAGAGAATTAGAAAAGGAAAGAAGAGAAATGAAGAGAAAAGAGAAAAGAAGAGAAAAGAAGAGAAATGAAGAGAAAAGAGAAAAGAGAAGAGAAGAGAAAAGAAGTGAAAAGAGAAAAGAAGAGAAAACAAGAGAAAAGACAAAAGAAGAGAAATGAAGAGAAAAGAAGAGAAAAGAGAAATGAGAAAAGAAGAGAAAACAGGAGAAAAGAGAACAGAAGAGAAAACAAGGGAAAAGACAAAAGAAGAGAAATGAAGAGAAAAGAAGAGAAAAGAGAAATGAGAAAAGAAGAGAAAACAAGAGAAAAGAGAAAAGAAGAGAAAAGAAGAGAAAAGAGAAAAGAGAAAGGGGTAAAGCAGAGAAAACAAGAGAAAAGAGAAAAGAAGAGAAAACAAGAGAAAAGAGAAAAGAAGAGAAAAGAAGAGAAAAGAGAAAAGAGAAAGGGGTAAAGCAGAGAAAACAAGAGAAAAGAGAAATGAAGAGAAAAGAAGAGAGAAGAGAAAGGAGAAAAGAAGGGAAAACAAGAGAAAAGAGAAAAGAAGAAAAAAGACAAGAAGTGTAAAGAGAAAAGAGAAAAGAAGAGAAAAGAAGAGAAATGAAGAGAAAAGTGATCCGAAGAGAAAAGAAGAGCAAACAAGAGAAATGAGAAAAGAAGAGCAAAGAAGAGAAAAGAAGAGAAATGAAGAGAAAAGAAGAGAAAGAGAAAGGAGAGAAAAGAAAAGAAGAGTAAAGAGAAAAGAGAAAAGAAGAGAAAGGAAGAGAAAAGAAGAGAAAGAGAAAGGAGAGAAAAGAAAAGAAGAGTTTAGAGAAAAGAGAAAAGAAGAGACAGGAAGAGAAATGACGAGAGAAGAGAAAATAGAAAGAAAACAAGCGAAAAGAGAAAAGAGAAGACATAGAAAAGAATAGAAAAGAGAAAAGAGAACAGAAGAGAAAAGCAGCGAGATGAAAAAAGAGAAAAGAAGAGAAAAGATGAAATTAGAAAAGCGAAAAGAGGAGAAAAGAGAAAAGAAGAGAAAAGAAAAGAAGAGAAAAGAGAAAGGGTTAAAGAAGGGTAAACAAGAGAAAAGAGAAAAGAAGAGAAAAGAAGTGAAAAGAGAAAGGGGTAAAGAAGAGAAAAGAAGCTAAAAGAGAAAAAAAAGCTAAAAGAGAAAAGAGAAAAAAGTGAAAAGAAGACAAAAGAGAAAAGAGAAAGGGTGAAAGAAGAGAAAACAAGAGAAAAGGGAAAAGAGAAAAGAAGAGAAAAGAAGAGAAAAGAAGAGAAAGGAGAAAGGGGTAAAGAAGAGAAAAGAAGAGAAAAGAAGAGAAATGAAGAGAAAAGAGAAAAGAAGAGAAAACAAGAGCAAAGAGAAAAGAGAAAAGACGAGAAAACAAGAGAAAAGAGAAACATGAAAGGGCCAAAGAAGAGAAAAAGAAAAGAATAGAAAAGAAGAGAAAAGAGAAATGAGAAAAGAAGAGAATTAGAAAAGGAAAGAAGAGAAATGAAGAGAAAAGAGAAAAGAAGAGAAAAGAAGAGAAATGAAGAGAAAAGAGGAAAGAGAAGAGAAGAGAAAAGAAGAGAAAAGGGAAAAGAAGACAAAACAAGAGAAAAGAGAAAAGAAGAGAAAACAAGAGAAAAGACAAAAGAAGAGAAATGAAGAGAAAAGAAGAGAAAAGAGAAATGAGAAAAGAAGAGAAAACAAGAGAAAAGAGAAAAGAAGAGAAAAGAGAAATGAGAAAGGGTAAAGAAGAGAAAAGAAGTGAAAAGAGAAAAGAAGAGAAATGAAGAGAAAAGAAGAGAAAAGAGAAAAAAGAAAGGGGTAAAGAAGAGAAAAAGAAAAGAATAGAAAAGAAGAGAAAAGTAGAGAAAAGAGAAAAGAGAAAGGGTTAAAGAAGAGAAAAGAAGTGAAAAGAGAAAAATGAAAAGGGTAAAGAAGAGAAAAGAAGAGAAAAAGAAAAGACTAGAAAAGAAGAGAAAAGAGAAAAGAGAAATGAGAAAAGAAGAGAATTAGAAAAGGAAAGAAGAGAAATGAAGAGAAAAGAGATCCGAAGAGAAAAGAAGAGCAAACAAGAGAAATGAGAAAAGAAGAGAAATGAAGAGAAAAGAAGAGAAAGAGAAAGGAGAGAAAAGAAAAGAAGAGTAAAGAGAAAAGAGAAAAGAAGAGAAAGGAAGAGAAAAGAAGAGAAAGAGAAAGGAGAGAAAAGAAAAGAAGAGTTTAGAGAAAAGAGAAAAGAAGAGACAGGAAGAGAAATGACGAGAGAAGAGAAAATAGAAAGAAAACAAGCGAAAAGAGAAAAGAGAAGACATAGAAAAGAATAGAAAAGAGAAAAGAGAACAGAAGAGAAAAGCAGAGAGATGAAAAAAGAGAAAAGAGGAGAAAAGATGAAATTAGAAAAGCGAAAAGAGGAGAAAAGAGAAAAGAAGAGAAAAGAGAAAAGAGAAAGGGTTAAAGAAGAGAAAACAAGAGAAAAGAGAATAGAGAAAAGAAGAGAAAAGAAGAGAAAGTAGAAAGGGGTAAAGAAGAGAAAAGAAGAGAAAAGAGAAAAGAAGAGAAATGAAGAGAAAAGAGAAAAGAGAAAGGGTAAAGAAGAGAAAACAAGAGAAAAGAGAATAGAGAAAAGAAGAGAAAAGAAGAGAAAGTAGAAAGGGGTAAAGAAGAGAAAAGAAGAGAAAAGAGAAAAGAAGAGAAATGAAGAGAAAAGAGAAAAGAGAAAGTGTAAAGAAGAGAAAAGAACTGAAAAGAGAAAAGAAGAGAAATGAAGAGAAAAGAGAAAAGAGAAAGGGTAAAGAAGAGAAAAGAAGTGAAAAGAGAAAAGAAGAGAAATGGAGAGAAAAGAAGAGAAATGAGAAAAGAAGAGAAAAGAAGTGAAAAGAGAAAGGGGTAAAGAAGAGAAAAGAAGCTAAAAGAGAAAAAAAAGCTAAAAGAGAAAAGAGAAAAAAGTGAAAAGAAGAGAAAAGAGAAAAGAGAAAGGGTGACAGAAGAGAAAACAAGAGAAAAGAGAAAAGAGAAAAGAAGAGAAAAGAAGAGAAAGGAGAAAAGGGTAAAGAAGAGAAAAGAAGAGAAAAGAGAAAAGAAGAGAAAAGAAGAGAAATGAAGAGAAAAGAGAAAAGAAGAGAAAACAAGAGCAAAGAGAAAAGAGAAAAGAAGAGAAAACAAGAGAAAAGAGAAACATGAAAGGGCCAAAGAAGAGAAAAGAAGAGAAAAAGAAAAGAATAGAAAAGAAGAGAAAAGAGAAATGAGAAAAGAAGAGAATTAGAAAAGGAAAGAAGAGAAATGAAGAGAAAAGAGAAAAGAAGAGAAAAGAAGAGAAATGAAGAGAAAAGAGAAAAGAGAAGAGAAGAGAAAAGAAGTGAAAAGAGAAAAGAAGAGAAAACAAGAGAAAAGACAAAAGAAGAGAAATGAAGAGAAAAGAAGAGAAAAGAGAAATGAGAAAAGAAGAGAAAACAGGAGAAAAGAGAACAGAAGAGAAAACAAGGGAAAAGACAAAAGAAGAGAAATGAAGAGAAAAGAAGAGAAAAGAGAAATGAGAAAAGAAGAGAAAACAAGAGAAAAGAGAAAAGAAGAGAAAAGAAGAGAAAAGAGAAAAGAGAAAGGGGTAAAGCAGAGAAAACAAGAGAAAAGAGAAAAGAAGAGAAAACAAGAGAAAAGAGAAAAGAAGAGAAAAGAAGAGAAAAGAGAAAAGAGAAAGGGGTAAAGCAGAGAAAACAAGAGAAAAGAGAAATGAAGAGAAAAGAAGAGAGAAGAGAAAGGAGAAAAGAAGGGAAAACAAGAGAAAAGAGAAAAGAAGAAAAAAGACAAGAAGTGTAAAGAGAAAAGAGAAAAGAAGAGAAAAGAAGAGAAATGAAGAGAAAAGTGATCCGAAGAGAAAAGAAGAGCAAACAAGAGAAATGAGAAAAGAAGAGCAAAGAAGAGAAAAGAAGAGAAATGAAGAGAAAAGAAGAGAAAGAGAAAGGAGAGAAAAGAAAAGAAGAGTAAAGAGAAAAGAGAAAAGAAGAGAAAGGAAGAGAAAAGAAGAGAAAGAGAAAGGAGAGAAAAGAAAAGAAGAGTTTAGAGAAAAGAGAAAAGAAGAGACAGGAAGAGAAATGACGAGAGAAGAGAAAATAGAAAGAAAACAAGCGAAAAGAGAAAAGAGAAGACATAGAAAAGAATAGAAAAGAGAAAAGAGAACAGAAGAGAAAAGCAGCGAGATGAAAAAAGAGAAAAGAAGAGAAAAGATGAAATTAGAAAAGCGAAAAGAGGAGAAAAGAGAAAAGAAGAGAAAAGAAAAGAAGAGAAAAGAGAAAGGGTTAAAGAAGGGTAAACAAGAGAAAAGAGAAAAGAAGAGAAAAGAAGTGAAAAGAGCAAGGGGTAAAGAAGAGAAAAGAAGCTAAAAGAGAAAAAAAAGCTAAAAGAGAAAAGAGAAAAAAGTGAAAAGAAGACAAAAGAGAAAAGAGAAAGGGTGAAAGAAGAGAAAACAAGAGAAAAGGGAAAAGAGAAAAGAAGAGAAAAGAAGAGAAAAGAAGAGAAAGGAGAAAGGGGTAAAGAAGAGAAAAGAAGAGAAAAGAAGAGAAATGAAGAGAAAAGAGAAAAGAAGAGAAAACAAGAGCAAAGAGAAAAGAGAAAAGACGAGAAAACAAGAGAAAAGAGAAACATGAAAGGGCCAAAGAAGAGAAAAAGAAAAGAATAGAAAAGAAGAGAAAAGAGAAATGAGAAAAGAAGAGAATTAGAAAAGGAAAGAAGAGAAATGAAGAGAAAAGAGAAAAGAAGAGAAAAGAAGAGAAATGAAGAGAAAAGAGGAAAGAGAAGAGAAGAGAAAAGAAGAGAAAAGGGAAAAGAAGACAAAACAAGAGAAAAGAGAAAAGAAGAGAAAACAAGAGAAAAGACAAAAGAAGAGAAATGAAGAGAAAAGAAGAGAAAAGAGAAATGAGAAAAGAAGAGAAAACAAGAGAAAAGAGAAAAGAAGAGAAAAGAAGAGAAAAGAGAAAGGGGTAAAGCAGAGAAAACAAGAGAAAAGAGAAAAGAAGAGAAAACAAGAGAAAAGAGAAAAGAAGAGAAAAGAAGAGAAAAGAGAAAAGAGAAAGGGGTAAAGCAGAGAAAACAAGAGAAAAGAGAAATGAAGAGAAAAGAAGAGAGAAGAGAAAGGAGAAAAGAAGGGAAAACAAGAGAAAAGAGAAAAGAAGAGAAAACAAGAGAAAAGACAAAAGAAGAGAAATGAAGAGAAAAGAAGAGAAAAGAGAAATGAGAAAAGAAGAGAAAACAAGAGAAAAGAGAAAAGAAGAGAAAAGAAGAGAAAAGAGAAAAGAAGAGAAATGAAGAGAAAAGAAGAGAAAAGAGAAATGAGAAAAGGAGAGAAAACAAGAGAAAAGAGAAAAGAAGAGAAAAGAAGAGAAAAGAGAAAAGAGAAAGGGGTAAAGCAGAGAAAACAAGAGAAAAGAGAAAAGAAGAGAAAACAAGAGAAAAGAGAAAAGAAGAGAAAAGAAGAGAAAAGAGAAAAGAGAAAGGGGTAAAGCAGAGAAAACAAGAGAAAAGAGAAATGAAGAGAAAAGAAGAGAGAAGAGAAAGGAGAAAAGAAGGGAAAACAAGAGAAAAGAGAAAAGAAGAAAAAAGACAAGAAGTGTAAAGAGAAAAGAGAAAAGAAGAGAAAAGAAGAGAAATGAAGAGAAAAGTGATCCGAAGAGAAAAGAAGAGCAAACAAGAGAAATGAGAAAAGAAGAGCAAAGAAGAGAAAAGAAGAGAAATGAAGAGAAAAGAAGAGAAAGAGAAAGGAGAGAAAAGAAAAGAAGAGTAAAGAGAAAAGAGAAAAGAAGAGAAAGGAAGAGAAAAGAAGAGAAAGAGAAAGGAGAGAAAAGAAAAGAAGAGTTTAGAGAAAAGAGAAAAGAAGAGACAGGAAGAGAAATGACGAGAGAAGAGAAAATAGAAAGAAAACAAGCGAAAAGAGAAAAGAGAAGACATAGAAAAGAATAGAAAAGAGAAAAGAGAACAGAAGAGAAAAGCAGCGAGATGAAAAAAGAGAAAAGAAGAGAAAAGATGAAATTAGAAAAGCGAAAAGAGGAGAAAAGAGAAAAGAAGAGAAAAGAAAAGAAGAGAAAAGAGAAAGGGTTAAAGAAGGGTAAACAAGAGAAAAGAGAAAAGAAGAGAAAAGAAGTGAAAAGAGAAAGGGGTAAAGAAGAGAAAAGAAGCTAAAAGAGAAAAAAAAGCTAAAAGAGAAAAGAGAAAAAAGTGAAAAGAAGAGAAAAGAGAAAAGAGAAAGGGTGAAAGAAGAGAAAACAAGAGAAAAGGGAAAAGAGAAAAGAAGAGAAAAGAAGAGAAAAGAAGAGAAAGGAGAAAGGGGTAAAGAAGAGAAGAGAAGAGAAAAGAGAAAAGAAGAGAAAAGAAGAGAAATGAAGAGAAAAGAGAAAAGAAGAGAAAACAAGAGCAAAGAGAAAAGAAGAGAAAACAAGAGCAAAGAGAAAAGAGAAAAGACGAGAAAACAAGGGAAAAGAGAAAAATGAAAGGGCCAAAGAAGAGAAAAGAAGAGAAAAAGAAAAGAATAGAAAAGAAGAGAAAAGAGAAATGAGAAAAGAAGAGAATTAGAAAAGGAAAGAAGAGAAATGAAGAGAAAAGAAGAGAAATGAAGAGAAAAGAGAAAAGAGAAAAGAAGAGAAAAGAAGAGAAAAGGGAAAAGAAGACAAAACAAGAGAAAAGAGAAAACAAGAGAAAAGACAAAAGAAGAGAAATGAAGAGAAAAGAAGAGAAAAGAGCAATGAGAAAAGAAGAGAAAACAAGAGAAAAGAGAAAAGAAGAGAAAAGGGAAAAGAAGACAAAACAAGAGAAAAGAGAAAACAAGAGAAAAGAAGAGAAATGAAGAGAAAAGTGATCCGAAGAGAAAAGAAGAGCAAACAAGAGAAATGAGAAAAGAAGAGCAAAGAAGAGAAAAGAAGAGAAATGAAGAGAAAAGAAGAGAAAGAGAAAGGAGAGAAAAGAAAAGAAGAGTAAAGAGAAAAGAGAAAAGAAGAGAAAGGAAGAGAAAAGAAGAGAAAGAGAAAGGAGAGAAAAGAAAAGAAGAGTAAAGAGAAAAGAGAAAAGAAGAGACAGGAAGAGAAAAGAGAAAAAAAACCTAAAAGAGAAAAAAGTGAAAAGAAGAGAAAAGAGAAAAGAGAAAGGGTCAAAGAAGAGAAAAGAAGAGAAATGAAGAGAAAAGAAGAGAAAGAGAAAGGAGAGAAAAGAAAAGAAGAGTAAAGAGAAAAGAGAAAAGAAGAGAAAGGAAGAGAAAAGAGAAAAGAAGAGAAAAGAGAAATGAGAAAGGGTAAAGAAGAGAAAAGAAGTGAAAAGAGAAAAGAAGAGAAATGAAGAGAAAAGAAGAGAAAAGAGAAAAAAGAAAGGGGTAAAGAAGAGAAAAAGAAAAGAATAGAAAAGAAGAGAAAAGTAGAGAAAAGAGAAAAGAGAAAGGGTTAAAGAAGAGAAAAGAAGTGAAAAGAGAAAAATGAAAAGGGTAAAGAAGAGAAAAGAAGAGAAAAAGAAAAGAATAGAAAAGAAGAGAAAAGAGAAAAGAGAAATGAGAAAAGAAGAGAATTAGAAAAGGAAAGAAGAGAAATGAAGAGAAAAGAGATCCGAAGAGAAAAGAAGAGCAAACAAGAGAAATGAGAAAAGAAGAGAAATGAAGAGAAAAGAAGAGAAAGAGAAAGGAGAGAAAAGAAAAGAAGAGTAAAGAGAAAAGACAAAAGAAGAGAAATGAAGAGAAAAGAAGAGAAAGAGAAAGGAGAGAAAAGAAAAGAAGAGTTTAGAGAAAAGAGAAAAGAAGAGACAGGAAGAGAAATGACGAGAGAAGAGAAAATAGAAAGAAAACAAGCGAAAAGAGAAAAGAGAAGACATAGAAAAGAATAGAAAAGAGAAAAGAGAACAGAAGAGAAATGCAGAGAGATGAAAAAAGAGAAAAGAGGAGAAAAGATGAAATTAGAAAAGCGAAAAGAGGAGAAAAGAGAAAAGAAGAGAAAAGAGAAAAGAGAAAGGGTTAAAGAAGAGAAAACAGGAGAAAAGAGAAAAGAAGAGAAAAGAAGTGAAAAGAGAAAGGGGTAAAGAAGAGAAAAGAAGCTAAAAGAGAAAAAAAACCTAAAAGAGAAAAGAGAAAAAAGTGAAAAGAAGAGAAAAGAGAAAAGAGAAAGGGTTAAAGAAGAGAAAACAAGAGAAAAGAGAATAGAGAAAAGAAGAGAAAAGAAGAGAAAGGAGAAACGGGTAAAGAAGAGAAAAGAAGAGAAAAGAGAAAAGAAGAGAAATGAAGAGAAAAGAGAAAAGAGAAAGGGTAAAGAAGAGAAAAGAAGTGAAAAGAGAAAAGAAGAAAAATGAAGAGAAAAGAAGAGAAAAGAGAAAAGAGAAGAGAAAAGAAGAGAAAAGAGAAAAGAAGAGAAAAGAAGAGAAAAGAGAAATGAGAAATGGTTAAAGAAGAGAAAACAAGAGAAAAGAGAAATGAGAAAAGAAGAGAAAAGAAGAGAAAGGAGAAAGGGGTAAAGAAGAGAAAAGAAGAGAAAAGAGAAAAGAAGGGAAATGAAAAGAAGAGAAAAGAGAAAAGAGAAAGGGTAAAGAAGAGAAAAGAAGTGAAAAGAGAAAAGAAGAGAAATGAAGAGAAAAGAAGAGAAAAGAGAAAAAAGAAAGGGGTAAAGAAGAGAAAAAGAAAAGAATAGAAAAGAAGAGAAAAGTAGAGAAAAGAGAAAGGGTTAAAGAAGAGAAAAGAAGTGAAAAGAGAAAAATGAAAGGGGTAAAGAAGAGAAAAGAAGAGAAAAAGAAAAGAATAGAAAAGAAGAGAAAAGAGAAAAGAGAAATGAGAAAAGAAGAGAATTAGAAAAGGAAAGAAGAGAAATGAAGAGAAAAGAGATCCGAAGAGAAAAGAAGAGCAAACAAGAGAAATGAGAAAAGAAGAGAAAAGAAGAGAAATGAAGAGAAAAGAAGAGAAAGAGAAAGGAGAGAAAAGAAAAGAAGAGTATAGAGAAAAGAGAAAAGAAGAGAAAGGAAGAGAAAAGAAGAGAAAGAGAAAGGAGAGAAAAGGAAAGAAGAGTTCAGAGAAAAGAGAAAAGAAGAGACAGGAAGAGAAATGACGAGAAAAGAGAAAATAGAAAGAAAACAAGCGAAAAGAGAAAAGAGAAGACATAGAAAAGAATAGAAAAGAGAAAAGAGAACAGAAGAGAAAAGCAGAGAGATGAAAAAAGAGAAAAGAAGAGAAAAGATGAAATTAGAAAAGCGAAAAGAGGAGAAAAGAGAAAACAAGAGAAAAGAGAAAAGAAGAGAAAAGAAGTGAAAAGAGAAAGGGGTAAAGAAGAGAAAAGAAGCTAAAAGAGAAAAAAAAGCTAAAAGAGAAAAGAGAAAAAAGTGAAAAGAAGAGAAAAGAGAAAAGAGAAAGGGTGACAGAAGAGAAAACAAGAGAAAAGAGAAAAGTGAAAAGAAGAGAAAAGAAGAGAAAGGAGAAAGGGGTAAAGAAGAGAAAAGAAGAGAACAGAGAAAAGAAGAGAAAAGAAGAGAAATGAAGAGAAAAGAGAAAAGAAGAGAAAACAAGAGCAAAGAGAAAAGAGAAAAGAAGAGAAAACAAGAGAAAAGAGAAACATGAAAGGGCCAAAGAAGAGAAAAAGAAAAGAATAGAAAAGAAGAGAAAAGAGAAATGAGAAAAGAAGAGAATTAGAAAAGGAAAGAAGAGAAATGAAGAGAAAAGAGAAAAGAAGAGAAAAGAAGAGAAATGAAGAGAAAAGAGAAAAGAGAAGAGAAGAGAAAAGAAGAGAAAAGGGAAAAGAAGACAAAACAAGAGAAAAGAGAAAAGAAGAGAAAACAAGAGAAAAGACAAAAGAAGAGAAATGAAGAGAAAAGAAGAGAAAAGAGAAATGAGAAAAGAAGAGAAAACAAGAGAAAAGAGAAAAGAAGAGAAAAGAAGAGAAAAGAGAAAGGGGTAAAGCAGAGAAAACAAGAGAAAAGAGAAAAGAAGAGAAAACAAGAGAAAAGAGAAAAGAAGAGAAAAGAAGAGAAAAGAGAAAAGAGAAAGGGGTAAAGCAGAGAAAACAAGAGAAAAGAGAAATGAAGAGAAAAGAAGAGAGAAGAGAAAGGAGAAAAGAAGGGAAAACAAGAGAAAAGAGAAAAGAAGAGAAAACAAGAGAAAAGACAAAAGAAGAGAAATGAAGAGAAAAGAAGAGAAAAGAGAAATGAGAAAAGAAGAGAAAACAAGAGAAAAGAGAAAAGAAGAGAAAAGAAGAGAAAAGAGAAAAGAAGAGAAATGAAGAGAAAAGAAGAGAAAAGAGAAATGAGAAAAGGAGAGAAAACAAGAGAAAAGAGAAAAGAAGAGAAAAGAAGAGAAAAGAGAAAAGAGAAAGGGGTAAAGCAGAGAAAACAAGAGAAAAGAGAAAAGAAGAGAAAACAAGAGAAAAGAGAAAAGAAGAGAAAAGAAGAGAAAAGAGAAAAGAGAAAGGGGTAAAGCAGAGAAAACAAGAGAAAAGAGAAATGAAGAGAAAAGAAGAGAGAAGAGAAAGGAGAAAAGAAGGGAAAACAAGAGAAAAGAGAAAAGAAGAAAAAAGACAAGAAGTGTAAAGAGAAAAGAGAAAAGAAGAGAAAAGAAGAGAAATGAAGAGAAAAGTGATCCGAAGAGAAAAGAAGAGCAAACAAGAGAAATGAGAAAAGAAGAGCAAAGAAGAGAAAAGAAGAGAAATGAAGAGAAAAGAAGAGAAAGAGAAAGGAGAGAAAAGAAAAGAAGAGTAAAGAGAAAAGAGAAAAGAAGAGAAAGGAAGAGAAAAGAAGAGAAAGAGAAAGGAGAGAAAAGAAAAGAAGAGTTTAGAGAAAAGAGAAAAGAAGAGACAGGAAGTGAAATGACGAGAGAAGAGAAAATAGAAAGAAAACAAGCGAAAAGAGAAAAGAGAAGACATAGAAAAGAATAGAAAAGAGAAAAGAGAACAGAAGAGAAAAGCAGAGAGATGAAAAAAGAGAAAAGATGAAATTAGAAAAGCGACAAGAGGAGAAAAGAGAAAAGAAGAGAAAAGAGAAAAGAGAAAGGGTTAAAGAAGGGAAAACAAGAGAAAAGAGAAAAGAAGAGAAAAGAAGTGAAAAGAGAAAGGGGTAGAGAAGAGAAAAGAAAATAAAAGAGAAAAAAAACCTAAAAGAGAAAAGAGAAAAAAGTGAAAAGAAGAGAAAAGAGAAAAGAGAAAGGGTTAAAGAAGAGAAAACAAGAGAAAAGAGAATAGAGAAAAGAAGAGAAAAGAAGAGAAAAGAAGAGAAAGTAGAAAGGGGTAAAGAAGAGAAAAGAAGAGAAAAGAGAAAAGAAGAGAAATGAAGAGAAAAGAGAAAAGAGAAAGGGTAAAGAAGAGAAAAGAAGTGAAAAGAGAAAAGAAGAGAAATGAAGAGAAAAGAAGAGAAATGAGAAAAGAAGAGAAAAGAGAAATGAGAAAGGGTTAAAGAAGAGAAAACAAGAGAAAAGAGAAATGAGAAAAGAAGAGAAAGGAGAAAGGGGTAAAGAAGAGAAAAGAAGAGAAATGAAGAGAAAAGACAAAAGAAGAGAAAACAAGAGCAAAGAGAAAAGAGAAAAGAAGAGAAAACAAGAGAAAAGAGAAAAATGAAAGGGCCAAAGAAGAGAAAAAGAAAAGAATAGAAAAGAAGAGAAAAGAGAAATGAGAAAAGAAGAGAATTAGAAAAGGAAAGAAGAGAAATGAAGAGAAAAGAGAAAAGAAGAGAAAAGAAGAGAAATGAAGAGAAAAGAGAAAAGAGAAAAGAAGAGAAAAGGGAAAAGAAGACAAAACAAGAGAAAAGAGAAAAGAAGAGAAAACAAGAGAAAAGACAAAAGAAGAGAAATGAAGAGAAAAGAAGAGAAAAGAGAAATGAGAAAAGAAGAGAAAACAAGAGAAAAGAGAAAAGAAGAGAAAAGAGAAAGGGGTAAAGCAGAGAAAACAAGAGAAAAGAGAAAAGAAGAGAAAACAAGAGAAAAGAGAAAAGAAGAGAACAGAAGAGAAAGGGGTAAAGCAGAGAAAACAAGAGAAAAGAGAAATGAAGAGAAAAGAAGAGAGAAGAGAAAGGAGAAAAGAAGGAAAAACAAGAGAAAAGAGAAAAGAAGAAAAAAGACAAGAAGTGTAAAGAGAAAAGAGAAAAGAAGAGAAAAGAAGAGAAAGAGAAAGGAGAGAAAAGAAAAGAACAGTAAAGAGAAAAGAGAAAAGAAGAGAAAGTACGAGAAAAGAAGAGAAAGAGAAAGGAGAGAAAAGAAAAGAAGAGTTTAGAGAAAAGAGAAAAGAACAGAAAGGAAGAGAAATGACGAGAGAAGAGAAAATAGAAAGAAAACAAGCGAAAAGAGAAAAGAGAAGACATAGAAAAGAATAGAAAAGAGAAAAGAGATCAGAAGAGAAAAGCAGAGAGATGAAAAAAGAGAAAAGAGGAGAAAAGATGAAATTAGAAAAGCGAAAAGAGGAGAAAAGAGAAAAGAGAAAAGAGAAAGGGTTAAAGAAGGGAAAACAAGAGAAAAGAGAAAAGAAGAGAAAAGAGAAAGGGGTAAAGAAGAGAAAAGAAGCTAAAAGAGAAAAAAAAGCTAAAAGAGAAAAGAGAAAAAAGTGAAAAGAAGAGAAAAGAGAAAAGAGAAAGGGATAAAGAAGAGAAAACAAGAGAAAAGAGAATAGAGAAAAGAAGAGAAAAGAAGAGAAAGGAGAAAGGGGTAAAGAAGAGAAAAGAAGAGAAAAAAGAGAAAAGAGAAAAGGGAAAAAACGAAAAAAGAGAAAAGAAAAGAGAAAAGAAGAGAAAAGAGAAAAGAGATAAGAAGGGAAAAGAAGAGAAAAGAGAAAAGAGAAAAGAAGACAAAACAAGAGAAAAGAGAAAAGAAGAGAAAACAAGAGAAAAGACAAAAGAAGAGAAATGAAGAGAAAAGAAGAGAAAGAGAAAGGAGAGAAAAGAAAAGAAGCGTTTAGAGAAAAGAGAAAAGAAGAGACAGGAAGAGAAATGACGAGAGAAGAGAAAATAGAAAGAAAACAAGCGAAAAGAGAAAAGAGAAGACATAGAAAAGAATAGAAAAGAGAAAAGAGAACAGAAGAGAAATGCAGAGAGATGAAAAAAGAGAAAAGAGGAGAAAAGATGAAATTAGAAAAGCGAAAAGAGGAGAAAAGAGAAAAGAAGAGAAAAGAGAAAAGAGAAAGGGTTAAAGAAGAGAAAACAGGAGAAAAGAGAAAAGAAGAGAAAAGAAGTGAAAAGAGAAAGGGGTAAAGAAGAGAAAAGAAGCTAAAAGAGAAAAAAAACCTAAAAGAGAAAAGAGAAAAAAGTGAAAAGAAGAGAAAAGAGAAAAGAGAAAGGGTTAAAGAAGAGAAAACAAGAGAAAAGAGAATAGAGAAAAGAAGAGAAAAGAAGAGAAAGGAGAAACGGGTAAAGAAGAGAAAAGAAGAGAAAAGAGAAAAGAAGAGAAATGAAGAGAAAAGAGAAAAGAGAAAGGGTAAAGAAGAGAAAAGAAGTGAAAAGAGAAAAGAAGAAAAATGAAGAGAAAAGAAGAGAAAAGAGAAAAGAGAAGAGAAAAGAAGAGAAAAGAGAAAAGAAGAGAAAAGAAGAGAAAAGAGAAATGAGAAATGGTTAAAGAAGAGAAAACAAGAGAAAAGAGAAATGAGAAAAGAAGAGAAAAGAAGAGAAAGGAGAAAGGGGTAAAGAAGAGAAAAGAAGAGAAAAGAGAAAAGAAGGGAAATGAAAAGAAGAGAAAAGAGAAAAGAGAAAGGGTAAAGAAGAGAAAAGAAGTGAAAAGAGAAAAGAAGAGAAATGAAGAGAAAAGAAGAGAAAAGAGAAAAAAGAAAGGGGTAAAGAAGAGAAAAAGAAAAGAATAGAAAAGAAGAGAAAAGTAGAGAAAAGAGAAAGGGTTAAAGAAGAGAAAAGAAGTGAAAAGAGAAAAATGAAAGGGGTAAAGAAGAGAAAAGAAGAGAAAAAGAAAAGAATAGAAAAGAAGAGAAAAGAGAAAAGAGAAATGAGAAAAGAAGAGAATTAGAAAAGGAAAGAAGAGAAATGAAGAGAAAAGAGATCCGAAGAGAAAAGAAGAGCAAACAAGAGAAATGAGAAAAGAAGAGAAAAGAAGAGAAATGAAGAGAAAAGAAGAGAAAGAGAAAGGAGAGAAAAGAAAAGAAGAGTATAGAGAAAAGAGAAAAGAAGAGAAAGGAAGAGAAAAGAAGAGAAAGAGAAAGGAGAGAAAAGGAAAGAAGAGTTCAGAGAAAAGAGAAAAGAAGAGACAGGAAGAGAAATGACGAGAAAAGAGAAAATAGAAAGAAAACAAGCGAAAAGAGAAAAGAGAAGACATAGAAAAGAATAGAAAAGAGAAAAGAGAACAGAAGAGAAAAGCAGAGAGATGAAAAAAGAGAAAAGAAGAGAAAAGATGAAATTAGAAAAGCGAAAAGAGGAGAAAAGAGAAAACAAGAGAAAAGAGAAAAGAAGAGAAAAGAAGTGAAAAGAGAAAGGGGTAAAGAAGAGAAAAGAAGCTAAAAGAGAAAAAAAAGCTAAAAGAGAAAAGAGAAAAAAGTGAAAAGAAGAGAAAAGAGAAAAGAGAAAGGGTGACAGAAGAGAAAACAAGAGAAAAGAGAAAAGTGAAAAGAAGAGAAAAGAAGAGAAAGGAGAAAGGGGTAAAGAAGAGAAAAGAAGAGAACAGAGAAAAGAAGAGAAAAGAAGAGAAATGAAGAGAAAAGAGAAAAGAAGAGAAAACAAGAGCAAAGAGAAAAGAGAAAAGAAGAGAAAACAAGAGAAAAGAGAAACATGAAAGGGCCAAAGAAGAGAAAAAGAAAAGAATAGAAAAGAAGAGAAAAGAGAAATGAGAAAAGAAGAGAATTAGAAAAGGAAAGAAGAGAAATGAAGAGAAAAGAGAAAAGAAGAGAAAAGAAGAGAAATGAAGAGAAAAGAGAAAAGAGAAGAGAAGAGAAAAGAAGAGAAAAGGGAAAAGAAGACAAAACAAGAGAAAAGAGAAAAGAAGAGAAAACAAGAGAAAAGACAAAAGAAGAGAAATGAAGAGAAAAGAAGAGAAAAGAGAAATGAGAAAAGAAGAGAAAACAAGAGAAAAGAGAAAAGAAGAGAAAAGAAGAGAAAAGAGAAAGGGGTAAAGCAGAGAAAACAAGAGAAAAGAGAAAAGAAGAGAAAACAAGAGAAAAGAGAAAAGAAGAGAAAAGAAGAGAAAAGAGAAAAGAGAAAGGGGTAAAGCAGAGAAAACAAGAGAAAAGAGAAATGAAGAGAAAAGAAGAGAGAAGAGAAAGGAGAAAAGAAGGGAAAACAAGAGAAAAGAGAAAAGAAGAGAAAACAAGAGAAAAGACAAAAGAAGAGAAATGAAGAGAAAAGAAGAGAAAAGAGAAATGAGAAAAGAAGAGAAAACAAGAGAAAAGAGAAAAGAAGAGAAAACAAGAGAAAAGACAAAAGAAGAGAAATGAAGAGAAAAGAAGAGAAAAGAGAAATGAGAAAAGGAGAGAAAACAAGAGAAAAGAGAAAAGAAGAGAAAAGAAGAGAAAAGAGAAAAGAGAAAGGGGTAAAGCAGAGAAAACAAGAGAAAAGAGAAAAGAAGAGAAAACAAGAGAAAAGAGAAAAGAAGAGAAAAGAAGAGAAAAGAGAAAAGAGAAAGGGGTAAAGCAGAGAAAACAAGAGAAAAGAGAAATGAAGAGAAAAGAAGAGAGAAGAGAAAGGAGAAAAGAAGGGAAAACAAGAGAAAAGAGAAAAGAAGAAAAAAGACAAGAAGTGTAAAGAGAAAAGAGAAAAGAAGAGAAAAGAAGAGAAATGAAGAGAAAAGTGATCCGAAGAGAAAAGAAGAGCAAACAAGAGAAATGAGAAAAGAAGAGCAAAGAAGAGAAAAGAAGAGAAATGAAGAGAAAAGAAGAGAAAGAGAAAGGAGAGAAAAGAAAAGAAGAGTAAAGAGAAAAGAGAAAAGAAGAGAAAGGAAGAGAAAAGAAGAGAAAGAGAAAGGAGAGAAAAGAAAAGAAGAGTTTAGAGAAAAGAGAAAAGAAGAGACAGGAAGTGAAATGACGAGAGAAGAGAAAATAGAAAGAAAACAAGCGAAAAGAGAAAAGAGAAGACATAGAAAAGAATAGAAAAGAGAAAAGAGAACAGAAGAGAAAAGCAGAGAGATGAAAAAAGAGAAAAGATGAAATTAGAAAAGCGACAAGAGGAGAAAAGAGAAAAGAAGAGAAAAGAGAAAAGAGAAAGGGTTAAAGAAGGGAAAACAAGAGAAAAGAGAAAAGAAGAGAAAAGAAGTGAAAAGAGAAAGGGGTAGAGAAGAGAAAAGAAAATAAAAGAGAAAAAAAACCTAAAAGAGAAAAGAGAAAAAAGTGAAAAGAAGAGAAAAGAGAAAAGAGAAAGGGTTAAAGAAGAGAAAACAAGAGAAAAGAGAATAGAGAAAAGAAGAGAAAAGAAGAGAAAAGAAGAGAAAGTAGAAAGGGGTAAAGAAGAGAAAAGAAGAGAAAAGAGAAAAGAAGAGAAATGAAGAGAAAAGAGAAAAGAGAAAGGGTAAAGAAGAGAAAAGAAGTGAAAAGAGAAAAGAAGAGAAATGAAGAGAAAAGAAGAGAAATGAGAAAAGAAGAGAAAAGAGAAATGAGAAAGGGTTAAAGAAGAGAAAACAAGAGAAAAGAGAAATGAGAAAAGAAGAGAAAGGAGAAAGGGGTAAAGAAGAGAAAAGAAGAGAAAAGAGAAAAGAAGGGAAATGAAGAGAAAAGAAGAGAAAAGAGAAAAGAGAAAGGGTAAAGAAGAGAAAAGAAGTGAAAAGAGAAAAATGAAAGGGGTAAAGAAGAGAAAAGAAGAGAAAAAGAAAAGAATAGAAAAGAAGAGAAAAGAGAAAAGAGAAATGAGAAAAGAAGAGAATTAGAAAAGGAAAGAAGAGAAATGAAGAGAAAAGAGATCCGAAGAGAAAAGAAGAGCAAACAAGAGAAATGAGAAAAGAAGAGCAAAGAAGAGAAAAGAAGAGAAATGAAGAGAAAAGAAGAGAAAGAGAAAGGAGAGAAAAGAAAAGAAGAGTATAGAGAAAAGAGAAAAGAAGAGAAAGGAAGAGAAAAGAAGAGAAAGAGAAAGGAGAGAAAAGGAAAGAAGAGTTCAGAGAAAAGAGAAAAGAAGAGACAGGAAGAGAAATGACGAGAAAAGAGAAAATAGAAAGAAAACAAGCGAAAAGAGAAAAGAGAAGACATAGAAAAGAATAGAAAAGAGAAAAGAGAACAGAAGAGAAAAGCAGAGAGATGAAAAAAGAGAAAAGAAGAGAAAAGATGAAATTAGAAAAGCGAAAAGAGGAGAAAAGAGAAAACAAGAGAAAAGAGAAAAGAAGAGAAAAGAAGTGAAAAGAGAAAGGGGTAAAGAAGAGAAAAGAAGCTAAAAGAGAAAAAAAAGCTAAAAGAGAAAAGAGAAAAAAGTGAAAAGAAGAGAAAAGAGAAAAGAGAAAGGGTGACAGAAGAGAAAACAAGAGAAAAGAGAAAAGAAGAGAAAAGAAGAGAAAGGAGAAAAGGGTAAAGAAGAGAAAAGAAGAGAAAAGAGAAAAGAAGAGAAAAGAAGAGAAATGAAGAGAAAAGAGAAAAGAAGAGAAAACAAGAGCAAAGAGAAAAGAGACAAGAAGAGAAAACAAGAGAAAAGAGAAACATGAAAGGGCCAAAGAAGAGAAAAGAAGAGAAAAAGAAAAGAATAGAAAAGAAGAGAAAAGAGAAATGAGAAAAGAAGAGAATTAGAAAAGGAAAGAAGAGAAATGAAGAGAAAAGAGAAAAGAAGAGAAAAGAAGAGAAATGAAGAGAAAAGAGAAAAGAGAAGAGAAGAGAAAAGAAGTGAAAAGAGAAAAGAAGAGAAAACAAGAGAAAAGACAAAAGAAGAGAAATGAAGAGAAAAGAAGAGAAAAGAGAAATGAGAAAAGAAGAGAAAACAGGAGAAAAGAGAACAGAAGAGAAAACAAGAGAAAAGACAAAAGAAGAGAAATGAAGAGAAAAGAAGAGAAAAGAGAAATGAGAAAAGAAGAGAAAACAAGAGAAAAGAGAAAAGAAGAGAAAAGAGAAAAGAGAAAGGGGTAAAGCAGAGAAAACAAGAGAAAAGAGAAAAGAAGAGAAAACAAGAGAAAAGAGAAAAGAAGAGAAAAGAAGAGAAAAGAGAAAAGAGAAAGGGGTAAAGCAGAGAAAACAAGAGAAAAGAGAAATGAAGAGAAAAGAAGAGAGAAGAGAAAGGAGAAAAGAAGGGAAAACAAGAGAAAAGAGAAAAGAAGAAAAAAGACAAGAAGTGTAAAGAGAAAAGAGAAAAGAAGAGAAAAGAAGAGAAATGAAGAGAAAAGTGATCGGAAGAGAAAAGAAGAGCAAACAAGAGAAATGAGAAAAGAAGAGCAAAGAAGAGAAAAGAAGAGAAATGAAGAGAAAAGAAGAGAAAGAGAAAGGAGAGAAAAGAAAAGAAGAGTAAAGAGAAAAGAGAAAAGAAGAGAAAGGAAGAGAAAAGAAGAGAAAGAGAAAGGAGAGAAAAGAAAAGAAGAGTTTAGAGAAAAGAGAAAAGAAGAGACAGGAAGAGAAATGACGAGAGAAGAGAAAATAGAAAGAAAACAAGCGAAAAGAGAAAAGAGAAGACATAGAAAAGAATAGAAAAGAGAAAAGAGAACAGAAGAGAAAAGCAGCGAGATGAAAAAAGAGAAAAGAAGAGAAAAGATGAAATTAGAAAAGCGAAAAGAGGAGAAAAGAGAAAAGAAGAGAAAAGAAAAGAAGAGAAAAGAGAAAGGGTTAAAGAAGGGTAAACAAGAGAAAAGAGAAAAGAAGAGAAAAGAAGTGAAAAGAGAAAGGGGTAAAGAAGAGAAAAGAAGCTAAAAGAGAAAAAAAAGCTAAAAGAGAAAAGAGAAAAAAGTGAAAAGAAGACAAAAGAGAAAAGAGAAAGGGTGAAAGAAGAGAAAACAAGAGAAAAGGGAAAAGAGAAAAGAAGAGAAAAGAAGAGAAAAGAAGAGAAAGGAGAAAGGGGTAAAGAAGACAAAAGAAGAGAAAAGAGAAAAGAAGAGAAAAGAAGAGAAATGAAGAGAAAAGAGAAAAGAAGAGAAAACAAGAGCAAAGAGAAAAGAGAAAAGAAGAGAAAACAAGAGCAAAGAGAAAAGAGAAAAGACGAGAAAACAAGGGAAAAGAGAAAAATGAAAGGGCCAAAGAAGAGAAAAGAAGAGAAAAAGAAAAGAATAGAAAAGAAGAGAAAAGAGAAATGAGAAAAGAAGAGAATTAGAAAAGGAAAGAAGAGAAATGAAGAGAAAAGAGAAAAGAAGAGAAATGAAGAGAAAAGAGAAAAGAGAAAAGAAGAGAAAAGAAGAGAAAAGGGAAAAGAAGACAAAACAAGAGAAAAGAGAAAACAAGAGAAAAGACAAAAGAAGAGAAATGAAGAGAAAAGAAGAGAAAAGTGCAATGAGAAAAGAAGAGAAAACAAGAGAAAAGAGAAAAGAAGAGAAAAGAAGAGAAAAGAGAAAGGGGTAAAGAAGAGAAAAGAAGCTAAAAGAGAAAAAAAAGCTAAAAGAGAAAAGTGAAAAAAGTGAAAAGAAGACAAAAGAGAAAAGAGAAAGGGTGAAAGAAGAGAAAACAAGAGAAAAGGGAAAAGAGAAAAGAAGAGAAAAGAAGAGAAAAGAAGAGAAAGGAGAAAGGGGTAAAGAAGAGAAGAGAAGAGAAAAGAGAAAAGAAGAGAAAAGAAGAGAAATGAAGAGAAAAGAGAAAAGAAGAGAAAACAAGAGCAAAGAGAAAAGAGAAAAGAAGAGAAAACAAGAGCAAAGAGAAAAGAGAAAAGACGAGAAAACAAGGGAAAAGAGAAAAATGAAAGGGCCAAAGAAGAGAAAAGAAGAGAAAAAGAAAAGAATAGAAAAGAAGAGAAAAGAGAAATGAGAAAAGAAGAGAATTAGAAAAGGAAAGAAGAGAAATGAAGAGAAAAGAGAAATGAAGAGAAAAGAGAAAAGAGAAAAGAAGACAAAAGAAGAGAAAAGGGAAAAGAAGACAAAACAAGAGAAAAGAGAAAACAAGAGAAAAGACAAAAGAAGAGAAATGAAGAGAAAAGAAGAGAAAAGAGCAATGAGAAAAGAAGAGAAAACAAGAGAAAAGAGAAAAGAAGAGAAAAGAAGAGAAAAGAGAAAAGAGAAAGGGGTAAAGCAGAGAAAACAAGAGAAAAGAGAAAAGAAGAGAAAACAAGAGAAAAGAGAAAAGAAGAGAAAAGAAGAGAAAAGAGAAAGGGGTAAAGCAGAGAAAACAAGAGAAAAGAGAAATGAAGAGAAAAGAAGAGAGAAGAGAAAGGAGAAAAGAAGGGAAAACAAGAGAAAAGAGAAAAGAAGAAAAAAGACAAGAAGAGTAAAGAGAAAAGAGAAAAGAAGAGAAAAGAAGAGAAATGAAGAGAAAAGTGATCCGAAGAGAAAAGAAGAGCAAACAAGAGAAATGAGAAAAGAAGAGCAAAGAAGAGAAAAGAAGAGAAATGAAGAGAAAAGAAGAGAAAGAGAAAGGAGAGAAAAGAAAAGAAGAGTAAAGAGAAAAGAGAAAAGAAGAGAAAGGAAGAGAAAAGAAGAGAAAGAGAAAGGAGAGAAAAGGAAAGAAGAGTTTAGAGAAAAGAGAAAAGAAGAGACAGGAAGAGAAATGACGAGAAAAGAGAAAATAGAAAGAAAACAAGCGAAAAGAGAAAAGAGAAGACATAGAAAAGAATAGAAAAGAGAAAAGAGAACAGAAGAGAAAAGCAGCGAGATGAAAAAAGAGAAAAGAAGAGAAAAGATGAAATTAGAAAAGCGAAAAGAGGAGAAAAGAGAAAAGAAGAGAAAAGAAAAGAAGAGAAAAGAGAAAAGAGAAAGGGTTCAAGAAGGGAAAACAAGAGAAAAGAGAAAAGAAGAGAAAAGAGAAAGGGGTAAAGAAGAGAAAAGAAGCTAAAAGAGAAAAAAAAGCTAAAAGAGAAAAGAGAAAAAAGTGAAAAGAAGAGAAAAGAGAAAAGAGAAAGGGTGAAAGAAGAGAAAACAAGAGAAAAGGGAAAAGAGAAAAGAAGAGAAAAGAAGAGAAAAGAAGAGAAAGGAGAAAGGGGTAAAGAAGAGAAAAGAAGAGAAATGAAGAGAAAAGTGAAAAGAGAAAAGAAGAGAAAAGAAGAGAAAAGACAAAAGAAGAGAAATGAAGAGAAAAGAAGAGAAAAGAGAAATGAGAAAAGAATAGAAAACAAGAGAAAAGAGAAAAGAAGAGAAAACAAGAGAAAACAAGAGAAAAGACAAAAGAAGAGAAATGAAGAGAAAAGAAGAGAAAAGAGAAATGAGAAAAGAAGAGAAAACAAGAGAAAAGAGAAAAGAAGAGAAAAGAGAAAAGAGAAAGGGCTAAAGCAGAAAAAACAAGAGAAAAGAGAAAAGAGAAATGAAGAGAAAAGAAGAGAGAAGAGAAAGGAGAAAAGAAGAGAAAACAAGAGAAAAGAGAAAAGAGAAAGGGTTAAAGAAGAGAAAACAAGAGAAAAGAGAAAAGAAGAGAAATGAAGAGAAAAGAAGAGAAAAGAGAAAAAAGAAAGGGGTAAAGAAGAGAAAAGAAGAGAAAAAGAAAAGAATAGAAAAGAAGAGAAAAGTAGAGAAAAGAGAAAAGAGAAAGGGTTAAAGAAAAGAAAGGAAGTGAAAAGAGAAAAAAGAAAGGGGTAAAAAAGAGAAAAGAAGAGAAAAAGAAAAGAATAGAAAAGAAGAGAAAAGTAGAGAAAAGAGAAAAGAGAAAGGGTTAAAGAAGAGAAAAGAAGTGAAAAGAGAAAAGAAGGCAAATGAAGAGAAAAGAAGAGAAAAGAGAAAAGAGAAAGGGTAAAGAAGAGAAAACAAGAGAAAAGAGAAATGAGAAAAGAAGAGAAAAGAAGAGAAAGGAGAAAGGGGTAAAGAAGAGAAAAGAAGAGAAAAGAGAAAAGAAGGGAAATGAAGAGAAAAGAAGAGAAAAGAGAAAAGAGAAAGGGTAAAGAAGAGAAAAGAAGTGAAAAGAGAAAAATGAAAGGGGTAAAGAAGAGAAAAGAAGAGAAAAAGAAAAGAATAGAAAAGAAGAGAAAAGAGAAAAGAGAAATGAGAAAAGAAGAGAATTAGAAAAGGAAAGAAGAGAAAAGAGATCCGAAGAGAAAAGAAGAGCAAACAAGAGAAATGAGAAAAGAAGAGCAAAGAAGAGAAAAGAAGAGAAATGAAGAGAAAAGAAGAGAAAGAGAAAGGAGAGAAAAGAAAAGAAGAGTATAGAGAAAAGAGAAAAGAAGAGAAAGGAAGAGAAAAGAAGAGAAAGAGAAAGGAGAGAAAAGGAAAGAAGAGTTCATAGAAAAGAGAAAAGAAGAGACAGGAAGAGAAATGACGAGAAAAGAGAAAATAGAAAGAAAACAAGCGAAAAGAGAAAAGAGAAGACATAGAAAAGAATAGAAAAGAGAAAAGAGAACAGAAGAGAAAAGCAGAGAGATGAAAAAAGAGAAAAGAAGAGAAAAGATGAAATTAGAAAAGCGAAAAGAGGAGAAAAGAGAAAACAAGAGAAAAGAGAAAAGAAGAGAAAAGAAGTGAAAAGAGAAAGGGGTAAAGAAGAGAAAAGAAGCTAAAAGAGAAAAAAAAGCTAAAAGAGAAAAGAGAAAAAAGTGAAAAGAAGAGAAAAGAGAAAAGAGAAAGGGTGACAGAAGAGAAAACAAGAGAAAAGAGAAAAGAAGAGAAAGGAGAAAAGGATAAAGAAGAGAAAAGAAGAGAAAAGAGAAAAGAAGAGAAAAGAAGAGAAATGAAGAGAAAAGAGAAAAGAAGAGAAAACAAGAGCAAAGAGAAAAGAGAAAAGAAGAGAAAACAAGAGAAAATAGAAACATGAAAGGGCCAAAGAAGAGAAAAGAAGAGAAAAAGAAAAGAATAGAAAAGAAGAGAAAAGAGAAATGAGAAAAGAAGAGAATTAGAAAAGGAAAGAAGAGAAATGAAGAGAAAAGAGAAAAGAAGAGATAAGAAGAGAAATGAAGAGAAAAGAGAAAAGAGAAGAGAAGAGAAAAGAAGTGAAAAGAGAAAAGAAGAGAAAACAAGAGAAAAGACAAAAGAAGAGAAATGAAGAGAAAAGAAGAGAAAAGAGAAATGAGAAAAGAAGAGAAAACAGGAGAAAAGAGAACAGAAGCGAAAACAAGAGAAAAGACAAAAGAAGAGAAATGAAGAGAAAAGAAGAGAAAAGAGAAATGAGAAAAGAAGAGAAAACAAGAGAAAAGAGAAAAGAAGAGAAAAGAAGAGAAAAGAGAAAAGAGAAAGGGGTAAAGCAGAGAAAACAAGAGAAAAGAGAAAAGAAGAGAAAACAAGAGAAAAGAGAAAAGAAGAGAAAAGAAGAGAAAAGAGAAAAGAGAAAGGGGTAAAGCAGAGAAAACAAGAGAAAAGAGAAATGAAGAGAAAAGAAGAGAGAAGAGAAAGGAGAAAAGAAGGGAAAACAAGAGAAAAGAGAAAAGAAGAAAAAAGACAAGAAGTGTAAAGAGAAAAGAGAAAAGAAGAGAAAAGAAGAGAAATGAAGAGAAAAGTGATCCGAAGAGAAAAGAAGAGCAAACAAGAGAAATGAGAAAAGAAGAGCAAAGAAGAGAAAAGAAGAGAAATGAAGAGAAAAGAAGAGAAAGAGAAAGGAGAGAAAAGAAAAGAAGAGTAAAGAGAAAAGAGAAAAGAAGAGGAAGGAAGAGAAAAGAAGAGAAAGAGAAAGGAGAGAAAAGAAAAGAAGAGTTTAGAGAAAAGAGAAAAGAAGAGACAGGAAGAGAAATGACGAGAGAAGAGAAAATAGAAAGAAAACAAGCGAAAAGAGAAAAGAGAAGACATAGAAAAGAATAGAAAAGAGAAAAGAGAACAGAAGAGAAAAGCAGCGAGATAAAAAAGAGAAAAGAAGAGAAAAGATGAAATTAGAAAAGCGAAAAGAGGAGAAAAGAGAAAAGAAGAGAAAAGAAAAGAAGAGAAAAGAGAAAGGGTTAAAGAAGGGTAAACAAGAGAAAAGAGAAAAGAAGAGAAAAGAAGTGAAAAGAGAAAGGGGTAAAGAAGAGAAAAGAAGCTAAAAGAGAAAAAAAAGCTAAAAGAGAAAAGAGAAAAAAGTGAAAAGAAGACAAAAGAGAAAAGAGAAAGGGTGAAAGAAGAGAAAACAAGAGAAAAGGGAAAAGAGAAAAGAAGAGAAAAGAAGAGAAAAGAAGAGAAAGGAGAAAGGGGTAAAGAAGACAAAAGAAGAGAAAAGAGAAAAGAAGAGAAAAGAAGAGAAATGAAGAGAAAAGAGAAAAGAAGAGAAAACAAGAGCAAAGAGAAAAGAGAAAAGAAGAGAAAACAAGAGCAAAGAGAAAAGAGAAAAGACGAGAAAACAAGGGAAAAGAGAAAAAAGAAAGGGCCAAAGAAGAGAAAAGAAGAGAAAAAGAAAAGAATAGAAAAGAAGAGAAAAGAGAAATGAGAAAAGAATAGAATTAGAAAAGGAAAGAAGAGAAATGAAGAGAAAAGAGAAAAGAAGAGAAATGAAGAGAAAAGAGAAAAGAAGAGAAAACAAGAGCAAAGAGAAAAGAGAAAAGACGAGAAAACAAGAGAAAAGAGAAAAATGAAAGGGCCAAAGAAGAGAAAAGAAGAGAAAAGAAAAGAATAGAAAAGAAGAGAAAAGAGAAATGAGAAAAGAAGAGAATTAGAAAAGGAAAGAAGAGAAATGAAGAGAAAAGAGAAAAGAAGAGAAATGAAGAGAAAAGAGAAAAGAGAAAAGAAGAGAAAAGAAGAGAAAAGGGAAAAGAAGACAAAACAAGAGAAAAGAGAAAACAAGAGAAAAGACAAAAGAAGAGAAATGAAGAGAAAAGAAGAGAAAAGAGCAATGAGAAAAGAAGAGAAAACAAGAGAAAAGAGAAAAGAAGAGGAAAGAGAAAGGGGTAAAGCAGAGAAAACAAGAGAAAAGAGAAAAGAAGAGAAAACAAGAGAAAAGAGAAAAGAAGAGAAAAGAAGAGAAAAGAGAAAAGAGAAAGGGGTAAAGCAGAGAAAACAAGAGAAAAGAGAAAAGAAGAGAAAACAAGAGAAAAGAGAAAAGAAGAGAAAAGAAGAGAAAAGAGAAAGGGGTAAAGCAGAGAAAACAAGAGAAAAGAGAAATGAAGAGAAAAGAAGAGAGAAGAGAAAGGAGAAAAGAAGGGAAAACAAGAGAAAAGAGAAAAGAAGAAAAAAGACAAGAAGAGTAAAGAGAAAAGAGAAAAGAAGAGAAAAGAAGAGAAATGAAGAGAAAAGTGATCCGAAGAGAAAAGAAGAGCAAACAAGAGAAATGAGAAAAGAAGAGCAAAGAAGAGAAAAGAAGAGAAATGAAGAGAAAAGAAGAGAAAGAGAAAGGAGAGAAAAGAAAAGAAGAGTAAAGAGAAAAGAGAAAAGAAGAGAAAGGAAGAGAAAAGAAGAGAAAGAGAAAGGAGAGAAAAGAAAAGAAGAGTAAAGAGAAAAGAGAAAAGAAGAGACAGGAAGAGAAATGACGAGAGAAGAGAAAATAGAAAGAAAACAAGCGAAAAGAGAAAAGAGAAGACATAGAAAAGAATAGAAAAGAGAAAAGAGAACAGAAGAGAAAAGCAGAGAGATGAAAAAAGAGAAAAGATGAAATTAGAAAAGCGAAAAGAGGAGAAAAGAGAAAAGAAGAGAAAAGAGAAAAGAGAAAGGGTTAAAGAAGGGAAAACAAGAGAAAAGAGAAAAGAAGAGAAAAGAAGTGAAAAGAGAAAGGGGTAGAGAAGAGAAAAGAAAATAAAAGAGAAAAAAAACCTAAAAGAGAAAAGAGAAAAAAGTGAAAAGAAGAGAAAAGAGAAAAGAGAAAGGGTTAAAGAAGAGAAAACAAGAGAAAAGAGAATAGAGAAAAGAAGAGAAAAGAAGAGAAAAGAAGAGAAAGTAGAAAGGGGTAAAGAAGAGAAAAGAGAAAAGAAGAGAAATGAAGAGAAAAGAGAAAAGAGAAAGGGTAAAGAAGAGAAAAGAAGTGAAAAGAGAAAAGAAGAGAAATGAAGAGAAAAGCAGAGAAATGAGAAAAGAAGAGAAAAGAGAAATGAGAAAGGGTTAAAGAAGAGAAAACAAGAGAAAAGAGAAATGAGAAAAGAAGAGAAAGGAGAAAGGGGTAAAGAAGAGAAAAGAAGAGAAAAGAGAAAAGAAGGGAAATGAAGAGAAAAGAAGAGAAAAGAGAAAAGAGAAAGGGTAAAGAAGAGAAAAGAAGTGAAAAGAGAAAAATGAAAGGGGTAAAGAAGAGAAAAGAAGAGAAAAAGAAAAGAATAGAAAAGAAGAGAAAAGAGAAAAGAGAAATGAGAAAAAAAGAGAATTAGAAAAGGAAAGAAGAGAAATGAAGAGAAAAGAGATCCGAAGAGAAAAGAAGAGCAAACAAGAGAAATGAGAAAAGAAGAGCAAAGAAGAGAAAAGAAGAGAAATGAAGAGAAAAGAAGAGAAAGAGAAAGGAGAGAAAAGAAAAGAAGAGTATAGAGAAAAGAGAAAAGAAGAGAAAGGAAGAGAAAAGAAGAGAAAGAGAAAGGAGAGAAAAGGAAAGAAGAGTTCAGAGAAAAGAGAAAAGAAGAGACAGGAAGAGAAATGACGAGAAAAGAGAAAATAGAAAGAAAACAAGCGAAAAGAGAAAAGAGAAGACATAGAAAAGAATAGAAAAGAGAAAAGAGAACAGAAGAGAAAAGCAGAGAGATGAAAAAAGAGAAAAGAAGAGAAAAGATGAAATTAGAAAAGCGAAAAGAGGAGAAAAGAGAAAACAAGAGAAAAGAGAAAAGAAGAGAAAAGAAGTGAAAAGAGAAAGGGGTAAAGAAGAGAAAAGAAGCTAAAAGAGAAAAAAAAGCTAAAAGAGAAAAGAGAAAAAAGTGAAAAGAAGAGAAAAGAGAAAAGAGAAAGGGTGACAGAAGAGAAAACAAGAGAAAAGAAGAGAAAAGAAGAGAAAGGAGAAAAGGGTAAAGAAGAGAAAAGAAGAGAAAAGAGAAAAGAAGAGAAAAGAAGAGAAATGAAGAGAAAAGAGAAAAGAAGAGAAAACAAGAGCAAAGAGAAAAGAGAAAAGAAGAGAAAACAAGAGAAAAGAGAAACATGAAAGGGCCAAAGAAGAGAAAAGAAGAGAAAAAGAAAAGAATAGAAAAGAAGAGAAAAGAGAAATGAGAAAAGAAGAGAATTAGAAAAGGAAAGAAGAGAAATGAAGAGAAAAGAGAAAAGAAGAGAAAAGAAGAGAAATGAAGAGAAAAGAGAAAAGAGAAGAGAAGAGAAAAGAAGTGAAAAGAGAAAAGAAGAGAAAACAAGAGAAAAGACAAAAGAAGAGAAATGAAGAGAAAAGAAGAGAAAAGAGAAATGAGAAAAGAAGAGAAAACAGGAGAAAAGAGAACAGAAGAGAAAACAAGAGAAAAGACAAAAGAAGAGAAATGAAGAGAAAAGAAGAGAAAAGAGAAATGAGAAAAGAAGAGAAAACAAGAGAAAAGAGAAAAGAAGAGAAAAGAGAAAAGAGAAAGGGGTAAAGCAGAGAAAACAAGAGAAAAGAGAAAAGAAGAGAAAACAAGAGAAAAGAGAAAAGAAGAGAAAAGAAGAGAAAAGAGAAAAGAGAAAGGGGTAAAGCAGAGAAAACAAGAGAAAAGAGAAATGAAGAGAAAAGAAGAGAGAAGAGAAAGGAGAAAAGAAGGGAAAACAAGAGAAAAGAGAAAAGAAGAAAAAAGACAAGAAGTGTAAAGAGAAAAGAGAAAAGAAGAGAAATGAAGAGAAAAGTGATCGGAAGAGAAAAGAAGAGCAAACAAGAGAAATGAGAAAAGAAGAGCAAAGAAGAGAAAAGAAGAGAAATGAAGAGAAAAGAAGAGAAAGAGAAAGGAGAGAAAAGAAAAGAAGAGTAAAGAGAAAAGAGAAAAGAAGAGAAAGGAAGAGAAAAGAAGAGAAAGAGAAAGGAGAGAAAAGAAAAGAAGAGTTTAGAGAAAAGAGAAAAGAAGAGACAGGAAGAGAAATGACGAGAGAAGAGAAAATAGAAAGAAAACAAGCGAAAAGAGAAAAGAGAAGACATAGAAAAGAATAGAAAAGAGAAAAGAGAACAGAAGAGAAAAGCAGCGAGATGAAAAAAGAGAAAAGAAGAGAAAAGATGAAATTAGAAAAGCGAAAAGAGGAGAAAAGAGAAAAGAAGAGAAAAGAAAAGAAGAGAAAAGAGAAAGGGTTAAAGAAGGGTAAACAAGAGAAAAGAGAAAAGAAGAGAAAAGAAGTGAAAAGAGAAAGGGGTAAAGAAGAGAAAAGAAGCTAAAAGAGAAAAAAAAGCTAAAAGAGAAAAGAGAAAAAAGTGAAAAGAAGACAAAAGAGAAAAGAGAAAGGGTGAAAGAAGAGAAAACAAGAGAAAAGGGAAAAGAGAAAAGAAGAGAAAAGAAGAGAAAAGAAGAGAAAGGAGAAAGGGGTAAAGAAGACAAAAGAAGAGAAAAGAGAAAAGAAGAGAAAAGAAGAGAAATGAAGAGAAAAGAGAAAAGAAGAGAAAACAAGAGCAAAGAGAAAAGAGAAAAGAAGAGAAAACAAGAGCAAAGAGAAAAGAGAAAAGACGAGAAAACAAGGGAAAAGAGAAAAATGAAAGGGCCAAAGAAGAGAAAAGAAGAGAAAAAGAAAAGAATAGAAAAGAAGAGAAAAGAGAAATGAGAAAAGAAGAGAATTAGAAAAGGAAAGAAGAGAAATGAAGAGAAAAGAGAAAAGAAGAGAAATGAAGAGAAAAGAGAAAAGAGAAAAGAAGAGAAAAGAAGAGAAAAGGGAAAAGAAGACAAAACAAGAGAAAAGAGAAAACAAGAGAAAAGACAAAAGAAGAGAAATGAAGAGAAAAGAAGAGAAAAGTGCAATGAGAAAAGAAGAGAAAACAAGAGAAAAGAGAAAAGAAGAGAAAAGAAGAGAAAAGAGAAAGGGGTAAAGAAGAGAAAAGAAGCTAAAAGAGAAAAAAAAGCTAAAAGAGAAAAGAGAAAAAAGTGAAAAGAAGACAAAAGAGAAAAGAGAAAGGGTGAAAGAAGAGAAAACAAGAGAAAAGGGAAAAGAGAAAAGAAGAGAAAAGAAGAGAAAAGAAGAGAAAGGAGAAAGGGGTAAAGAAGAGAAGAGAAGAGAAAAGAGAAAAGAAGAGAAAAGAAGAGAAATGAAGAGAAAAGAGAAAAGAAGAGAAAACAAGAGCAAAGAGAAAAGAGAAAAGAAGAGAAAACAAGAGCAAAGAGAAAAGAGAAAAGACGAGAAAACAAGGGAAAAGAGAAAAATGAAAGGGCCAAAGAAGAGAAAAGAAGAGAAAAAGAAAAGAATAGAAAAGAAGAGAAAAGAGAAATGAGAAAAGAAGAGAATTAGAAAAGGAAAGAAGAGAAATGAAGAGAAAAGAGAAAAGAAGAGAAATGAAGAGAAAAGAGAAAAGAGAAAAGAAGAGAAAAGAAGAGAAAAGGGAAAAGAAGACAAAACAAGAGAAAAGAGAAAACAAGAGAAAAGACAAAAGAAGAGAAATGAAGAGAAAAGAAGAGAAAAGAGCAATGAGAAAAGAAGAGAAAACAAGAGAAAAGAGGAAAGAAGAGAAAAGAAGAGAAAAGAGAAAAGAGAAAGGGGTAAAGCAGAGAAAACAAGAGAAAAGAGAAAAGAAGAGAAAACAAGAGAAAAGAGAAAAGAAGAGAAAAGAAGAGAAAAGAGAAAGGGGTAAAGCAGAGAAAACAAGAGAAAAGAGAAATGAAGAGAAAAGAAGAGAGAAGAGAAAGGAGAAAAGAAGGGAAAACAAGAGAAAAGAGAAAAGAAGAAAAAAGACAAGAAGAGTAAAGAGAAAAGAGAAAAGAAGAGAAAAGAAGAGAAATGAAGAGAAAAGTGATCCGAAGAGAAAAGAAGAGCAAACAAGAGAAATGAGAAAAGAAGAGCAAAGAAGAGAAAAGAAGAGAAATGAAGAGAAAAGAAGAGAAAGAGAAAGGAGAGAAAAGAAAAGAAGAGTAAAGAGAAAAGAGAAAAGAAGAGAAAGGAAGAGAAAAGAAGAGAAAGAGAAAGGAGAGAAAAGGAAAGAAGAGTTTAGAGAAAAGAGAAAAGAAGAGACAGGAAGAGAAATGACGAGAAAAGAGAAAATAGAAAGAAAACAAGCGAAAAGAGAAAAGAGAAGACATAGAAAAGAATAGAAAAGAGAAAAGAGAACAGAAGAGAAAAGCAGCGAGATGAAAAAAGAGAAAAGAAGAGAAAAGATGAAATTAGAAAAGCGAAAAGAGGAGAAAAGAGAAAAGAAGAGAAAAGAAAAGAAGAGAAAAGAGAAAAGAGAAAGGGTTCAAGAAGGGAAAACAAGAGAAAAGAGAAAAGAAGAGAAAAGAGAAAGGGGTAAAGAAGAGAAAAGAAGCTAAAAGAGAAAAAAAGCTAAAAGAGAAAAGAGAAAAAAGTGAAAAGAAGAGAAAAGAGAAAAGAGAAAGGGTGAAAGAAGAGAAAACAAGAGAAAAGGGAAAAGAGAAAAGAAGAGAAAAGAAGAGAAAAGAAGAGAAAGGAGAAAGGGGTAAAGAAGAGAAAAGAAGAGAAATGAAGAGAAAAGTGAAAAGAGAAAAGAAGAGAAAAGACAAAAGAAGAGAAATGAAGAGAAAAGAAGAGAAAAGAGAAATGAGAAAAGAATAGAAAACAAGAGAAAAGAGAAAAGAAGAGAAAAGAGAAAAGAAGAGAAAACAAGAGAAAAGACAAAAGAAGAGAAATGAAGAGAAAAGAAGAGAAAAGAGAAATGAGAAAAGAAGAGAAAACAAGAGAAAAGAGAAAAGAAGAGAAAAGAGAAAAGAGAAAGGGCTAAAGCAGAAAAAACAAGAGAAAAGAGAAAAGAGAAATGAAGAGAAAAGAAGAGAGAAGAGAAAGGAGAAAAGAAGAGAAAACAAGAGAAAAGAGAAAGGGTTAAAGAAGAGAAAACAAGAGAAAAGAGAAAAGAAGAGAAATGAAGAGAAAAGAAGAGAAAAGAGAAAAAAGAAAGGGGTAAAGAAGAGAAAAGAAGAGAAAAAGAAAAGAATAGAAAAGAAGAGAAAAGTAGAGAAAAGAGAAAAGAGAAAGGGTTAAAGAAAAGAAAGGAAGTGAAAAGAGAAAAAAGAAAGGGGTAAAAAAGAGAAAAGAAGAGAAAAAGAAAAGAATAGAAAAGAAGAGAAAAGTAGAGAAAAGAGAAAAGAGAAAGGGTTAAAGAAGAGAAAAGAAGTGAAAAGAGAAAAGAAGGCAAATGAAGAGAAAAGAAGAGAAAAGAGAAAAGAGAAAGGGTAAAGAAGAGAAAACAAGAGAAAAGAGAAATGAGAAAAGAAGAGAAAAGAAGAGAAAGGAGAAAGGGGTAAAGAAGAGAAAAGAAGAGAAAAGAGAAAAGAAGGGAAATGAAGAGAAAAGAAGAGAAAAGAGAAAAGAGAAAGGGTAAAGAAGAGAAAAGAAGTGAAAAGAGAAAAATGAAAGGGGTAAAGAAGAGAAAAGAAGAGAAAAAGAAAAGAATAGAAAAGAAGAGAAAAGAGAAAAGAGAAATGAGAAAAGAAGAGAATTAGAAAAGGAAAGAAGAGAAATGAAGAGAAAAGAGATCCGAAGAGAAAAGAAGAGCAAACAAGAGAAATGAGAAAAGAAGAGCAAAGAAGAGAAAAGAAGAGAAATGAAGAGAAAAGAAGAGAAAGAGAAAGGAGAGAAAAGAAAAGAAGAGTATAGAGAAAAGAGAAAAGAAGAGAAAGGAAGAGAAAAGAAGAGAAAGAGAAAGGAGAGAAAAGGAAAGAAGAGTTCATAGAAAAGAGAAAAGAAGAGACAGGAAGAGAAATGACGAGAAAAGAGAAAATAGAAAGAAAACAAGCGAAAAGAGAAAAGAGAAGACATAGAAAAGAATAGAAAAGAGAAAAGAGAACAGAAGAGAAAAGCAGAGAGATGAAAAAAGAGAAAAGAAGAGAAAAGATGAAATTAGAAAAGCGAAAAGAGGAGAAAAGAGAAAACAAGAGAAAAGAGAAAAGAAGAGAAAAGAAGTGAAAAGAGAAAGGGGTAAAGAAGAGAAAAGAAGCTAAAAGAGAAAAAAAAGCTAAAAGAGAAAAGAGAAAAAAGTGAAAAGAAGAGAAAAGAGAAAAGAGAAAGGGTGACAGAAGAGAAAACAAGAGAAAAGAGAAAAGAGAAAAGAAGAGAAAGGAGAAAAGGGTAAAGAAGAGAAAAGAAGAGAAAAGAGAAAAGAAGAGAAAAGAAGAGAAATGAAGAGAAAAGAGAAAAGAAGAGAAAACAAGAGCAAAGAGAAAAGAGAAAAGAAGAGAAAACAAGAGAAAATAGAAACATGAAAGGGCCAAAGAAGAGAAAAGAAGAGAAAAAGAAAAGAATAGAAAAGAAGAGAAAAGAGAAATGAGAAAAGAAGAGAATTAGAAAAGGAAAGAAGAGAAATGAAGAGAAAAGAGAAAAGAAGAGAAAAGAAGAGAAATGAAGAGAAAAGAGAAAAGAGAAGAGAAGAGAAAAGAAGTGAAAAGAGAAAAGAAGAGAAAACAAGAGAAAAGACAAAAGAAGAGAAATGAAGAGAAAAGAAGAGAAAAGAGAAATGAGAAAAGAAGAGAAAACAGGAGAAAAGAGAACAGAAGAGAAAACAAGAGAAAAGACAAAAGAAGAGAAATGAAGAGAAAAGAAGAGAAAAGAGAAATGAGAAAAGAAGAGAAAACAAGAGAAAAGAGAAAAGAAGAGAAAAGAAGAGAAAAGAGAAAAGAGAAAGGGGTAAAGCAGAGAAAACAAGAGAAAAGAGAAAAGAAGAGAAAACAAGAGAAAAGAGAAAAGAAGAGAAAAGAAGAGAAAAGAGAAAAGAGAAAGGGGTAAAGCAGAGAAAACAAGAGAAAAGAGAAATGAAGAGAAAAGAAGAGAGAAGAGAAAGGAGAAAAGAAGGGAAAACAAGAGAAAAGAGAAAAGAAGAAAAAAGACAAGAAGTGTAAAGAGAAAAGAGAAAAGAAGAGAAAAGAAGAGAAATGAAGAGAAAAGTGATCCGAAGAGAAAAGAAGAGCAAACAAGAGAAATGAGAAAAGAAGAGCAAAGAAGAGAAAAGAAGAGAAATGAAGAGAAAAGAAGAGAAAGAGAAAGGAGAGAAAAGAAAAGAAGAGTAAAGAGAAAAGAGAAAAGAAGAGAAAGGAAGAGAAAAGAAGAGAAAGAGAAAGGAGAGAAAAGAAAAGAAGAGTTTAGAGAAAAGAGAAAAGAAGAGACAGGAAGAGAAATGACGAGAGAAGAGAAAATAGAAAGAAAACAAGCGAAAAGAGAAAAGAGAAGACATAGAAAAGAATAGAAAAGAGAAAAGAGAACAGAAGAGAAAAGCAGCGAGATGAAAAAAGAGAAAAGAAGAGAAAAGATGAAATTAGAAAAGCGAAAAGAGGAGAAAAGAGAAAAGAAGAGAAAAGAAAAGAAGAGAAAAGAGAAAGGGTTAAAGAAGGGTAAACAAGAGAAAAGAGAAAAGAAGAGAAAAGAAGTGAAAAGAGAAAGGGGTAAAGAAGAGAAAAGAAGCTAAAAGAGAAAAAAAAGCTAAAAGAGAAAAGAGAAAAAAGTGAAAAGAAGAGAAAAGAGAAAAGAGAAAGGGTGAAAGAAGAGAAAACAAGAGAAAAGGGAAAAGAGAAAAGAAGAGAAAAGAAGAGAAAAGAAGAGAAAGGAGAAAGGGGTAAAGAAGAGAAGAGAAAAGAGAAAAGAAGAGAAAAGAAGAGAAATGAAGAGAAAAGAGAAAAGAAGAGAAAACAAGAGCAAAGAGAAAAGAGAAAAGAAGAGAAAACAAGAGCAAAGAGAAAAGAGAAAAGACGAGAAAACAAGGGAAAAGAGAAAAATGAAAGGGCCAAAGAAGAGAAAAGAAGAGAAAAAGAAAAGAATAGAAAAGAAGAGAAAAGAGAAAAGAGAACAGAAGAGAAAAGCAGAGAGATGAAAAAAGAGAAAAGATGAAATTAGAAAAGCGAAAAGAGGAGAAAAGAGAAAAGAAGAGAAAAGAGAAAAGAGAAAGGGTTAAAGAAGGGAAAACAAGAGAAAAGAGAAAAGAAGAGAAAAGAAGTGAAAAGAGAAAGGGGTAGAGAAGAGAAAAGAAAATAAAAGAGAAAAAAAACCTAAAAGAGAAAAGAGAAAAAAGTGAAAAGAAGAGAAAAGAGAAAAGAGAAAGGGTTAAAGAAGAGAAAACAAGAGAAAAGAGAATAGAGAAAAGAAGAGAAAAGAAGAGAAAAGAAGAGAAAGTAGAAAGGGGTAAAGAAGAGAAAAGAAGAGAAAAGAGAAAAGAAGAGAAATGAAGAGAAAAGAGAAAAGAGAAAGGGTAAAGAAGAGAAAAGAAGTGAAAAGAGAAAAGAAGAGAAATGAAGAGAAAAGCAGAGAAATGAGAAAAGAAGAGAAAAGAGAAATGAGAAAGGGTTAAAGAAGAGAAAACAAGAGAAAAGAGAAATGAGAAAAGAAGAGAAAGGAGAAAGGGGTAAAGAAGAGAAAAGAAGAGAAAAGAGAAAAGAAGGGAAATGAAGAGAAAAGAAGAGAAAAGAGAAAAGAGAAAGGGTAAAGAAGAGAAAAGAAGTGAAAAGAGAAAAATGAAAGGGGTAAAGAAGAGAAAAGAAGAGAAAAAGAAAAGAATAGAAAAGAAGAGAAAAGAGAAAAGAGAAATGAGAAAAAAAGAGAATTAGAAAAGGAAAGAAGAGAAATGAAGAGAAAAGAGATCCGAAGAGAAAAGAAGAGCAAACAAGAGAAATGAGAAAAGAAGAGCAAAGAAGAGAAAAGAAGAGAAATGAAGAGAAAAGAAGAGAAAGAGAAAGGAGAGAAAAGAAAAGAAGAGTATAGAGAAAAGAGAAAAGAAGAGAAAGGAAGAGAAAAGAAGAGAAAGAGAAAGGAGAGAAAAGGAAAGAAGAGTTCAGAGAAAAGAGAAAAGAAGAGACAGGAAGAGAAATGACGAGAAAAGAGAAAATAGAAAGAAAACAAGCGAAAAGAGAAAAGAGAAGACATAGAAAAGAATAGAAAAGAGAAAAGAGAACAGAAGAGAAAAGCAGAGAGATGAAAAAAGAGAAAAGAAGAGAAAAGATGAAATTAGAAAAGCGAAAAGAGGAGAAAAGAGAAAACAAGAGAAAAGAGAAAAGAAGAGAAAAGAAGTGAAAAGAGAAAGGGGTAAAGAAGAGAAAAGAAGCTAAAAGAGAAAAAAAAGCTAAAAGAGAAAAGAGAAAAAAGTGAAAAGAAGAGAAAAGAGAAAAGAGAAAGGGTGACAGAAGAGAAAACAAGAGAAAAGAAGAGAAAAGAAGAGAAAGGAGAAAAGGGTAAAGAAGAGAAAAGAAGAGAAAAGAGAAAAGAAGAGAAAAGAAGAGAAATGAAGAGAAAAGAGAAAAGAAGAGAAAACAAGAGCAAAGAGAAAAGAGAAAAGAAGAGAAAACAAGAGAAAAGAGAAACATGAAAGGGCCAAAGAAGAGAAAAGAAGAGAAAAAGAAAAGAATAGAAAAGAAGAGAAAAGAGAAATGAGAAAAGAAGAGAATTAGAAAAGGAAAGAAGAGAAATGAAGAGAAAAGAGAAAAGAAGAGAAAAGAAGAGAAATGAAGAGAAAAGAGAAAAGAGAAGAGAAGAGAAAAGAAGTGAAAAGAGAAAAGAAGAGAAAACAAGAGAAAAGACAAAAGAAGAGAAATGAAGAGAAAAGAAGAGAAAAGAGAAATGAGAAAAGAAGAGAAAACAGGAGAAAAGAGAACAGAAGAGAAAACAAGAGAAAAGACAAAAGAAGAGAAATGAAGAGAAAAGAAGAGAAAAGAGAAATGAGAAAAGAAGAGAAAACAAGAGAAAAGAGAAAAGAAGAGAAAAGAGAAAAGAGAAAGGGGTAAAGCAGAGAAAACAAGAGAAAAGAGAAAAGAAGAGAAAACAAGAGAAAAGAGAAAAGAAGAGAAAAGAAGAGAAAAGAGAAAAGAGAAAGGGGTAAAGCAGAGAAAACAAGAGAAAAGAGAAAAGAAGAGAAAAGAAGAGAAAAGAGAAAAGAGAAAAGAAGGGAAAACAAGAGAAAAGAGAAAAGAAGAAAAAAGACAAGAAGTGTAAAGAGAAAAGAGAAAAGAAGAGAAATGAAGAGAAAAGTGATCGGAAGAGAAAAGAAGAGCAAACAAGAGAAATGAGAAAAGAAGAGCAAAGAAGAGAAAAGAAGAGAAATGAAGAGAAAAGAAGAGAAAGAGAAAGGAGAGAAAAGAAAAGAAGAGTAAAGAGAAAAGAGAAAAGAAGAGAAAGGAAGAGAAAAGAAGAGAAAGAGAAAGGAGAGAAAAGAAAAGAAGAGTTTAGAGAAAAGAGAAAAGAAGAGACAGGAAGAGAAATGACGAGAGAAGAGAAAATAGAAAGAAAACAAGCGAAAAGAGAAAAGAGAAGACATAGAAAAGAATAGAAAAGAGAAAAGAGAACAGAAGAGAAAAGCAGCGAGATGAAAAAAGAGAAAAGAAGAGAAAAGATGAAATTAGAAAAGCGAAAAGAGGAGAAAAGAGAAAAGAAGAGAAAAGAAAAGAAGAGAAAAGAGAAAGGGTTAAAGAAGGGTAAACAAGAGAAAAGAGAAAAGAAGAGAAAAGAAGTGAAAAGAGAAAGGGGTAAAGAAGAGAAAAGAAGCTAAAAGAGAAAAAAAAGCTAAAAGAGAAAAGAGAAAAAAGTGAAAAGAAGACAAAAGAGAAAAGAGAAAGGGTGAAAGAAGAGAAAACAAGAGAAAAGGGAAAAGAGAAAAGAAGAGAAAAGAAGAGAAAAGAAGAGAAAGGAGAAAGGGGTAAAGAAGACAAAAGAAGAGAAAAGAGAAAAGAAGAGAAAAGAAGAGAAATGAAGAGAAAAGAGAAAAGAAGAGAAAACAAGAGCAAAGAGAAAAGAGAAAAGAAGAGAAAACAAGAGCAAAGAGAAAAGAGAAAAGACGAGAAAACAAGGGAAAAGAGAAAAATGAAAGGGCCAAAGAAGAGAAAAGAAGAGAAAAAGAAAAGAATAGAAAAGAAGAGAAAAGAGAAATGAGAAAAGAAGAGAATTAGAAAAGGAAAGAAGAGAAATGAAGAGAAAAGAGAAAAGAAGAGAAATGAAGAGAAAAGAGAAAAGAGAAAAGAAGAGAAAAGAAGAGAAAAGGGAAAAGAAGACAAAACAAGAGAAAAGAGAAAACAAGAGAAAAGACAAAAGAAGAGAAATGAAGAGAAAAGAAGAGAAAAGTGCAATGAGAAAAGAAGAGAAAACAAGAGAAAAGAGAAAAGAAGAGAAAAGAAGAGAAAAGAGAAAGGGGTAAAGAAGAGAAAAGAAGCTAAAAGAGAAAAAAAAGCTAAAAGAGAAAAGAGAAAAAAGTGAAAAGAAGACAAAAGAGAAAAGAGAAAGGGTGAAAGAAGAGAAAACAAGAGAAAAGGGAAAAGAGAAAAGAAGAGAAAAGAAGAGAAAAGAAGAGAAAGGAGAAAGGGGTAAAGAAGAGAAGAGAAGAGAAAAGAGAAAAGAAGAGAAAAGAAGAGAAATGAAGAGAAAAGAGAAAAGAAGAGAAAACAAGAGCAAAGAGAAAAGAGAAAAGAAGAGAAAACAAGAGCAAAGAGAAAAGAGAAAAGACGAGAAAACAAGGGAAAAGAGAAAAATGAAAGGGCCAAAGAAGAGAAAAGAAGAGAAAAAGAAAAGAATAGAAAAGAAGAGAAAAGAGAAATGAGAAAAGAAGAGAATTAGAAAAGGAAAGAAGAGAAATGAAGAGAAAAGAGAAAAGAAGAGAAATGAAGAGAAAAGAGAAAAGAGAAAAGAAGAGAAAAGAAGAGAAAAGGGAAAAGAAGACAAAACAAGAGAAAAGAGAAAACAAGAGAAAAGACAAAAGAAGAGAAATGAAGAGAAAAGAAGAGAAAAGAGCAATGAGAAAAGAAGAGAAAACAAGAGAAAAGAGGAAAGAAGAGAAAAGAAGAGAAAAGAGAAAAGAGAAAGGGGTAAAGCAGAGAAAACAAGAGAAAAGAGAAAAGAAGAGAAAACAAGAGAAAAGCGAAAAGAAGAGAAAAGAAGAGAAAAGAGAAAGGGGTAAAGCAGAGAAAACAAGAGAAAAGAGAAATGAAGAGAAAAGAAGAGAGAAGAGAAAGGAGAAAAGAAGGGAAAACAAGAGAAAAGAGAAAAGTAGAAAAAAGACAAGAAGAGTAAAGAGAAAAGAGAAAAGAAGAGAAAAGAAGAGAAATGAAGAGAAAAGTGATCCGAAGAGAAAAGAAGAGCAAACAAGAGAAATGAGAAAAGAAGAGCAAAGAAGAGAAAAGAAGAGAAATGAAGAGAAAAGAAGAGAAAGAGAAAGGAGAGAAAAGAAAAGAAGAGTAAAGAGAAAAGAGAAAAGAAGAGAAAGGAAGAGAAAAGAAGAGAAAGAGAAAGGAGAGAAAAGGAAAGAAGAGTTTAGAGAAAAGAGAAAAGAAGAGACAGGAAGAGAAATGACGAGAAAAGAGAAAATAGAAAGAAAACAAGCGAAAAGAGAAAAGAGAAGACATAGAAAAGAATAGAAAAGAGAAAAGAGAACAGAAGAGAAAAGCAGCGAGATGAAAAAAGAGAAAAGAAGAGAAAAGATGAAATTAGAAAAGCGAAAAGAGGAGAAAAGAGAAAAGAAGAGAAAAGAAAAGAAGAGAAAAGAGAAAAGAGAAAGGGTTCAAGAAGGGAAAACAAGAGAAAAGAGAAAAGAAGAGAAAAGAGAAAGGGGTAAAGAAGAGAAAAGAAGCTAAAAGAGAAAAAAAGCTAAAAGAGAAAAGAGAAAAAAGTGAAAAGAAGAGAAAAGAGAAAAGAGAAAGGGTGAAAGAAGAGAAAACAAGAGAAAAGGGAAAAGAGAAAAGAAGAGAAAAGAAGAGAAAAGAAGAGAAAGGAGAAAGGGGTAAAGAAGAGAAAAGAAGAGAAATGAAGAGAAAAGTGAAAAGAGAAAAGAAGAGAAAAGACAAAAGAAGAGAAATGAAGAGAAAAGAAGAGAAAAGAGAAATGAGAAAAGAATAGAAAACAAGAGAAAAGAGAAAAGAAGAGAAAAGAGAAAAGAAGAGAAAACAAGAGAAAAGACAAAAGAAGAGAAATGAAGAGAAAAGAAGAGAAAAGAGAAATGAGAAAAGAAGAGAAAACAAGAGAAAAGAGAAAAGAAGAGAAAAGAGAAAAGAGAAAGGGCTAAAGCAGAAAAAACAAGAGAAAAGAGAAAAGAGAAATGAAGAGAAAAGAAGAGAGAAGAGAAAGGAGAAAAGAAGAGAAAACAAGAGAAAAGAGAAAGGGTTAAAGAAGAGAAAACAAGAGAAAAGAGAAAAGAAGAGAAATGAAGAGAAAAGAAGAGAAAAGAGAAAAAAGAAAGGGGTAAAGAAGAGAAAAGAAGAGAAAAAGAAAAGAATAGAAAAGAAGAGAAAAGTAGAGAAAAGAGAAAAGAGAAAGGGTTAAAGAAAAGAAAGGAAGTGAAAAGAGAAAAAAGAAAGGGGTAAAAAAGAGAAAAGAAGAGAAAAAGAAAAGAATAGAAAAGAAGAGAAAAGTAGAGAAAAGAGAAAAGAGAAAGGGTTAAAGAAGAGAAAAGAAGTGAAAAGAGAAAAGAAGGCAAATGAAGAGAAAAGAAGAGAAAAGAGAAAAGAGAAAGGGTAAAGAAGAGAAAACAAGAGAAAAGAGAAATGAGAAAAGAAGAGAAAAGAAGAGAAAGGAGAAAGGGGTAAAGAAGAGAAAAGAAGAGAAAAGAGAAAAGAAGGGAAATGAAGAGAAAAGAAGAGAAAAGAGAAAAGAGAAAGGGTAAAGAAGAGAAAAGAAGTGAAAAGAGAAAAATGAAAGGGGTAAAGAAGAGAAAAGAAGAGAAAAAGAAAAGAATAGAAAAGAAGAGAAAAGAGAAAAGAGAAATGAGAAAAGAAGAGAATTAGAAAAGGAAAGAAGAGAAATGAAGAGAAAAGAGATCCGAAGAGAAAAGAAGAGCAAACAAGAGAAATGAGAAAAGAAGAGCAAAGAAGAGAAAAGAAGAGAAATGAAGAGAAAAGAAGAGAAAGAGAAAGGAGAGAAAAGAAAAGAAGAGTATAGAGAAAAGAGAAAAGAAGAGAAAGGAAGAGAAAAGAAGAGAAAGAGAAAGGAGAGAAAAGGAAAGAAGAGTTCATAGAAAAGAGAAAAGAAGAGACAGGAAGAGAAATGACGAGAAAAGAGAAAATAGAAAGAAAACAAGCGAAAAGAGAAAAGAGAAGACATAGAAAAGAATAGAAAAGAGAAAAGAGAACAGAAGAGAAAAGCAGAGAGATGAAAAAAGAGAAAAGAAGAGAAAAGATGAAATTAGAAAAGCGAAAAGAGGAGAAAAGAGAAAACAAGAGAAAAGAGAAAAGAAGAGAAAAGAAGTGAAAAGAGAAAGGGGTAAAGAAGAGAAAAGAAGCTAAAAGAGAAAAAAAAGCTAAAAGAGAAAAGAGAAAAAAGTGAAAAGAAGAGAAAAGAGAAAAGAGAAAGGGTGACAGAAGAGAAAACAAGAGAAAAGAGAAAAGAGAAAAGAAGAGAAAGGAGAAAAGGGTAAAGAAGAGAAAAGAAGAGAAAAGAGAAAAGAAGAGAAAAGAAGAGAAATGAAGAGAAAAGAGAAAAGAAGAGAAAACAAGAGCAAAGAGAAAAGAGAAAAGAAGAGAAAACAAGAGAAAATAGAAACATGAAAGGGCCAAAGAAGAGAAAAGAAGAGAAAAAGAAAAGAATAGAAAAGAAGAGAAAAGAGAAATGAGAAAAGAAGAGAATTAGAAAAGGAAAGAAGAGAAATGAAGAGAAAAGAGAAAAGAAGAGAAAAGAAGAGAAATGAAGAGAAAAGAGAAAAGAGAAGAGAAGAGAAAAGAAGTGAAAAGAGAAAAGAAGAGAAAACAAGAGAAAAGACAAAAGAAGAGAAATGAAGAGAAAAGAAGAGAAAAGAGAAATGAGAAAAGAAGAGAAAACAGGAGAAAAGAGAACAGAAGAGAAAACAAGAGAAAAGACAAAAGAAGAGAAATGAAGAGAAAAGAAGAGAAAAGAGAAATGAGAAAAGAAGAGAAAACAAGAGAAAAGAGAAAAGAAGAGAAAAGAAGAGAAAAGAGAAAAGAGAAAGGGGTAAAGCAGAGAAAACAAGAGAAAAGAGAAAAGAAGAGAAAACAAGAGAAAAGAGAAAAGAAGAGAAAAGAAGAGAAAAGAGAAAAGAGAAAGGGGTAAAGCAGAGAAAACAAGAGAAAAGAGAAATGAAGAGAAAAGAAGAGAGAAGAGAAAGGAGAAAAGAAGGGAAAACAAGAGAAAAGAGAAAAGAAGAAAAAAGACAAGAAGTGTAAAGAGAAAAGAGAAAAGAAGAGAAAAGAAGAGAAATGAAGAGAAAAGTGATCCGAAGAGAAAAGAAGAGCAAACAAGAGAAATGAGAAAAGAAGAGCAAAGAAGAGAAAAGAAGAGAAATGAAGAGAAAAGAAGAGAAAGAGAAAGGAGAGAAAAGAAAAGAAGAGTAAAGAGAAAAGAGAAAAGAAGAGAAAGGAAGAGAAAAGAAGAGAAAGAGAAAGGAGAGAAAAGAAAAGAAGAGTTTAGAGAAAAGAGAAAAGAAGAGACAGGAAGAGAAATGACGAGAGAAGAGAAAATAGAAAGAAAACAAGCGAAAAGAGAAAAGAGAAGACATAGAAAAGAATAGAAAAGAGAAAAGAGAACAGAAGAGAAAAGCAGCGAGATAAAAAAGAGAAAAGAAGAGAAAAGATGAAATTAGAAAAGCGAAAAGAGGAGAAAAGAGAAAAGAAGAGAAAAGAAAAGAAGAGAAAAGAGAAAGGGTTAAAGAAGGGTAAACAAGAGAAAAGAGAAAAGAAGAGAAAAGAAGTGAAAAGAGAAAGGGGTAAAGAAGAGAAAAGAAGCTAAAAGAGAAAAAAAAGCTAAAAGAGAAAAGAGAAAAAAGTGAAAAGAAGACAAAAGAGAAAAGAGAAAGGGTGAAAGAAGAGAAAACAAGAGAAAAGGGAAAAGAGAAAAGAAGAGAAAAGAAGAGAAAAGAAGAGAAAGGAGAAAGGGGTAAAGAAGACAAAAGAAGAGAAAAGAGAAAAGAAGAGAAAAGAAGAGAAATGAAGAGAAAAGAGAAAAGAAGAGAAAACAAGAGCAAAGAGAAAAGAGAAAAGAAGAGAAAACAAGAGCAAAGAGAAAAGAGAAAAGACGAGAAAACAAGGGAAAAGAGAAAAATGAAAGGGCCAAAGAAGAGAAAAGAAGAGAAAAAGAAAAGAATAGAAAAGAAGAGAAAAGAGAAATGAGAAAAGAAGAGAATTAGAAAAGGAAAGAAGAGAAATGAAGAGAAAAGAGAAAAGAAGAGAAATGAAGAGAAAAGAGAAAAGAGAAAAGAAGAGAAAAGAAGAGAAAAGGGAAAAGAAGACAAAACAAGAGAAAAGAGAAAACAAGAGAAAAGACAAAAGAAGAGAAATGAAGAGAAAAGAAGAGAAAAGTGCAATGAGAAAAGAAGAGAAAACAAGAGAAAAGAGAAAAGAAGAGAAAAGAAGAGAAAAGAGAAAGGGGTAAAGAAGAGAAAAGAAGCTAAAAGAGAAAAAAAAGCTAAAAGAGAAAAGAGAAAAAAGTGAAAAGAAGACAAAAGAGAAAAGAGAAAGGGTGAAAGAAGAGAAAACAAGAGAAAAGGGAACAGAGAAAAGAAGAGAAAAGAAGAGAAAAGAAGAGAAAGGAGAAAGGGGTAAAGAAGAGAAGAGAAGAGAAAAGAGAAAAGAAGAGAAAAGAAGAGAAATGAAGAGAAAAGAGAAAAGAAGAGAAAACAAGAGCAAAGAGAAAAGAGAAAAGAAGAGAAAACAAGAGCAAAGAGAAAAGAGAAAAGACGAGAAAACAAGGGAAAAGAGAAAAATGAAAGGGCCAAAGAAGAGAAAAGAAGAGAAAAAGAAAAGAATAGAAAAGAAGAGAAAAGAGAAATGAGAAAAGAAGAGAATTAGAAAAGGAAAGAAGAGAAATGAAGAGAAAAGAGAAAAGAAGAGAAATGAAGAGAAAAGAGAAAAGAGAAAAGAAGAGAAAAGAAGAGAAAAGGGAAAAGAAGACAAAACAAGAGAAAAGAGAAAACAAGAGAAAAGACAAAAGAAGAGAAATGAAGAGAAAAGAAGAGAAAAGAGCAATGAGAAAAGAAGAGAAAACAAGAGAAAAGAGAAAAGAAGAGAAAAGAAGAGAAAAGAGAAAAGAGAAAGGGGTAAAGCAGAGAAAACAAGAGAAAAGAGAAAAGAAGAGAAAACAAGAGAAAAGAGAAAAGAAGAGAAAAGAAGAGAAAAGAGAAAGGGGTAAAGCAGAGAAAACAAGAGAAAAGAGAAATGAAGAGAAAAGAAGAGAGAAGAGAAAGGAGAAAAGAAGGGAAAACAAGAGAAAAGAGAAAAGAAGAAAAAAGACAGGAAGAGTAAAGAGAAAAGAGAAAAGAAGAGAAAAGAAGAGAAATGAAGAGAAAAGTGATCCGAAGAGAAAAGAAGAGCAAACAAGAGAAATGAGAAAAGAAGAGCAAAGAAGAGAAAAGAAGAGAAATGAAGAGAAAAGAAGAGAAAGAGAAAGGAGAGAAAAGAAAAGAAGAGTAAAGAGAAAAGAGAAAAGAAGAGAAAGGAAGAGAAAAGAAGAGAAAGAGAAAGGAGAGAAAAGGAAAGAAGAGTTTAGAGAAAAGAGAAAAGAAGAGACAGGAAGAGAAATGACGAGAAAAGAGAAAATAGAAAGAAAACAAGCGAAAAGAGAAAAGAGAAGACATAGAAAAGAATAGAAAAGAGAAAAGAGAACAGAAGAGAAAAGCAGCGAGATGAAAAAAGAGAAAAGAAGAGAAAAGATGAAATTAGAAAAGCGAAAAGAGGAGAAAAGAGAAAAGAAGAGAAAAGAAAAGAAGAGAAAAGAGAAAAGAGAAAGGGTTAAAGAAGGGTAAACAAGAGAAAAGAGAAAAGAAGAGAAAAGAAGTGAAAAGAGAAAGGGGTAAAGAAGAGAAAAGAAGCTAAAAGAGAAAAAAAAGCTAAAAGAGAAAAGAGAAAAAAGTGAAAAGAAGAGAAAAGAGAAAAGAGAAAGGGTGAAAGAAGAGAAAACAAGAGAAAAGGGAAAAGAGAAAAGAAGAGAAAAGAAGAGAAAAGAAGAGAAAGGAGAAAGGGGTAAAGAAGAGAAAAGAAGAGAAAAGAGAAAAGAAGAGAAAAGAAGAGAAATGAAGAGAAAAGAGAAAAGAAGAGAAAACAAGAGCAAAGAGAAAAGAGAAAAGACGAGAAAACAAGAGAAAAGAGAAAAATGAAAGGGCCAAAGAAGAGAAAAGAAGAGAAAAGAAAAGAATAGAAAAGAAGAGAAAAGAGAAATGAGAAAAGAAGAGAATTAGAAAAGGAAAGAAGAGAAATGAAGAGAAAAGAGAAAAGAAGAGAAATGAAGAGAAAAGAGAAAAGAGAAAAGAAGAGAAAAGAAGAGAAAAGGGAAACGAAGACAAAACAAGAGAAAAGAGAAAACAAGAGAAAAGACAAAAGAAGAGAAATGAAGAGAAAAGAAGAGAAAAGAGCAATGAGAAAAGAAGAGAAAACAAGAGAAAAGAGAAAAGAAGAGAAAAGAAGAGAAAAGAGAAAGGGGTAAAGCAGAGAAAACAAGAGAAAAGAGAAAAGAAGAGAAAACAAGAGAAAAGAGAAAAGAAGAGAAAAGAAGAGAAAAGAGAAAAGAGAAAGGGGTAAAGCAGAGAAAACAAGAGAAAAGAGAAAAGAAGAGAAAACAAGAGAAAAGAGAAAAGAAGAGAAAAGAAGAGAAAAGAGAAAGGGGTAAAGCAGAGAAAACAAGAGAAAAGAGAAATGAAGAGAAAAGAAGAGAGAAGAGAAAGGAGAAAAGAAGGGAAAACAAGAGAAAAGAGAAAAGAAGAAAAAAGACAAGAAGAGTAAAGAGAAAAGAGAAAAGAAGAGAAATGAAGAGAAAAGTGATCCGAAGAGAAAAGAAGAGCAAACAAGAGAAATGAGAAAAGAAGAGCAAAGAAGAGAAAAGAAGAGAAATGAAGAGAAAAGAAGAGAAAGAGAAAGGAGAGAAAAGAAAAGAAGAGTAAAGAGAAAAGAGAAAAGAAGAGAAAGGAAGAGAAAAGAAGAGAAAGAGAAAGGAGAGAAAAGAAAAGAAGAGTAAAGAGAAAAGAGAAAAGACGAGAAAACAAGGGAAAAGAGAAAAATGAAAGGGCCAAAGAAGAGAAAAGAAGAGAAAAAGAAAAGATAGAAAAGAAGAGAAAAGAGAAATGAGAAAAGAAGAGAATTAGAAAAGGAAAGAAGAGAAATGAAGAGAAAAGAGAAAAGAAGAGAAAAGAAGAGAAAAGGGAAAAGAAGACAAAACAAGAGAAAAGAGAAAACAAGAGAAAAGACAAAAGAAGAGAAATGAAGAGAAAAGAAGAGAAAAGAGCAATGAGAAAAGAAGAGAAAACAAGAGAAAAGAGAAAAGAAGAGAAAAGAAGAGAAAAGAGAAAAGAGAAAGGGGTAAAGCAGAGAAAACAAGAGAAAAGAGAAAAGAAGAGAAAACAAGAGAAAAGAGAAAAGAAGAGAAAAGAAGAGAAAAGAGAAAGGGGTAAAGCAGAGAAAACAAGAGAAAAGAGAAATGAAGAGAAAAGAAGAGAGAAGAGAAAGGAGAAAAGAAGGGAAAACAAGAGAAAAGAGAAAAGAAGAAAAAAGACAAGAAGAGTAAAGAGAAAAGAGAAAAGAAGAGAAAAGAAGAGAAATGAAGAGAAAAGTGATCCGAAGAGAAAAGAAGAGCAAACAAGAGAAATGAGAAAAGAAGAGCAAAGAAGAGAAAAGAAGAGAAATGAAGAGAAAAGAAGAGAAAGAGAAAGGAGAGAAAAGAAAAGAAGAGTAAAGAGAAAAGAGAAAAGAAGAGAAAGGAAGAGAAAAGAAGAGAAAGAGAAAGGAGAGAAAAGGAAAGAAGAGTTTAGAGAAAAGAGAAAAGAAGAGACAGGAAGAGAAATGACGAGAAAAGAGAAAATAGAAAGAAAACAAGCGAAAAGAGAAAAGAGAAGACATAGAAAAGAATAGAAAAGAGAAAAGAGAACAGAAGAGAAAAGCAGCGAGATGAAAAAAGAGAAAAGAAGAGAAAAGATGAAATTAGAAAAGCGAAAAGAGGAGAAAAGAGAAAAGAAGAGAAAAGAAAAGAAGAGAAAAGAGAAAAGAGAAAGGGTTAAAGAAGGGTAAACAAGAGAAAAGAGAAAAGAAGAGAAAAGAAGTGAAAAGAGAAAGGGGTAAAGAAGAGAAAAGAAGCTAAAAGAGAAAAAAAAGCTAAAAGAGCAAAGAGAAAAAAGTGAAAAGAAGAGAAAAGAGAAAAGAGAAAGGGTGAAAGAAGAGAAAACAAGAGAAAAGGGAAAAGAGAAAAGAAGAGAAAAGAAGAGAAAGGAGAAAGGGGTAAAGAAGAGAAAAGAAGAGTAAAGAGAAAAGAAGAGAAAAGAAGAGAAATGAAGAGAAAAGAGAAAAGAAGAGAAAACAAGAGCAAAGAGAAAAGAGAAAAGACGAGAAAACAAGAGAAAAGAGAAAAATGAAAGGGCCAAAGAAGAGAAAAGAAGAGAAAAGAAAAGAATAGAAAAGAAGAGAAAAGAGAAATGAGAAAAGAAGAGAATTAGAAAAGGAAAGAAGAGAAATGAAGAGAAAAGAGAAAAGAAGAGAAATGAAGAGAAAAGAGAAAAGAGAAAAGAAGAGAAAAGAAGAGAAAAGGGAAAAGAAGACAAAACAAGAGAAAAGAGAAAACAAGAGAAAAGACAAAAGAAGAGAAATGAAGAGAAAAGAAGAGAAAAGAGCAATGAGAAAAGAAGAGAAAACAAGAGAAAAGAGAAAAGAAGAGAAAAGAAGAGAAAAGAGAAAGGGGTAAAGCAGAGAAAACAAGAGAAAAGAGAAAAGAAGAGAAAACAAGAGAAAAGAGAAAAGAAGAGAAAAGAAGAGAAAAGAGAAAAGAGAAAGGGGTAAAGCAGAGAAAACAAGAGAAAAGAGAAAAGAAGAGAAAACAAGAGAAAAGAGAAAAGAAGAGAAAAGAAGAGAAAAGAGAAAGGGGTAAAGCAGAGAAAACAAGAGAAAAGAGAAATGAAGAGAAAAGAAGAGAGAAGAGAAAGGAGAAAAGAAGGGAAAACAAGAGAAAAGAGAAAAGAAGAAAAAAGACAAGAAGAGTAAAGAGAAAAGAGAAAAGAAGAGAAATGAAGAGAAAAGTGATCCGAAGAGAAAAGAAGAGCAAACAAGAGAAATGAGAAAAGAAGAGCAAAGAAGAGAAAAGAAGAGAAATGAAGAGAAAAGAAGAGAAAGAGAAAGGAGAGAAAAGAAAAGAAGAGTAAAGAGAAAAGAGAAAAGAAGAGAAAGGAAGAGAAAAGAAGAGAAAGAGAAAGGAGAGAAAAGAAAAGAAGAGTAAAGAGAAAAGAGAAAAGAAGAGACAGGAAGAGAAATGACGAGAGAAGAGAAAATAGAAAGAAAACAAGCGAAAAGAGAAAAGAGAAGACATAGAAAAGAATAGAAAAGAGAAAAGAGAACAGAAGAGAAAAGCAGAGAGATGAAAAAAGAGAAAAGAGGAGAAAAGATGAAATTAGAAAAGCGAAAAGAGGAGAAAAGAGAAAAGAAGAGAAAAGAGAAAAGAGAAAGGGTTAAAGAAGAGAAAACAAGAGAAAAGAGAAAAGAAGAGAAAAGAAGTGAAAAGAGAAAGGGGTAAAGAAGAGAAAAGAAGCTAAAAGAGAAAAAAAACCTAAAAGAGAAAAAAGTGAAAAGAAGAGAAAAGAGAAAGGGTCAAAGAAGAGAAAACAAGAGAAAAGAGAATAGAGAAAAGAAGAGAAAAGAAGAGAAAGGAGAAAGGGGTAAAGAAGAGAAAACAAGAGAAAAGAGAATAGAGAAAAGAAGAGAAAAGAAGAGAAAAGAAGAGAAAGTAGAAAGGGGTAAAGAAGAGAAAAGAAGAGAAAAGAGAAAAGAAGAGAAATGAAGAGAAAAGAGAAAAGAGAAAGGGTAAAGAAGAGAAAAGAAGTGAAAAGAGAAAAGAAGAGAAATGAAGAGAAAAGAAGAGAAAAGAGAAAAGAAGAGAAAAGAGAAATGAGAAAGGGTTAAAGAAGAGAAAACAAGAGAAAAGAGAAATGAGAAAAGAAGAGAAAGGAGAAAGGGGTAAAGAAGAGAAAAGAAGGGAAATGAAGAGAAAAGAAGAGAAAAGAGAAAAGAGAAAGGGGTAAAGAAGAGAAAACAAGAGAAAAGAGAAATGAAGAGAAAAGAAGAGAGAAGAGAAAGGAGAAAAGAAGGGAAAACAAGAGAAAAGAGAAAAGAAGAAAAAAGACAAGAAGAGTAAAGAGAAAAGAGAAAAGAAGAGTAAAGAAGAGAAATGAAGAGAAAAGTGATCCGAAGAGAAAAGAAGAGAAAAGAGAAAAGAAGGGAAATGAAGAGAAAAGAAGAGAAAAGAGAAAAGAGAAAGGGTAAAGAAGAGAAAAGAAGTGAAAAGAGAAAAGAAGAGAAATGAAGAGAAAAGAAGAGAAAAGAGAAAAAAGAAAGGGGTAAAGAAGAGAAAAGAGAAAAGAAGAGAAATGAAGAGAAAAGAGAAAAGAGAAAAGAAGAGAAAAGAAGAGAAAAGGGAAAAGAAGACAAAACAAGAGAAATGAGAAAAGAAGAGAAAACAAGGGAAAAGACAAAAGAAGAGAAATGAAGAGAAAAGAAGAGAAAAGAGAAATGAGAAAAGAAGAGAAAACAAGACAAAAGAGAAAAGAAGAGAAAAGAAGAGAAAAGAGAAAAGAGAAAGGGGTAAAGCAGAGAAAACAAGAGAAAAGAGAAAAGAAGAGAAAACAAGAGAAAAGAGAAAAGAAGAGAAAAGAAGAGAAAAGAGAAAAGAGAAAGGGGTAAAGAAGAGAAAAGAAGTGAAAAGAGAAAAGAAGAGAAATGAAGAGAAAAGAAGAGAAAAGAGAAAAGAGAAAGGGTAAAGAAGAGAAAAGAAGTGAAAAGAGAAAAGAAGAGAAATGAAGAGAAAAGAAGAGAAAAGAGAAAAAAGAAAGGGGTAAAGAAGAGAAAAAGAAAATAATAGAAAAGAAGAGAAAAGTAGAGAAAAGAGAAAAGAGAAAGGGTTAAAGAAGAGAAAAGAAGTGAAATGAGAAAAATGAAAGGGGTAAAGAAGAGAAAAGAAGAGAAAAAGAAAAGAATAGAAAAGAAGAGAAAAGAGAAATGAGAAAAGAAGAGAATTCGAAAAGGAAAGAAGAGAAATGAAGAGAAAAGAGATCCGAAGAGAAAAGAAGAGCAAACAAGAGAAATGAGAAAAGAAGAGCAAAGAAGAGAAAAGAAGAGAAATGAAGAGAAAAGAAGAGAAAGAGAAAGGAGAGAAAAGAAAAGAAGAGTAAAGAGAAAAGAGAAAAGAAGAGAAAGGAAGAGAAAAGAAGAGAAAGAGAAAGGAGAGAAAAGGAAAGAAGAGTTTAGAGAAAAGAGAAAAGAAGAGACAGGAAGAGAAATGACGAGAAAAGAGAAAATAGAAAGAAAACAAGCGAAAAGAGAAAAGAGAAGACATAGAAAAGAATAGAAAAGAGAAAAGAGAACAGAAGAGAAAAGCAGCGAGATGAAAAAAGAGAAAAGAAGAGAAAAGATGAAATTAGAAAAGCGAAAAGAGGAGAAAAGAGAAAAGAAGAGAAAAGAAAAGAAGAGAAAAGAGAAAAGAGAAAGGGTTAAAGAAGGGTAAACAAGAGAAAAGAGAAAAGAAGAGAAAAGAAGTGAAAAGAGAAAGGGGTAAAGAAGAGAAAAGAAGCTAAAAGAGAAAAAAAAGCTAAAAGAGAAAAGAGAAAAAAGTGAAAAGAAGAGAAAAGAGAAAAGAGAAAGGGTGAAAGAAGAGAAAACAAGAGAAAAGGGAAAAGAGAAAAGAAGAGAAAAGAAGAGAAAAGAAGAGAAAGGAGAAAGGGGTAAAGAAGACAAAAGAAGAGAAAAGAGAAAAGAAGAGAAAAGAGAAAAGAAGAGAAAACAAGAGCAAAGAGAAAAGAGAAAAGACGAGAAAACAAGAGAAAAGAGAAAAATGAAAGGGCCAAAGAAGAGAAAAGAAGAGAAAAGAAAAGAATAGAAAAGAAGAGAAAAGAGAAATGAGAAAAGAAGAGAATTAGAAAAGGAAAGAAGAGAAATGAAGAGAAAAGAGAAAAGAAGAGAAATGAAGAGAAAAGAGAAAAGAGAAAAGAAGAGAAAAGAAGAGAAAAGGGAAAAGAAGACAAAACAAGAGAAAACAAGAGAAAAGACAAAAGAAGAGAAATGAAGAGAAAAGAAGAGAAAAGAGCAATGAGAAAAGAAGAGAAAACAAGAGAAAAGAGAAAAGAAGAGAAAAGAAGAGGAAAGAGAAAGGGGTAAAGCAGAGAAAACAAGAGAAAAGAGAAAAGAAGAGAAAACAAGAGAAAAGAGAAAAGAAGAGAAAAGAAGAGAAAAGAGAAAAGAGAAAGGGGTAAAGCAGAGAAAACAAGAGAAAAGAGAAAAGAAGAGAAAACAAGAGAAAAGAGAAAAGAAGAGAAAAGAAGAGAAAAGAGAAAGGGGTAAAGCAGAGAAAACAAGAGAAAAGAGAAATGAAGAGAAAAGAAGAGAGAAGAGAAAGGAGAAAAGAAGGGAAAACAAGAGAAAAGAGAAAAGAAGAAAAAAGACAAGAAGAGTAAAGAGAAAAGAGAAAAGAAGAGAAAAGAAGAGAAATGAAGAGAAAAGTGATCCGAAGAGAAAAGAAGAGCAAACAAGAGAAATGAGAAAAGAAGAGCAAAGAAGAGAAAAGAAGAGAAATGAAGAGAAAAGAAGAGAAAGAGAAAGGAGAGAAAAGAAAAGAAGAGTAAAGAGAAAAGAGAAAAGAAGAGAAAGGAAGAGAAAAGAAGAGAAAGAGAAAGGAGAGAAAAGAAAAGAAGAGTAAAGAGAAAAGAGAAAAGAAGAGACAGGAAGAGAAATGACGAGAGAAGAGAAAATAGAAAGAAAACAAGCGAAAAGAGAAAAGAGAAGACATAGAAAAGAATAGAAAAGAGAAAAGAGAACAGAAGAGAAAAGCAGAGAGATGAAAAAAGAGAAAAGAGGAGAAAAGATGAAATTAGAAAAGCGAAAAGAGGAGAAAAGAGAAAAGAAGAGAAAAGAGAAAAGAGAAAGGGTTAAAGAAGAGAAAACAAGAGAAAAGAGAAAAGAAGAGAAAAGAAGTGAAAAGAGAAAGGGGTAAAGAAGAGAAAAGAAGCTAAAAGAGAAAAAAAACCTAAAAGAGAAAAAAGTGAAAAGAAGAGAAAAGAGAAAAGAGAAAGGGTCAAAGAAGAGAAAACAAGAGAAAAGAGAATAGAGAAAAGAAGAGAAAAGAAGAGAAAGGAGAAAGGGGTAAAGAAGAGAAAACAAGAGAAAAGAGAATAGAGAAAAGAAGAGAAAAGAAGAGAAAAGAAGAGAAAGTAGAAAGGGGTAAAGAAGAGAAAAGAAGAGAAAAGAGAAAAGAAGAGAAAAGAGAAATGAGAAAGGGTTAAAGAAGAGAAAACAAGAGAAAAGAGAAATGAGAAAAGAAGAGAAAGGAGAAAGGGGTAAAGAAGAGAAAAGAAGAGAAAAGAGAAAAGAAGGGAAATGAAGAGAAAAGAAGAGAAAAGAGAAAAGAGAAAGGGTAAAGAAGAGAAAAGAAGTGAAAAGAGAAAAGAAGAGAAATGAAGAGAAAAGAAGAGAAAAGAGAAAAAAGAAAGGGGTAAAGAAGAGAAAAAGAAAATAATAGAAAAGAATAGAAAAGTAGAGAAAAGAGAAAAGAGAAAGGGTTAAAGAAGAGAAAAGAAGTGAAATGAGAAAAATGAAAGGGGTAAAGAAGAGAAAAGAAGAGAAAAAGAAAAGAATAGAAAAGAAGAGAAAAGAGAAAAGAGAAATGAGAAAAGAAGAGAATTCGAAAAGGAAAGAAGAGAAATGAAGAGAAAAGAGATCCGAAGAGAAAAGAAGAGCAAACAAGAGAAATGAGAAAAGAAGAGCAAAGAAGAGAAAAGAAGAGAAATGAAGAGAAAAGAAGAGAAAGAGAAAGGAGAGAAAAGAGAAAAGAAGAGAAAGGAAGAGAAAAGAAGAGAAAGAGAAAGGAGAGAAAAGGAAAGAAGAGTTTAGAGAAAAGAGAAAAGAAGAGACAGGAAGAGAAATGACGAGAAAAGAGAAAATAGAAAGAAAACAAGCGAAAAGAGAAAAGAGAAGACATAGAAAAGAATAGAAAAGAGAAAAGAGAACAGAAGAGAAAAGCAGCGAGATGAAAAAAGAGAAAAGAAGAGAAAAGATGAAATTAGAAAAGCGAAAAGAGGAGAAAAGAGAAAAGAAAAGAAGAGAAAAGAGAAAAGAGAAAGGGTTAAAGAAGGGTAAACAAGAGAAAAGAGAAAAGAAGAGAAAAGAAGTGAAAAGAGAAAGGGGTAAAGAAGAGAAAAGAAGCTAAAAGAGAAAAAAAAGCTAAAAGAGAAAAGAGAAAAATGTGAAAAGAAGAGAAAAGAGAAAAGAGAAAGGGTGAAAGAAGAGAAAACAAGAGAAAAGGGAAAAGAGAAAAGAAGAGAAAAGAAGAGAAAAGAAGAGAAAGGAGAAAGGGGTAAAGAAGAGAAGAGAAGAGAAAAGAGAAAAGAAGAGAAAAGAAGAGAAATGAAGAGAAAAGAGAAAAGAAGAGAAAACAAGAGCAAAGAGAAAAGAGAAAAGAAGAGAAAACAAGAGAAAAGAGAAAAATGAAAGGGCCAAAGAAGAGAAAAGAAGAGAAAAAGAAAAGAATAGAAAAGAAGAGAAAAGAGAAATGAGAAAAGAAGAGAATTAGAAAAGGAAAGAAGAGAAATGAAGAGAAAAGAGAAAAGAAGAGAAATGAAGAGAAAAGAGAAAAGAGAAAAGAAGAGAAAAGAAGAGAAAAGGGAAAAGAAGACAAAACAAGAGAAAAGAGAAAACAAGAGAAAAGACAAAAGAAGAGAAATGAAGAGAAAAGAAGAGAAAAGAGAAAAATGAAAGGGCCAAAGAAGAGAAAAGAAGAGAAAAGAAAAGAATAGAAAAGAAGAGAAAAGAGAAATGAGAAAAGAAGAGAATTAGAAAAGGAAAGAAGAGAAATGAAGAGAAAAGAGAAAAGAAGAGAAATGAAGAGAAAAGAGAAAAGAGAAAAGAAGAGAAAAGAAGAGAAAAGGGAAAAGAAGACAAAACAAGAGAAAAGAGAAAACAAGAGAAAAGACAAAAGAAGAGAAATGAAGAGAAAAGAAGAGAAAAGAGCAATGAGAAAAGAAGAGAAAACAAGAGAAAAGAGAAAAGAAGAGAAAAGAAGAGAAAAGAGAAAGGGGTAAAGCAGAGAAAACAAGAGAAAAGAGAAAAGAAGAGAAAACAAGAGAAAAGAGAAAAGAAGAGAAAAGAAGAGAAAAGAGAAAAGAGAAAGGGGTAAAGCAGAGAAAACAAGAGAAAAGAGAAAAGAAGAGAAAACAAGAGAAAAGAGAAAAGAAGAGAAAAGAAGAGAAAAGAGAAAGGGGTAAAGCAGAGAAAACAAGAGAAAAGAGAAATGAAGAGAAAAGAAGAGAGAAGAGAAAGGAGAAAAGAAGGGAAAACAAGAGAAAAGAGAAAAGAAGAAAAAAGACAAGAAGAGTAAAGAGAAAAGAGAAAAGAAGAGAAATGAAGAGAAAAGTGATCCGAAGAGAAAAGAAGAGCAAACAAGAGAAATGAGAAAAGAAGAGCAAAGAAGAGAAAAGAAGAGAAATGAAGAGAAAAGAAGAGAAAGAGAAAGGAGAGAAAAGAAAAGAAGAGTAAAGAGAAAAGAGAAAAGAAGAGAAAGGAAGAGAAAAGAAGAGAAAGAGAAAGGAGAGAAAAGAAAAGAAGAGTAAAGAGAAAAGAGAAAAGAAGAGACAGGAAGAGAAATGACGAGAGAAGAGAAAATAGAAAGAAAACAAGCGAAAAGAGAAAAGAGAAGACATAGAAAAGAATAGAAAAGAGAAAAGAGAACAGAAGAGAAAAGCAGAGAGATGAAAAAAGAGAAAAGAGGAGAAAAGATGAAATTAGAAAAGCGAAAAGAGGAGAAAAGAGAAAAGAAGAGAAAAGAGAAAAGAGAAAGGGTTAAAGAAGAGAAAACAAGAGAAAAGAGAAAAGAAGAGAAAAGAAGTGAAAAGAGAAAGGGGTAAAGAAGAGAAAAGAAGCTAAAAGAGAAAAAAAACCTAAAAGAGAAAAAAGTGAAAAGAAGAGAAAAGAGAAAGGGTCAAAGAAGAGAAAACAAGAGAAAAGAGAATAGAGAAAAGAAGAGAAAAGAAGAGAAAGGAGAAAGGGGTAAAGAAGAGAAAACAAGAGAAAAGAGAATAGAGAAAAGAAGAGAAAAGAAGAGAAAAGAAGAGAAAGTAGAAAGGGGTAAAGAAGAGAAAAGAAGAGAAAAGAGAAAAGAAGAGAAATGAAGAGAAAAGAGAAAAGAGAAAGGGTAAAGAAGAGAAAAGAAGTGAAAAGAGAAAAGAAGAGAAATGAAGAGAAAAGAAGAGAAAAGAGAAAAGAAGAGAAAAGAGAAATGAGAAAGGGTTAAAGAAGAGAAAACAAGAGAAAAGAGAAATGAGAAAAGAAGAGAAAGGAGAAAGGGGTAAAGAAGAGAAAAGAAGGGAAATGAAGAGAAAAGAAGAGAAAAGAGAAAAGAGAAAGGGGTAAAGAAGAGAAAACAAGAGAAAAGAGAAATGAAGAGAAAAGAAGAGAGAAGAGAAAGGAGAAAAGAAGGGAAAACAAGAGAAAAGAGAAAAGAAGAAAAAAGACAAGAAGAGTAAAGAGAAAAGAGAAAAGAAGAGTAAAGAAGAGAAATGAAGAGAAAAGTGATCCGAAGAGAAAAGAAGAGAAAAGAGAAAAGAAGGGAAATGAAGAGAAAAGAAGAGAAAAGAGAAAAGAGAAAGGGTAAAGAAGAGAAAAGAAGTGAAAAGAGAAAAGAAGAGAAATGAAGAGAAAAGAAGAGAAAAGAGAAAAAAGAAAGGGGTAAAGAAGAGAAAAGAGAAAAGAAGAGAAATGAAGAGAAAAGAGAAAAGAGAAAAGAAGAGAAAAGAAGAGAAAAGGGAAAAGAAGACAAAACAAGAGAAATGAGAAAAGAAGAGAAAACAAGGGAAAAGACAAAAGAAGAGAAATGAAGAGAAAAGAAGAGAAAAGAGAAATGAGAAAAGAAGAGAAAACAAGACAAAAGAGAAAAGAAGAGAAAAGAAGAGAAAAGAGAAAAGAGAAAGGGGTAAAGCAGAGAAAACAAGAGAAAAGAGAAAAGAAGAGAAAACAAGAGAAAAGAGAAAAGAAGAGAAAAGAAGAGAAAAGAGAAAAGAGAAAGGGGTAAAGAAGAGAAAAGAAGTGAAAAGAGAAAAGAAGAGAAATGAAGAGAAAAGAAGAGAAAAGAGAAAAGAGAAAGGGTAAAGAAGAGAAAAGAAGTGAAAAGAGAAAAGAAGAGAAATGAAGAGAAAAGAAGAGAAAAGAGAAAAAAGAAAGGGGTAAAGAAGAGAAAAAGAAAATAATAGAAAAGAAGAGAAAAGTAGAGAAAAGAGAAAAGAGAAAGGGTTAAAGAAGAGAAAAGAAGTGAAATGAGAAAAATGAAAGGGGTAAAGAAGAGAAAAGAAGAGAAAAAGAAAAGAATAGAAAAGAAGAGAAAAGAGAAATGAGAAAAGAAGAGAATTCGAAAAGGAAAGAAGAGAAATGAAGAGAAAAGAGATCCGAAGAGAAAAGAAGAGCAAACAAGAGAAATGAGAAAAGAAGAGCAAAGAAGAGAAAAGAAGAGAAATGAAGAGAAAAGAAGAGAAAGAGAAAGGAGAGAAAAGAAAAGAAGAGTAAAGAGAAAAGAGAAAAGAAGAGAAAGGAAGAGAAAAGAAGAGAAAGAGAAAGGAGAGAAAAGGAAAGAAGAGTTTAGAGAAAAGAGAAAAGAAGAGACAGGAAGAGAAATGACGAGAAAAGAGAAAATAGAAAGAAAACAAGCGAAAAGAGAAAAGAGAAGACATAGAAAAGAATAGAAAAGAGAAAAGAGAACAGAAGAGAAAAGCAGCGAGATGAAAAAAGAGAAAAGAAGAGAAAAGATGAAATTAGAAAAGCGAAAAGAGGAGAAAAGAGAAAAGAAGAGAAAAGAAAAGAAGAGAAAAGAGAAAAGAGAAAGGGTTAAAGAAGGGTAAACAAGAGAAAAGAGAAAAGAAGAGAAAAGAAGTGAAAAGAGAAAGGGGTAAAGAAGAGAAAAGAAGCTAAAAGAGAAAAAAAAGCTAAAAGAGAAAAGAGAAAAAAGTGAAAAGAAGAGAAAAGAGAAAAGAGAAAGGGTGAAAGAAGAGAAAACAAGAGAAAAGGGAAAAGAGAAAAGAAGAGAAAAGAAGAGAAAAGAAGAGAAAGGAGAAAGGGGTAAAGAAGACAAAAGAAGAGAAAAGAGAAAAGAAGAGAAAAGAGAAAAGAAGAGAAAACAAGAGCAAAGAGAAAAGAGAAAAGACGAGAAAACAAGAGAAAAGAGAAAAATGAAAGGGCCAAAGAAGAGAAAAGAAGAGAAAAGAAAAGAATAGAAAAGAAGAGAAAAGAGAAATGAGAAAAGAAGAGAATTAGAAAAGGAAAGAAGAGAAATGAAGAGAAAAGAGAAAAGAAGAGAAATGAAGAGAAAAGAGAAAAGAGAAAAGAAGAGAAAAGAAGAGAAAAGGGAAAAGAAGACAAAACAAGAGAAAACAAGAGAAAAGACAAAAGAAGAGAAATGAAGAGAAAAGAAGAGAAAAGAGCAATGAGAAAAGAAGAGAAAACAAGAGAAAAGAGAAAAGAAGAGAAAAGAAGAGGAAAGAGAAAGGGGTAAAGCAGAGAAAACAAGAGAAAAGAGAAAAGAAGAGAAAACAAGAGAAAAGAGAAAAGAAGAGAAAAGAAGAGAAAAGAGAAAAGAGAAAGGGGTAAAGCAGAGAAAACAAGAGAAAAGAGAAAAGAAGAGAAAACAAGAGAAAAGAGAAAAGAAGAGAAAAGAAGAGAAAAGAGAAAGGGGTAAAGCAGAGAAAACAAGAGAAAAGAGAAATGAAGAGAAAAGAAGAGAGAAGAGAAAGGAGAAAAGAAGGGAAAACAAGAGAAAAGAGAAAAGAAGAAAAAAGACAAGAAGAGTAAAGAGAAAAGAGAAAAGAAGAGAAAAGAAGAGAAATGAAGAGAAAAGTGATCCGAAGAGAAAAGAAGAGCAAACAAGAGAAATGAGAAAAGAAGAGCAAAGAAGAGAAAAGAAGAGAAATGAAGAGAAAAGAAGAGAAAGAGAAAGGAGAGAAAAGAAAAGAAGAGTAAAGAGAAAAGAGAAAAGAAGAGAAAGGAAGAGAAAAGAAGAGAAAGAGAAAGGAGAGAAAAGAAAAGAAGAGTAAAGAGAAAAGAGAAAAGAAGAGACAGGAAGAGAAATGACGAGAGAAGAGAAAATAGAAAGAAAACAAGCGAAAAGAGAAAAGAGAAGACATAGAAAAGAATAGAAAAGAGAAAAGAGAACAGAAGAGAAAAGCAGAGAGATGAAAAAAGAGAAAAGAGGAGAAAAGATGAAATTAGAAAAGCGAAAAGAGGAGAAAAGAGAAAAGAAGAGAAAAGAGAAAAGAGAAAGGGTTAAAGAAGAGAAAACAAGAGAAAAGAGAAAAGAAGAGAAAAGAAGTGAAAAGAGAAAGGGGTAAAGAAGAGAAAAGAAGCTAAAAGAGAAAAAAAACCTAAAAGAGAAAAAAGTGAAAAGAAGAGAAAAGAGAAAAGAGAAAGGGTCAAAGAAGAGAAAACAAGAGAAAAGAGAATAGAGAAAAGAAGAGAAAAGAAGAGAAAGGAGAAAGGGGTAAAGAAGAGAAAACAAGAGAAAAGAGAATAGAGAAAAGAAGAGAAAAGAAGAGAAAAGAAGAGAAAGTAGAAAGGGGTAAAGAAGAGAAAAGAAGAGAAAAGAGAAAAGAAGAGAAAAGAGAAATGAGAAAGGGTTAAAGAAGAGAAAACAAGAGAAAAGAGAAATGAGAAAAGAAGAGAAAGGAGAAAGGGGTAAAGAAGAGAAAAGAAGAGAAAAGAGAAAAGAAGGGAAATGAAGAGAAAAGAAGAGAAAAGAGAAAAGAGAAAGGGTAAAGAAGAGAAAAGAAGTGAAAAGAGAAAAGAAGAGAAATGAAGAGAAAAGAAGAGAAAAGAGAAAAAAGAAAGGGGTAAAGAAGAGAAAAAGAAAATAATAGAAAAGAATAGAAAAGTAGAGAAAAGAGAAAAGAGAAAGGGTTAAAGAAGAGAAAAGAAGTGAAATGAGAAAAATGAAAGGGGTAAAGAAGAGAAAAGAAGAGAAAAAGAAAAGAATAGAAAAGAAGAGAAAAGAGAAAAGAGAAATGAGAAAAGAAGAGAATTCGAAAAGGAAAGAAGAGAAATGAAGAGAAAAGAGATCCGAAGAGAAAAGAAGAGCAAACAAGAGAAATGAGAAAAGAAGAGCAAAGAAGAGAAAAGAAGAGAAATGAAGAGAAAAGAAGAGAAAGAGAAAGGAGAGAAAAGAGAAAAGAAGAGAAAGGAAGAGAAAAGAAGAGAAAGAGAAAGGAGAGAAAAGGAAAGAAGAGTTTAGAGAAAAGAGAAAAGAAGAGACAGGAAGAGAAATGACGAGAAAAGAGAAAATAGAAAGAAAACAAGCGAAAAGAGAAAAGAGAAGACATAGAAAAGAATAGAAAAGAGAAAAGAGAACAGAAGAGAAAAGCAGCGAGATGAAAAAAGAGAAAAGAAGAGAAAAGATGAAATTAGAAAAGCGAAAAGAGGAGAAAAGAGAAAAGAAAAGAAGAGAAAAGAGAAAAGAGAAAGGGTTAAAGAAGGGTAAACAAGAGAAAAGAGAAAAGAAGAGAAAAGAAGTGAAAAGAGAAAGGGGTAAAGAAGAGAAAAGAAGCTAAAAGAGAAAAAAAAGCTAAAAGAGAAAAGAGAAAAATGTGAAAAGAAGAGAAAAGAGAAAAGAGAAAGGGTGAAAGAAGAGAAAACAAGAGAAAAGGGAAAAGAGAAAAGAAGAGAAAAGAAGAGAAAAGAAGAGAAAGGAGAAAGGGGTAAAGAAGAGAAGAGAAGAGAAAAGAGAAAAGAAGAGAAAAGAAGAGAAATGAAGAGAAAAGAGAAAAGAAGAGAAAACAAGAGCAAAGAGAAAAGAGAAAAGAAGAGAAAACAAGAGAAAAGAGAAAAATGAAAGGGCCAAAGAAGAGAAAAGAAGAGAAAAAGAAAAGAATAGAAAAGAAGAGAAAAGAGAAATGAGAAAAGAAGAGAATTAGAAAAGGAAAGAAGAGAAATGAAGAGAAAAGAGAAAAGAAGAGAAATGAAGAGAAAAGAGAAAAGAGAAAAGAAGAGAAAAGAAGAGAAAAGGGAAAAGAAGACAAAACAAGAGAAAAGAGAAAACAAGAGAAAAGACAAAAGAAGAGAAATGAAGAGAAAAGAAGAGAAAAGAGAAATGAGAAAAGAAGAGAAAACAAGAGAAAAGAGAAAAGAAGAGAAAAGAAGAGAAAAGAGAAAAGAGAAAGGGGTAAAGCAGAGAAAACAAGAGAAAAGAGAAAACAAGAGAAAACAAGAGAAAAGAGAAAAGAAGAGAAAAGAAGAGAAAAGAGAAAAGAGAAAGGGGTAAAGCAGAGAAAACAAGAGAAAAGAGAAATGAAGAGAAAAGAAGAGAGAAGAGAAAGGAGAAAAGAAGGGAAAACAAGAGAAAAGAGAAAAGAAGAAAAAAGACAAGAAGAGTAAAGAGAAAAGAGAAAAGAAGAGTAAAGAAGAGAAATGAAGAGAAAAGTGATCCGAAGAGAAAAGAAGAGAAAAGAGAAAAGAAGGGAAATGAAGAGAAAAGAAGAGAAAAGAGAAAAGAAGGGAAATGAAGAGAAAAGAAGAGAAAAGAGAAAAGAGAAAGGGTAAAGAAGAAAAAAGAAGTGAAAAGAGAAAAGAAGAGAAATGAAGAAAAAAGAAGAGAAAAGAGAAAAAAGAAAGGGGTAAAGAAGAGAAAAGAGAAAAGAAGAGAAATGAAGAGAAAAGAGAAAAGAGAAAAGAAGAGAAAAGAAGAGAAAAGGGAAAAGAAGACAAAACAAGAGAAAAGAGAAAAGAAGAGAAAACAAGGGAAATGACAAAAGAAGAGAAATGAAGAGAAAAGAAGAGAAAAGAGAAATGAGAAAAGAAGAGAAAACAAGACAAAAGAGAAAAGAAGAGAAAAGAAGAGAAAAGAGAAAAGAGAAAGGGGTAAAGCAGAGAAAACAAGAGAAAAGAGAAAAGAAGAGAAAACAAGAGAAAAGAGAAAAGAAGAGAAAAGAAGAGAAAAGAGAAAAGAGAAAGGGGTAAAGAAGAGAAAAGAAGTGAAAAGAGAAAAGAAGAGAAATGAAGAGAAAAGAAGAGAAAAGAGAAAAGAGAAAGGGTAAAGAAGAGAAAAGAAGTGAAAAGAGAAAAGAAGAGAAATGAAGAGAAAAGAAGAGAAAAGAGAAAAAAGAAAGGGGTAAAGAAGAGAAAAAGAAAATAATAGAAAAGAAGAGAAAAGTAGAGAAAAGAGAAAAGAGAAAGGGTTAAAGAAGAGAAAAGAAGTGAAATGAGAAAAATGAAAGGGGTAAAGAAGAGAAAAGAAGAGAAAAAGAAAAGAATAGAAAAGAAGAGAAAAGAGAAATGAGAAAAGAAGAGAATTCGAAAAGGAAAGAAGAGAAATGAAGAGAAAAGAGATCCGAAGAGAAAAGAAGAGCAAACAAGAGAAATGAGAAAAGAAGAGCAAAGAAGAGAAAAGAAGAGAAATGAAGAGAAAAGAAGAGAAAGAGAAAGGAGAGAAAAGAAAAGAAGAGTAAAGAGAAAAGAGAAAAGAAGAGAAAGGAAGAGAAAAGAAGAGAAAGAGAAAGGAGAGAAAAGGAAAGAAGAGTTTAGAGAAAAGAGAAAAGAAGAGACAGGAAGAGAAATGACGAGAAAAGAGAAAATAGAAAGAAAACAAGCGAAAAGAGAAAAGAGAAGACATAGAAAAGAATAGAAAAGAGAAAAGAGAACAGAAGAGAAAAGCAGCGAGATGAAAAAAGAGAAAAGAAGAGAAAAGATGAAATTAGAAAAGCGAAAAGAGGAGAAAAGAGAAAAGAAGAGAAAAGAAAAGAAGAGAAAAGAGAAAAGAGAAAGGGTTAAAGAAGGGTAAACAAGAGAAAAGAGAAAAGAAGAGAAAAGAAGTGAAAAGAGAAAGGGGTAAAGAAGAGAAAAGAAGCTAAAAGAGAAAAAAAAGCTAAAAGAGAAAAGAGAAAAAAGTGAAAAGAAGAGAAAAGAGAAAAGAGAAAGGGTGAAAGAAGAGAAAACAAGAGAAAAGGGAAAAGAGAAAAGAAGAGAAAAGAAGAGAAAAGAAGAGAAAGGAGAAAGGGGTAAAGAAGAGAAAAGAAGAGAAAAGAGAAAAGAAGAGAAAACAAGAGCAAAGAGAAAAGAGAAAAGACGAGAAAACAAGAGAAAAGAGAAAAATGAAAGGGCCAAAGAAGAGAAAAGAAGAGAAAAGAAAAGAATAGAAAAGAAGAGAAAAGAGAAATGAGAAAAGAAGAGAATTAGAAAAGGAAAGAAGAGAAATGAAGAGAAAAGAGAAAAGAAGAGAAATGAAGAGAAAAGAGAAAAGAGAAAAGAAGAGAAAAGAAGAGAAAAGGGAAAAGAAGACAAAACAAGAGAAAAGAGAAAACAAGAGAAAAGACAAAAGAAGAGAAATGAAGAGAAAAGAAGAGAAAAGAGCAATGAGAAAAGAAGAGAAAACAAGAGAAAAGAGAAAAGAAGAGAAAAGAAGAGGAAAGAGAAAGGGGTAAAGCAGAGAAAACAAGAGAAAAGAGAAAAGAAGAGAAAACAAGAGAAAAGAGAAAAGAAGAGAAAAGAAGAGAAAAGAGAAAAGAGAAAGGGGTAAAGCAGAGAAAACAAGAGAAAAGAGAAAAGAAGAGAAAACAAGAGAAAAGAGAAAAGAAGAGAAAAGAAGAGAAAAGAGAAAGGGGTAAAGCAGAGAAAACAAGAGAAAAGAGAAATGAAGAGAAAAGAAGAGAGAAGAGAAAGGAGAAAAGAAGGGAAAACAAGAGAAAAGAGAAAAGAAGAAAAAAGACAAGAAGAGTAAAGAGAAAAGAGAAAAGAAGAGAAAAGAAGAGAAATGAAGAGAAAAGTGATCCGAAGAGAAAAGAAGAGCAAACAAGAGAAATGAGAAAAGAAGAGCAAAGAAGAGAAAAGAAGAGAAATGAAGAGAAAAGAAGAGAAAGAGAAAGGAGAGAAAAGAAAAGAAGAGTAAAGAGAAAAGAGAAAAGAAGAGAAAGGAAGAGAAAAGAAGAGAAAGAGAAAGGAGAGAAAAGAAAAGAAGAGTAAAGAGAAAAGAGAAAAGAAGAGACAGGAAGAGAAATGACGAGAGAAGAGAAAATAGAAAGAAAACAAGCGAAAAGAGAAAAGAGAAGACATAGAAAAGAATAGAAAAGAGAAAAGAGAACAGAAGAGAAAAGCAGAGAGATGAAAAAAGAGAAAAGAGGAGAAAAGATGAAATTAGAAAAGCGAAAAGAGGAGAAAAGAGAAAAGAAGAGAAAAGAGAAAAGAGAAAGGGTTAAAGAAGAGAAAACAAGAGAAAAGAGAAAAGAAGAGAAAAGAAGTGAAAAGAGAAAGGGGTAAAGAAGAGAAAAGGAGCTAAAAGAGAAAAAAAACCTAAAAGAGAAAAAAGTGAAAAGAAGAGAAAAGAGAAAAGAGAAAGGGTCAAAGAAGAGAAAACAAGAGAAAAGAGAATAGAGAAAAGAAGAGAAAAGAAGAGAAAGGAGAAAGGGGTAAAGAAGAGAAAACAAGAGAATAGAGAAAAGAAGAGAAAAGAAGAGAAAAGAAGAGAAAGTAGAAAGGGGTAAAGAAGAGAAAAGAAGAGAAAAGAGAAAAGAAGAGAAAAGAGAAATGAGAAAGGGTTAAAGAAGAGAAAAGAAGAGAAAAGAGAAATGAGAAAAGAAGAGAAAGGAGAAAGGGGTAAAGAAGAGAAAAGAAGAGAAAAGAGAAAAGAAGGGAAATGAAGAGAAAAGAAGAGAAAAGAGAAAAGAGAAAGGGTAAAGAAGAGAAAAGAAGTGAAAAGAGAAAAGAAGAGAAATGAAGAGAAAAGAAGAGAAAAGAGAAAAAAGAAAGGGGTAAAGAAGAGAAAAAGAAAATAATAGAAAAGAATAGAAAAGTAGAGAAAAGAGAAAAGAGAAAGGGTTAAAGAAGAGAAAAGAAGTGAAATGAGAAAAATGAAAGGGGTAAAGAAGAGAAAAGAAGAGAAAAAGAAAAGAATAGAAAAGAAGAGAAAAGAGAAAAGAGAAATGAGAAAAGAAGAGAATTCGAAAAGGAAAGAAGAGAAATGAAGAGAAAAGAGATCCGAAGAGAAAAGAAGAGCAAACAAGAGAAATGAGAAAAGAAGAGCAAAGAAGAGAAAAGAAGAGAAATGAAGAGAAAAGAAGAGAAAGAGAAAGGAGAGAAAAGAGAAAAGAAGAGAAAGGAAGAGAAAAGAAGAGAAAGAGAAAGGAGAGAAAAGGAAAGAAGAGTTTAGAGAAAAGAGAAAAGAAGAGACAGGAAGAGAAATGACGAGAAAAGAGAAAATAGAAAGAAAACAAGCGAAAAGAGAAAAGAGAAGACATAGAAAAGAATAGAAAAGAGAAAAGAGAACAGAAGAGAAAAGCAGCGAGATGAAAAAAGAGAAAAGAAGAGAAAAGATGAAATTAGAAAAGCGAAAAGAGGAGAAAAGAGAAAAGAAAAGAAGAGAAAAGAGAAAAGAGAAAGGGTTAAAGAAGGGTAAACAAGAGAAAAGAGAAAAGAAGAGAAAAGAAGTGAAAAGAGAAAGGGGTAAAGAAGAGAAAAGAAGCTAAAAGAGAAAAAAAAGCTAAAAGAGAAAAGAGAAAAATGTGAAAAGAAGAGAAAAGAGAAAAGAGAAAGGGTGAAAGAAGAGAAAACAAGAGAAAAGGGAAAAGAGAAAAGAAGAGAAAAGAAGAGAAAAGAAGAGAAAGGAGAAAGGGGTAAAGAAGAGAAGAGAAGAGAAAAGAGAAAAGAAGAGAAAAGAAGAGAAATGAAGAGAAAAGAGAAAAGAAGAGAAAACAAGAGCAAAGAGAAAAGAGAAAAGAAGAGAAAACAAGAGAAAAGAGAAAAATGAAAGGGCCAAAGAAGAGAAAAGAAGAGAAAAAGAAAAGAATAGAAAAGAAGAGAAAAGAGAAATGAGAAAAGAAGAGAATTAGAAAAGGAAAGAAGAGAAATGAAGAGAAAAGAGAAAAGAAGAGAAATGAAGAGAAAAGAGAAAAGAGAAAAGAAGAGAAAAGAAGAGAAAAGGGAAAAGAAGACAAAACAAGAGAAAAGAGAAAACAAGAGAAAAGACAAAAGAAGAGAAATGAAGAGAAAAGAAGAGAAAAGAGAAATGAGAAAAGAAGAGAAAACAAGAGAAAAGAGAAAAGAAGAGAAAAGAAGAGAAAAGAGAAAAGAGAAAGGGGTAAAGCAGAGAAAACAAGAGAAAAGAGAAAACAAGAGAAAAGAGAAAAGAAGAGAAAAGAAGAGAAAAGAGAAAAGAGAAAGGGGTAAAGCAGAGAAAACAAGAGAAAAGAGAAATGAAGAGAAAAGAAGAGAGAAGAGAAAGGAGAAAAGAAGGGAAAACAAGAGAAAAGAGAAAAGAAGAAAAAAGACAAGAAGAGTAAAGAGAAAAGAGAAAAGAAGAGTAAAGAAGAGAAATGAAGAGAAAAGTGATCCGAAGAGAAAAGAAGAGAAAAGAGAAAAGAAGGGAAATGAAGAGAAAAGAAGAGAAAAGAGAAAAGAAGGGAAATGAAGAGAAAAGAAGAGAAAAGAGAAAAGAGAAAGGGTAAAGAAGAAAAAAGAAGTGAAAAGAGAAAAGAAGAGAAATGAAGAAAAAAGAAGAGAAAAGAGAAAAAAGAAAGGGGTAAAGAAGAGAAAAGAGAAAAGAAGAGAAATGAAGAGAAAAGAGAAAAGAGAAAAGAAGAGAAAAGAAGAGAAAAGGGAAAAGAAGACAAAACAAGAGAAAAGAGAAAAGAAGAGAAAACAAGGGAAATGACAAAAGAAGAGAAATGAAGAGAAAAGAAGAGAAAAGAGAAATGAGAAAAGAAGAGAAAACAAGACAAAAGAGAAAAGAAGAGAAAAGAAGAGAAAAGAGAAAAGAGAAAGGGGTAAAGCAGAGAAAACAAGAGAAAAGAGAAAAGAAGAGAAAACAAGAGAAAAGAGAAAAGAAGAGAAAAGAAGAGAAAAGAGAAAAGAGAAAGGGGTAAAGAAGAGAAAAGAAGTGAAAAGAGAAAAGAAGAGAAATGAAGAGAAAAGAAGAGAAAAGAGAAAAGAGAAAGGGTAAAGAAGAGAAAAGAAGTGAAAAGAGAAAAGAAGAGAAATGAAGAGAAAAGAAGAGAAAAGAGAAAAAAGAAAGGGGTAAAGAAGAGAAAAAGAAAATAATAGAAAAGAAGAGAAAAGTAGAGAAAAGAGAAAAGAGAAAGGGTTAAAGAAGAGAAAAGAAGTGAAATGAGAAAAATGAAAGGGGTAAAGAAGAGAAAAGAAGAGAAAAAGAAAAGAATAGAAAAGAAGAGAAAAGAGAAATGAGAAAAGAAGAGAATTCGAAAAGGAAAGAAGAGAAATGAAGAGAAAAGAGATCCGAAGAGAAAAGAAGAGCAAACAAGAGAAATGAGAAAAGAAGAGCAAAGAAGAGAAAAGAAGAGAAATGAAGAGAAAAGAAGAGAAAGAGAAAGGAGAGAAAAGAAAAGAAGAGTAAAGAGAAAAGAGAAAAGAAGAGAAAGGAAGAGAAAAGAAGAGAAAGAGAAAGGAGAGAAAAGGAAAGAAGAGTTTAGAGAAAAGAGAAAAGAAGAGACAGGAAGAGAAATGACGAGAAAAGAGAAAATAGAAAGAAAACAAGCGAAAAGAGAAAAGAGAAGACATAGAAAAGAATAGAAAAGAGAAAAGAGAACAGAAGAGAAAAGCAGCGAGATGAAAAAAGAGAAAAGAAGAGAAAAGATGAAATTAGAAAAGCGAAAAGAGGAGAAAAGAGAAAAGAAGAGAAAAGAAAAGAAGAGAAAAGAGAAAAGAGAAAGGGTTAAAGAAGGGTAAACAAGAGAAAAGAGAAAAGAAGAGAAAAGAAGTGAAAAGAGAAAGGGGTAAAGAAGAGAAAAGAAGCTAAAAGAGAAAAAAAAGCTAAAAGAGAAAAGAGAAAAAAGTGAAAAGAAGAGAAAAGAGAAAAGAGAAAGGGTGAAAGAAGAGAAAACAAGAGAAAAGGGAAAAGAGAAAAGAAGAGAAAAGAAGAGAAAAGAAGAGAAAGGAGAAAGGGGTAAAGAAGAGAAAAGAAGAGAAAAGAGAAAAGAAAGAAAAGAAGAGAAATGAAGAGAAAAGAGAAAAGAAGAGAAAACAAGAGCAAAGAGAAAAGAGAAAAGACGAGAAAACAAGAGAAAAGAGAAAAATGAAAGGGCCAAAGAAGAGAAAAGAAGAGAAAAGAAAAGAATAGAAAAGAAGAGAAAAGAGAAATGAGAAAAGAAGAGAATTAGAAAAGGAAAGAAGAGAAATGAAGAGAAAAGAGAAAAGAAGAGAAATGAAGAGAAAAGAGAAAAGAGAAAAGAAGAGAAAAGAAGAGAAAAGGGAAAAGAAGACAAAACAAGAGAAAAGAGAAAACAAGAGAAAAGACAAAAGAAGAGAAATGAAGAGAAAAGAAGAGAAAAGAGCAATGAGAAAAGAAGAGAAAACAAGAGAAAAGAGAAAAGAAGAGAAAAGAAGAGGAAAGAGAAAGGGGTAAAGCAGAGAAAACAAGAGAAAAGAGAAAAGAAGAGAAAACAAGAGAAAAGAGAAAAGAAGAGAAAAGAAGAGAAAAGAGAAAAGAGAAAGGGGTAAAGCAGAGAAAACAAGAGAAAAGAGAAAAGAAGAGAAAACAAGAGAAAAGAGAAAAGAAGAGAAAAGAAGAGAAAAGAGAAAGGTGTAAAGCAGAGAAAACAAGAGAAAAGAGAAATGAAGAGAAAAGAAGAGAGAAGAGAAAGGAGAAAAGAAGGGAAAACAAGAGAAAAGAGAAAAGAAGAAAAAAGACAAGAAGAGTAAAGAGAAAAGAGAAAAGAAGAGAAAAGAAGAGAAATGAAGAGAAAAGTGATCCGAAGAGAAAAGAAGAGCAAACAAGAGAAATGAGAAAAGAAGAGCAAAGAAGAGAAAAGAAGAGAAATGAAGAGAAAAGAAGAGAAAGAGAAAGGAGAGAAAAGAAAAGAAGAGTAAAGAGAAAAGAGAAAAGAAGAGAAAGGAAGAGAAAAGAAGAGAAAGAGAAAGGAGAGAAAAGAAAAGAAGAGTAAAGAGAAAAGAGAAAAGAAGAGACAGGAAGAGAAATGACGAGAGAAGAGAAAATTGAAAGAAAACAAGCGAAAAGAGAAAAGAGAAGACATAGAAAAGAATAGAAAAGAGAAAAGAGAACAGAAGAGAAAAGCAGAGAGATGAAAAAAGAGAAAAGAGGAGAAAAGATGAAATTAGAAAAGCGAAAAGAGGAGAAAAGAGAAAAGAAGAGAAAAGAGAAAAGAGAAAGGGTTAAAGAAGAGAAAACAAGAGAAAAGAGAATAGAGAAAAGAAGAGAAAAGAAGAGAAAGGAGAAAGGGGTAAAGAAGAGAAAACAAGAGAAAAGAGAATAGAGAAAAGAAGAGAAAAGAAGAGAAAAGAAGAGAAAGTAGAAAGGGGTAAAGAAGAGAAAAGAAGAGAAAAGAGAAAAGAAGAGAAATGAAGAGAAAAGAGAAAAGAGAAAGGGTAAAGAAGAGAAAAGAAGTGAAAAGAGAAAAGAAGAGAAATGAAGAGAAAAGAAGAGAAAAGAGAAAAGAAGAGAAAAGAGAAATGAGAAAGGGTTAAAGAAGAGAAAACAAGAGAAAAGAGAAATGAGAAAAGAAGAGAAAAGAAGAGAAAGGAGAAAGGGGTAAAGAAGAGAAAAGAAGAGAAAAGAGAAAAGAAGGGAAATGAAGAGAAAAGAAGAGAAAAGAGAAAAGAGAAAGGGTAAAGAAGAGAAAAGAAGTGAAAAGAGAAAAGAAGAGAAATGAAGAGAAAAGAAGAGAAAAGAGAAAAAAGAAAGGGGTAAAGAAGAGAAAAAGAAAATAATAGAAAAGAATAGAAAAGTAGAGAAAAGAGAAAAGAGAAAGGGTTAAAGAAGAGAAAAGAAGTGAAATGAGAAAAATGAAAGGGGTAAAGAAGAGAAAAGAAGAGAAAAAGAAAAGAATAGAAAAGAAGAGAAAAGAGAAAAGAGAAATGAGAAAAGAAGAGAATTCGAAAAGGAAAGAAGAGAAATGAAGAGAAAAGAGATCCGAAGAGAAAAGAAGAGCAAACAAGAGAAATGAGAAAAGAAGAGCAAAGAAGAGAAAAGAAGAGAAATGAAGAGAAAAGAAGAGAAAGAGAAAGGAGAGAAAAGAAAAGAAGAGTAAAGAGAAAAGAGAAAAGAAGAGAAAGGAAGAGAAAAGAAGAGAAAGAGAAAGGAGAGAAAAGGAAAGAAGAGTTTAGAGAAAAGAGAAAAGAAGAGACAGGAAGAGAAATGACGAGAAAAGAGAAAATAGAAAGAAAACAAGCGAAAAGAGAAAAGAGAAGACATAGAAAAGAATAGAAAAGAGAAAAGAGAACAGAAGAGAAAAGCAGCGAGATGAAAAAAGAGAAAAGAAGAGAAAAGAAAAGAAGAGAAAAGAGAAAAGAGAAAGGGTTAAAGAAGGGTAAACAAGAGAAAAGAGAAAAGAAGAGAAAAGAAGTGAAAAGAGAAAGGGGTAAAGAAGAGAAAAGAAGCTAAAAGAGAAAAAAAAGCTAAAAGAGAAAAGAGAAAAATGTGAAAAGAAGAGAAAAGAGAAAAGAGAAAGGGTGAAAGAAGAGAAAACAAGAGAAAAGGGAAAAGAGAAAAGAAGAGAAAAGAAGAGAAAAGAAGAGAAAGGAGAAAGGGGTAAAGAAGAGAAGAGAAGAGAAAAGAGAAAAGAAGAGAAAAGAAGAGAAATGAAGAGAAAAGAGAAAAGAAGAGAAAACAAGAGCAAAGAGAAAAGAGAAAAGAAGAGAAAACAAGAGAAAAGAGAAAAATGAAAGGGCCAAAGAAGAGAAAAGAAGAGAAAAAGAAAAGAATAGAAAAGAAGAGAAAAGAGAAATGAGAAAAGAAGAGAATTAGAAAAGGAAAGAAGAGAAATGAAGAGAAAAGAGAAAAGAAGAGAAATGAAGAGAAAAGAGAAAAGAGAAAAGAAGAGAAAAGAAGAGAAAAGGGAAAAGAAGACAAAACAAGAGAAAAGAGAAAACAAGAGAAAAGACAAAAGAAGAGAAATGAAGAGAAAAGAAGAGAAAAGAGAAATGAGAAAAGAAGAGAAAACAAGAGAAAAGAGAAAAGAAGAGAAAAGAAGAGAAAAGAGAAAAGAGAAAGGGGTAAAGCAGAGAAAACAAGAGAAAAGAGAAAAGAAGAGAAAACAAGAGAAAAGAGAAAAATAGAGAAAAGAAGAGAAAAGAGAAAAGAGAAAGGGGTAAAGCAGAGAAAACAAGAGAAAAGAGAAATGAAGAGAAAAGAAGAGAGAAGAGAAAGGAGAAAAGAAGGGAAAACAAGAGAAAAGAGAAAAGAAGAAAAAAGACAAGAAGAGTAAAGAGAAAAGAGAAAAGAAGAGTAAAGAAGAGAAATGAAGAGAAAAGTGATCCGAAGAGAAAAGAAGAGAAAAGAGAAAAGAAGGGAAATGAAGAGAAAAGAAGAGAAATTGAAAAGAGAAAGGGTAAAGAAGAGAAAAGAAGTGAAAAGAGAAAAGAAGAGAAATGAAGAGAAAAGAAGAGAAAAGAGAAAAAAGAAAGGGGTAAAGAAGAGAAAAGAGAAAAGAAGAGAAATGAAGAGAAAAGAGAAAAGAGAAAAGAAGAGAAAAGGGAAAAGAAGACAAAACAAGATAAAAGAGAAAAGAAGAGAAAACAAGGGAAAAGACAAAAGAAGAGAAATGAAGAGAAAAGAAGAGAAAAGAGAAATGAGAAAAGAAGAGAAAACAAGACAAAAGAGAAAAGAAGAGAAAAGAGAAAAGAGAAAGGGGTAAAGCAGAGAAAACAAGAGAAAAGAGAAAAGAAGAGAAAACAAGAGAAAAGAGAAAAGAAGAGAAAAGAAGAGAAAAGAGAAAAGAGAAAGGGGTAAAGAAGAGAAAAGAAGTGAAAAGAGAAAAGAAGAGAAATGAAGAGAAAAGAAGAGAAAAGAGAAAAGAGAAAGGGTAAAGAAGAGAAAAGAAGTGAAAAGAGAAAAGAAGAGAAATGAAGAGAAAAGAAGAGAAAAGAGAAAAAAGAAAGGGGTAAAGAAGAGAAAAAGAAAATAATAGAAAAGAAGAGAAAAGTAGAGAAAAGAGAAAAGAGAAAGGGTTAAAGAAGAGAAAAGAAGTGAAAAGAGAAAAATGAAAGGGGTAAAGAAGAGAAAAGAAGAGAAAAAGAAAAGAATAGAAAAGAAGAGAAAAGAGAAATGAGAAAAGAAGAGAATTCGAAAAGGAAAGAAGAGAAATGAAGAGAAAAGAGATCCGAAGAGAAAAGAAGAGCAAACAAGAGAAATGAGAAAAGAAGAGCAAAGAAGAGAAAAGAAGAGAAATGAAGAGAAAAGAAGAGAAAGAGAAAGGAGAGAAAAGAAAAGAAGAGTAAAGAGAAAAGAGAAAAGAAGAGAAAGGAAGAGAAAAGAAGAGAAAGAGAAAGGAGAGAAAAGGAAAGAAGAGTTTAGAGAAAAGAGAAAAGAAGAGACAGGAAGAGAAATGACGAGAAAAGAGAAAATAGAAAGAAAACAAGCGAAAAGAGAAAAGAGAAGACATAGAAAAGAATAGAAAAGAGAAAAGAGAACAGAAGAGAAAAGCAGCGAGATGAAAAAAGAGAAAAGAAGAGAAAAGATGAAATTAGAAAAGCGAAAAGAGGAGAAAAGAGAAAAGAAGAGAAAAGAAAAGAAGAGAAAAGAGAAAAGAGAAAGGGTTAAAGAAGGGTAAACAAGAGAAAAGAGAAAAGAAGAGAAAAGAAGTGAAAAGAGAAAGGGGTAAAGAAGAGAAAAGAAGCTAAAAGAGAAAAAAAAGCTAAAAGAGAAAAGAGAAAAAAGTGAAAAGAAGAGAAAAGAGAAAAGAGAAAGGGTGAAAGAAGAGAAAACAAGAGAAAAGGGAAAAGAGAAAAGAAGAGAAAAGAAGAGAAAAGAAGAGAAAGGAGAAAGGGGTAAAGAAGAGAAAAGAAGAGAAAAGAGAAAAGAAGAGAAAAGAAGAGAAATGAAGAGAAAAGAGAAAAGAAGAGAAAACAAGAGCAAAGAGAAAAGAGAAAAGACGAGAAAACAAGAGAAAAGAGAAAAATGAAAGGGCCAAAGAAGAGAAAAGAAGAGAAAAGAAAAGAATAGAAAAGAAGAGAAAAGAGAAATGAGAAAAGAAGAGAATTAGAAAAGGAAAGAAGAGAAATGAAGAGAAAAGAGAAAAGAAGAGAAATGAAGAGAAAAGAGAAAAGAAGAGAAAAGAAGAGAAAAGGGAAAAGAAGACAAAACAAGAGAAAAGAGAAAACAAGAGAAAAGACAAAAGAAGAGAAATGAAGAGAAAAGAAGAGAAAAGAGCAATGAGAAAAGAAGAGAAAACAAGAGAAAAGAGAAAAGAAGAGAAAAGAAGAGGAAAGAGAAAAGAGAAAGGGGTAAAGCAGAGAAAACAAGAGAAAAGAGAAAAGAAGAGAAAACAAGAGAAAAGAGAAAAGAAGAGAAAAGAGAAAGGGGTAAAGCAGAGAAAACAAGAGAAAAGAGAAATGAAGAGAAAAGAAGAGAGAAGAGAAAGGAGAAAAGAAGGGAAATCAAGAGAAAAGAGAAAAGAAGAAAAAAGACAAGAAGAGTAAAGAGAAAAGAGAAAAGAAGAGAAAAGAAGAGAAATGAAGAGAAAAGTGATCCGAAGAGAAAAGAAGAGCAAACAAGAGAAATGAGAAAAGAAGAGCAAAGAAGAGAAAAGAAGAGAAATGAAGAGAAAAGAAGAGAAAGAGAAAGGAGAGAAAAGAAAAGAAGAGTAAAGAGAAAAGAGAAAAGAAGAGAAAGGAAGAGAAAAGAAGAGAAAGAGAAAGGAGAGAAAAGAAAAGAAGAGTAAAGAGAAAAGAGAAAAGAAGAGACAGGAAGAGAAATGACGAGAGAAGAGAAAATAGAAAGAAAACAAGCGAAAAGAGAAAAGAGAAGACATAGAAAAGAATAGAAAAGAGAAAAGAGAACAGAAGAGAAAAGCAGAGAGATGAAAAAAGAGAAAAGAGGAGAAAAGATGAAATTAGAAAAGCGAAAAGAGGAGAAAAGAGAAAAGAAGAGAAAAGAGAAAAGAGAAAGGGTTAAAGAAGAGAAAACATGAGAAAAGAGAAAAGAAGAGAAAAGAAGTGAAAAGAGAAAGGGGTAAAGAAGAGAAAAGAAGCTAAAAGAGAAAAAAAACCTAAAAGAGAAAAAAGTGAAAAGAAGAGAAAAGAGAAAAGAGAAAGGGTCAAAGAAGAGAAAACAAGAGAAAAGAGAATAGAGAAAAGAAGAGAAAAGAAGAGAAAGTAGAAAGGGGTAAAGAAGAGAAAAGAAGAGAAAAGAGAAAAGAAGAGAAATGAAGAGAAAAGAGAAAAGAGAAAGGGTAAAGAAGAGAAAAGAAGTGAAAAGAGAAAAGAAGAGAAATGAAGAGAAAAGAAGAGAAAAGAGAAAAGAAGAGAAAAGAGAAATGAGAAAGGGTTAAAGAAGAGAAAACAAGGGAAAAGAGAAACGAGAAAAGAAGAGAAAAGAAGAGAAAGGAGAAAGGGGTAAAGAAGAGAAAAGAAGAGAAAAGAGAAAAGAAGGGAAATGAAGAGAAAAGAAGAGAAAAGAGAAAAGAGAAAGGGTAAAGAAGAGAAAAGAAGTGAAAAGAGAAAAGAAGAGAAATGAAGAGAAAAGAAGAGAAAAGAGAAAAAAGAAAGGGGTAAAGAAGAGAAAAAGAAAATAATAGAAAAGAATAGAAAAGTAGAGAAAAGAGAAAAGAGAAAGGGTTAAAGAAGAGAAAAGAAGTGAAATGAGAAAAATGAAAGGGGTAAAGAAGAGAAAAGAAGAGAAAAAGAAAAGAATAGAAAAGAAGAGAAAAGAGAAAAGAGAAATGAGAAAAGAAGAGAATTCGAAAAGGAAAGAAGAGAAATGAAGAGAAAAGAGATCCGAAGAGAAAAGAAGAGCAAACAAGAGAAATGAGAAAAGAAGAGCAAAGAAGAGAAAAGAAGAGAAATGAAGAGAAAAGAAGAGAAAGAGAAAGGAGAGAAAAGAAAAGAAGAGTAAAGAGAAAAGAGAAAAGACGAGAAAGGAAGAGAAAAGAAGAGAAAGAGAAAGGAGAGAAAAGGAAAGAAGAGTTTAGAGAAAAGAGAAAAGAAGAGACAGGAAGAGAAATGACGAGAAAAGAGAAAATAGAAAGAAAACAAGCGAAAAGAGAAAAGAGAAGACATAGAAAAGAATAGAAAAGAGAAAAGAGAACAGAAGAGAAAAGCAGCGAGATGAAAAAAGAGAAAAGAAGAGAAAAGATGAAATTAGAAAAGCGAAAAGAGGAGAAAAGAGAAAAGAAGAGAAAAGAAAAGAAGAGAAAAGACAAAAGAGAAAGAGTTCAAGAAGGGAAAACAAGAGAAAAGAGAAAAGAAGAGAAAAGAAGAGAAAAGAGAAAAGAGAAAGGGGTAAAGCAGAGAAAACAAGAGAAAAGAGAAATGAAGAGAAAAGAAGAGAGAAGAGAAAGGAGAAAAGAAGGGAAAACAAGAGAAAAGAGAAAAGAAGAAAAAAGACAAGAAGAGTAAAGAGAAAAGAGAAAAGAAGAGAAAAGAAGAGAAATGAAGAGAAAAGTGATCCGAAGAGAAAAGAAGAGCAAACAAGAGAAATGAGAAAAGAAGAGCAAAGAAGAGAAAAGAAGAGAAATGAAGAGAAAAGAAGAGAAAGAGAAAGGAGAGAAAAGAAAAGAAGAGTAAAGAGAAAAGAGAAAAGAAGAGAAAGGAAGAGAAAAGAAGAGAAAGAGAAAGGAGAGAAAAGAAAAGAAGAGTAAAGAGAAAAGAGAAAAGAAGAGACAGGAAGAGAAATGACGAGAGAAGAGAAAATTGAAAGAAAACAAGCGAAAAGAGAAAAGAGAAGACATAGAAAAGAATAGAAAAGAGAAAAGAGAACAGAAGAGAAAAGCAGAGAGATGAAAAAAGAGAAAAGAGGAGAAAAGATGAAATTAGAAAAGCGAAAAGAGGAGAAAAGAGAAAAGAAGAGAAAAGAGAAAAGAGAAAGGGTTAAAGAAGAGAAAACAAGAGAAAAGAGAATAGAGAAAAGAAGAGAAAAGAAGAGAAAGGAGAAAGGGGTAAAGAAGAGAAAACAAGAGAAAAGAGAATAGAGAAAAGAAGAGAAAAGAAGAGAAAAGAAGAGAAAGTAGAAAGGGGTAAAGAAGAGAAAAGAAGAGAAAAGAGAAAAGAAGAGAAATGAAGAGAAAAGAGAAAAGAGAAAGGGTAAAGAAGAGAAAAGAAGTGAAAAGAGAAAAGAAGAGAAATGAAGAGAAAAGAAGAGAAAAGGGAAAAGAAGAGAAAAGAGAAATGAGAAAGGGTTAAAGAAGAGAAAACAAGAGAAAAGAGAAATGAGAAAAGAAGAGAAAAGAAGAGAAAGGAGAAAGGGGTAAAGAAGAGAAAAGAAGAGAAAAGAGAAAAGAAGGGAAATGAAGAGAAAAGAAGAGAAAAGAGAAAAGAGAAAGGGTAAAGAAGAGAAAAGAAGTGAAAAGAGAAAAGAAGAGAAATGAAGAGAAAAGAAGAGAAAAGAGAAAAAAGAAAGGGGTAAAGAAGAGAAAAAGAAAATAATAGAAAAGAATAGAAAAGTAGAGAAAAGAGAAAAGAGAAAGGGTTAAAGAAGAGAAAAGAAGTGAAATGAGAAAAATGAAAGGGGTAAAGAAGAGAAAAGAAGAGAAAAAGAAAAGAATAGAAAAGAAGAGAAAAGAGAAAAGAGAAATGAGAAAAGAAGAGAATTCGAAAAGGAAAGAAGAGAAATGAAGAGAAAAGAGATCCGAAGAGAAAAGAAGAGCAAACAAGAGAAATGAGAAAAGAAGAGCAAAGAAGAGAAAAGAAGAGAAATGAAGAGAAAAGAAGAGAAAGAGAAAGGAGAGAAAAGAAAAGAAGAGTAAAGAGAAAAGAGAAAAGAAGAGAAAGGAAGAGAAAAGAAGAGAAAGAGAAAGGAGAGAAAAGGAAAGAAGAGTTTAGAGAAAAGAGAAAAGAAGAGACAGGAAGAGAAATGACGAGAAAAGAGAAAATAGAAAGAAAACAAGCGAAAAGAGAAAAGAGAAGACATAGAAAAGAATAGAAAAGAGAAAAGAGAACAGAAGAGAAAAGCAGCGAGATGAAAAAAGAGAAAAGAAGAGAAAAGAAAAGAAGAGAAAAGAGAAAAGAGAAAGGGTTAAAGAAGGGTAAACAAGAGAAAAGAGAAAAGAAGAGAAAAGAAGTGAAAAGAGAAAGGGGTAAAGAAGAGAAAAGAAGCTAAAAGAGAAAAAAAAGCTAAAAGAGAAAAGAGAAAAATGTGAAAAGAAGAGAAAAGAGAAAAGAGAAAGGGTGAAAGAAGAGAAAACAAGAGAAAAGGGAAAAGAGAAAAGAAGAGAAAAGAAGAGAAAAGAAGAGAAAGGAGAAAGGGGTAAAGAAGAGAAGAGAAGAGAAAAGAGAAAAGAAGAGAAAAGAAGAGAAATGAAGAGAAAAGAGAAAAGAAGAGAAAACAAGAGCAAAGAGAAAAGAGAAAAGAAGAGAAAACAAGAGAAAAGAGAAAAATGAAAGGGCCAAAGAAGAGAAAAGAAGAGAAAAAGAAAAGAATAGAAAAGAAGAGAAAAGAGAAATGAGAAAAGAAGAGAATTAGAAAAGGAAAGAAGAGAAATGAAGAGAAAAGAGAAAAGAAGAGAAATGAAGAGAAAAGAGAAAAGAGAAAAGAAGAGAAAAGAAGAGAAAAGGGAAAAGAAGACAAAACAAGAGAAAAGAGAAAACAAGAGAAAAGACAAAAGAAGAGAAATGAAGAGAAAAGAAGAGAAAAGAGAAATGAGAAAAGAAGAGAAAACAAGAGAAAAGAGAAAAGAAGAGAAAAGAAGAGAAAAGAGAAAAGAGAAAGGGGTAAAGCAGAGAAAACAAGAGAAAAGAGAAAAGAAGAGAAAACAAGAGAAAAGAGAAAAATAGAAAAAGAAGAGAAAAGAGAAAAGAGAAAGGGGTAAAGCAGAGAAAACAAGAGAAAAGAGAAATGAAGAGAAAAGAAGAGAGAAGAGAAAGGAGAAAAGAAGGGAAAACAAGAGAAAAGAGAAAAGAAGAAAAAAGACAAGAAGAGTAAAGAGAAAAGAGAAAAGAAGAGTAAAGAAGAGAAATGAAGAGAAAAGTGATCCGAAGAGAAAAGAAGAGAAAAGAGAAAAGAAGGGAAATGAAGAGAAAAGAAGAGAAAAGAGAAAAGAGAAAGGGTAAAGAAGAGAAAAGAAGTGAAAAGAGAAAAGAAGAGAAATGAAGAGAAAAGAAGAGAAAAGAGAAAAAAGAAAGGGGTAAAGAAGAGAAAAGAGAAAAGAAGAGAAATGAAGAGAAAAGAGAAAAGAGAAAAGAAGAGAAAAGGGAAAAGAAGACAAAACAAGATAAAAGAGAAAAGAAGAGAAAACAAGGGAAAAGACAAAAGAAGAGAAATGAAGAGAAAAGAAGAGAAAAGAGAAATGAGAAAAGAAGAGAAAACAAGACAAAAGAGAAAAGAAGAGAAAAGAGAAAAGAGAAAGGGGTAAAGCAGAGAAAACAAGAGAAAAGAGAAAAGAAGAGAAAACAAGAGAAAAGAGAAAAGAAGAGAAAAGAAGAGAAAAGAGAAAAGAGAAAGGGGTAAAGAAGAGAAAAGAAGTGAAAAGAGAAAAGAAGAGAAATGAAGAGAAAAGAAGAGAAAAGAGAAAAGAGAAAGGGTAAAGAAGAGAAAAGAAGTGAAAAGAGAAAAGAAGAGAAATGAAGAGAAAAGAAGAGAAAAGAGAAAAAAGAAAGGGGTAAAGAAGAGAAAAAGAAAATAATAGAAAAGAAGAGAAAAGTAGAGAAAAGAGAAAAGAGAAAGGGTTAAAGAAGAGAAAAGAAGTGAAAAGAGAAAAATGAAAGGGGTAAAGAAGAGAAAAGAAGAGAAAAAGAAAAGAATAGAAAAGAAGAGAAAAGAGAAATGAGAAAAGAAGAGAATTCGAAAAGGAAAGAAGAGAAATGAAGAGAAAAGAGATCCGAAGAGAAAAGAAGAGCAAACAAGAGAAATGAGAAAAGAAGAGCAAAGAAGAGAAAAGAAGAGAAATGAAGAGAAAAGAAGAGAAAGAGAAAGGAGAGAAAAGAAAAGAAGAGTAAAGAGAAAAGAGAAAAGAAGAGAAAGGAAGAGAAAAGAAGAGAAAGAGAAAGGAGAGAAAAGGAAAGAAGAGTTTAGAGAAAAGAGAAAAGAAGAGACAGGAAGAGAAATGACGAGAAAAGAGAAAATAGAAAGAAAACAAGCGAAAAGAGAAAAGAGAAGACATAGAAAAGAATAGAAAAGAGAAAAGAGAACAGAAGAGAAAAGCAGCGAGATGAAAAAAGAGAAAAGAAGAGAAAAGATGAAATTAGAAAAGCGAAAAGAGGAGAAAAGAGAAAAGAAGAGAAAAGAAAAGAAGAGAAAAGAGAAAAGAGAAAGGGTTAAAGAAGGGTAAACAAGAGAAAAGAGAAAAGAAGAGAAAAGAAGTGAAAAGAGAAAGGGGTAAAGAAGAGAAAAGAAGCTAAAAGAGAAAAAAAAGCTAAAAGAGAAAAGAGAAAAAAGTGAAAAGAAGAGAAAAGAGAAAAGAGAAAGGGTGAAAGAAGAGAAAACAAGAGAAAAGGGAAAAGAGAAAAGAAGAGAAAAGAAGAGAAAGGAGAAAGGGGTAAAGAAGAGAAAAGAAGAGAAAAGAGAAAAGAAGAGAAAAGAAGAGAAATGAAGAGAAAAGAGAAAAGAAGAGAAAACAAGAGCAAAGAGAAAAGAGAAAAGACGAGAAAACAAGAGAAAAGAGAAAAATGAAAGGGCCAAAGAAGAGAAAAGAAGAGAAAAGAAAAGAATAGAAAAGAAGAGAAAAGAGAAATGAGAAAAGAAGAGAATTAGAAAAGGAAAGAAGAGAAATGAAGAGAAAAGAGAAAAGAAGAGAAATGAAGAGAAAAGAGAAAAGAGAAAAGAAGAGAAAAGAAGAGAAAAGGGAAAAGAAGACAAAACAAGAGAAAAGAGAAAACAAGAGAAAAGACAAAAGAAGAGAAATGAAGAGAAAAGAAGAGAAAAGAGCAATGAGAAAAGAAGAGAAAACAAGAGAAAAGAGAAAAGAAGAGAAAAGAAGAGGAAAGAGAAAAGAGAAAGGGGTAAAGCAGAGAAAACAAGAGAAAAGAGAAAAGAAGAGAAAACAAGAGAAAAGAGAAAAGAAGAGAAAAGAGAAAGGGGTAAAGCAGAGAAAACAAGAGAAAAGAGAAATGAAGAGAAAAGAAGAGAGAAGAGAAAGGAGAAAAGAAGGGAAAACAAGAGAAAAGAGAAAAGAAGAAAAAAGACAAGAAGAGTAAAGAGAAAAGAGAAAAGAAGAGAAAAGAAGAGAAATGAAGAGAAAAGTGATCCGAAGAGAAAAGAAGAGCAAACAAGAGAAATGAGAAAAGAAGAGCAAAGAAGAGAAAAGAAGAGAAATGAAGAGAAAAGAAGAGAAAGAGAAAGGAGAGAAAAGAAAAGAAGAGTAAAGAGAAAAGAGAAAAGAAGAGAAAGGAAGAGAAAAGAAGAGAAAGAGAAAGGAGAGAAAAGAAAAGAAGAGTAAAGAGAAAAGAGAAAAGAAGAGACAGGAAGAGAAATGACGAGAGAAGAGAAAATAGAAAGAAAACAAGCGAAAAGAGAAAAGAGAAGACATAGAAAAGAATAGAAAAGAGAAAAGAGAACAGAAGAGAAAAGCAGAGAGATGAAAAAAGAGAAAAGAGGAGAAAAGATGAAATTAGAAAAGCGAAAAGAGGAGAAAAGAGAAAAGAAGAGAAAAGAGAAAAGAGAAAGGGTTAAAGAAGAGAAAACAAGAGAAAAGAGAAAAGAAGAGAAAAGAAGTGAAAAGAGAAAGGGGTAAAGAAGAGAAAAGAAGCTAAAAGAGAAAAAAAACCTAAAAGAGAAAAAAGTGAAAAGAAGAGAAAAGAGAAAAGAGAAAGGGTCAAAGAAGAGAAAACAAGAGAAAAGAGAATAGAGAAAAGAAGAGAAAAGAAGAGAAAGTAGAAAGGGGTAAAGAAGAGAAAAGAAGAGAAAAGAGAAAAGAAGAGAAATGAAGAGAAAAGAGAAAAGAGAAAGGGTAAAGAAGAGAAAAGAAGTGAAAAGAGAAAAGAAGAGAAATGAAGAGAAAAGAAGAGAAAAGAGAAAAGAAGAGAAAAGAGAAATGAGAAAGGGTTAAAGAAGAGAAAACAAGGGAAAAGAGAAACGAGAAAAGAAGAGAAAAGAAGAGAAAGGAGAAAGGGGTAAAGAAGAGAAAAGAAGAGAAAAGAGAAAAGAAGGGAAATGAAGAGAAAAGAAGAGAAAAGAGAAAAGAGAAAGGGTAAAGAAGAGAAAAGAAGTGAAAAGAGAAAAGAAGAGAAATGAAGAGAAAAGAAGAGAAAAGAGAAAAAAGAAAGGGGTAAAGAAGAGAAAAAGAAAATAATAGAAAAGAATAGAAAAGTAGAGAAAAGAGAAAAGAGAAAGGGTTAAAGAAGAGAAAAGAAGTGAAATGAGAAAAATGAAAGGGGTAAAGAAGAGAAAAGAAGAGAAAAAGAAAAGAATAGAAAAGAAGAGAAAAGAGAAAAGAGAAATGAGAAAAGAAGAGAATTCGAAAAGGAAAGAAGAGAAATGAAGAGAAAAGAGATCCGAAGAGAAAAGAAGAGCAAACAAGAGAAATGAGAAAAGAAGAGCAAAGAAGAGAAAAGAAGAGAAATGAAGAGAAAAGAAGAGAAAGAGAAAGGAGAGAAAAGAAAAGAAGAGTAAAGAGAAAAGAGAAAAGACGAGAAAGGAAGAGAAAAGAAGAGAAAGAGAAAGGAGAGAAAAGGAAAGAAGAGTTTAGAGAAAAGAGAAAAGAAGAGACAGGAAGAGAAATGACGAGAAAAGAGAAAATAGAAAGAAAACAAGCGAAAAGAGAAAAGAAAAGACATAGAAAAGAATAGAAAAGAGAAAAGAGAACAGAAGAGAAAAGCAGCGAGATGAAAAAAGAGAAAAGATGAAATTAGAAAAGCGAAAAGAGGAGAAAAGAGAAAAGAAGAGAAAAGAAAAGAAGAGAAAAGACAAAAGAGAAAGAGTTCAAGAAGGGAAAACAAGAGAAAAGAGAAAAGAAGAGAAAAGAAGAGAAAAGAGAAAAGAGAAAGGGGTAAAGCAGAGAAAACAAGAGAAAAGAGAAATGAAGAGAAAAGAAGAGAGAAGAGAAAGGAGAAAAGAAGGGAAAACAAGAGAAAAGAGAAAACAAGAAAAAAGACAAGAAGAGTAAAGAGAAAAGAGAAAAGAAGAGAAAAGAAGAGAAAGAGAAAGGAGAGAAAAGAAAAGAGGAGTAAAGAGAAAAGAGAAAAGAAGAGAAAGGAAGAGAAAAGAAGAGAAAGAGAAAGGAGAGAAAAGAAAAGAAGAGTTTAGAGAAAAGAGAAAAGAAGAGACAGGAAGAGAAATGACGAGAGAAGAGAAAATAGAAAGAAAACAAGCGAAAAGAGAAAAGAGAAGACATAGAAAAGAATAGAAAAGAGAAAAGAGATCAGAAGAGAAAAGCAGAGAGATGAAAAAAGAGAAAAGAGGAGAAAAGATGAAATTAGAAAAGCGAAAAGAGGAGAAAAGAGAAAAGAAGAGAAAGAGAAAAGAGAAAGGGTTAAAGAAGGGAAAACAAGAGAAAAGAGAAAAGAAGAGAAAAGAAGTGAAAAGCGAAAGGGGTAAAGAAGAGAAAAGAAGCTAAAAGAGAAAAAAAAGCTAAAAGAGAAAAGAGAAAAAAGTGAAAAGAAGAGAAAAGAGAAAAGAGAAAGGGTTAAAGAAGAGAAAACAAGAGAAAAGAGAATAGAGAAAAGAAGAGAAAAGAAGAGAAAGGAGAAAGGGGTAAAGAAGAGAAAAGAAGAGAAAAGAGAAAAGAAGAGAAAAGAAGAGAAATGAAGAGAAAAGTGAAAAGAGAAAAGAAGAGAAAAGAAGAGAAAAGACAAAAGAAGAGAAATGAAGAGAAAAGAAGAGAAAAGAGAAATGAGAAAAGAAGAGAAAACAAGAGAAAAGAGAAAAGAAGAGAAAAGAGAAAAGAAGAGAAAACAAGAGAAAAGACAAAAGAAGAGAAATGAAGAGAAAAGAAGAGAAAAGAGAAATGAGAAAAGAAGAGAAAACAAGAGAAAAGAGAAAAGAAGAGAAAAGAGAAAAGAGAAAGGGGTAAAGCAGAAAAAACAAGAGAAAAGAGAAAAGAGAAATGAAGAGAAAAGAAGAGAGAAGAGAAAGGAGAAAAGAAGAGAAAACAAGAGAAAAGAGAAAAGAGAAAGGGTTAAAGAAGAGAAAACAAGAGAAAAGAGAAAAGAAGAGAAATGAAGAGAAAAGAAGAGAAAAGAGAAAAAAGAAAGGGGTAAAGAAGAGAAAAGAAGAGAAAAAGAAAAGAATAGAAAAGAAGAGAAAAGTAGAGAAAAGAGAAAAGAGAAAGGGTTAAAGAAAAGAAAGGAAGTGAAAAGAGAAAAAAGAAAGGGGTAAAGAAGAGAAAAGAAGAGAAAAAGAAAAGAATAGAAAAGAAGAGAAAAGTAGAGAAAAGAGAAAAGAGAAAGGGTTAAAGAAGAGAAAAGAAGTGAAAAGAGAAAAGAAGGCAAATGAAGAGAAAAGAAGAGAAAAGAGAAAAGAGAAAGGGTAAAGAAGAGAAAACAAGAGAAAAGAGAAATGAGAAAAGAAGAGAAAAGAAGAGAAAGGAGAAAGGGGTAAAGAAGAGAAAAGAAGAGAAAAGAGAAAAGAAGGGAAATGAAGAGAAAAGAAGAGAAAAGAGAAAAGAGAAAGGGTAAAGAAGAGAAAAGAAGTGAAAAGAGAAAAGAAGAGAAATGAAGAGAAAAGAAGAGAAAAGAGAAAAAAGAAAGGGGTAAAGAAGAGAAAAGAAGAGAAAAAGAAAAGAATAGAAAAGAAGAGAAAAGTAGAGAAAAGAGAAAAGAGAAAGGGTTAAAGAAGAGAAAAGAAGTGAAAAGAGAAAAATGAAAGGGGTAAAGAAGAGAAAAGAAGAGAAAAAGAAAAGAATAGAAAAGAAGAGAAAAGAGAAAAGAGAAATGAGAAAAGAATAGAATTCGAAAAGGAAAGAAGAGAAATGAAGAGAAAAGAGATCCGAAGAGAAAAGAAGAGCAAACAAGAGAAATGAGAAAAGAAGAGCAAAGAAGAGAAAAGAAGAGAAATGAAGAGAAAAGAAGAGAAAGAGAAAGGAGAGAAAAGAAGAGTAAAGAGAAAAGAGAAAAGAAGAGAAAGGAAGAGAAAAGAAGAGAAAGAGAAAGGAGAGAAAAGGAAAGAAGAGTTTAGAGAAAAGAGAAAAGAAGAGACAGGAAGAGAAATGACGAGAAAAGAGAAAATAGAAAGAAAACAAGCGAAAAGAGAAAAGAGAAGACATAGAAAAGAATAGAAAAGAGAAAAGAGAACAGAAGAGAAAAGCAGAGAGATGAAAAAAGAGAAAAGAAGAGAAAAGATGAAATTAGAAAAGCGAAAAGAGGAGAAAAGAGAAAAGAAGAGAAAAGAAAAGAAGAGAAAAGAGAAAAGAGAAAGGGTTCAAGAAGGGAAAACAAGAGAAAAGAGAAAAGAAGAGAAAAGAGAAAGGGGTAAAGAAGAGAAAAGAAGCTAAAAGAGAAAAAAAAGCTAAAAGAGAAAAGAGAAAAAAGTGAAAAGAAGAGAAAAGAGAAAAGAGAAAGGGTGAAAGAAGAGAAAACAAGAGAAAAGAGAAAAGAAGAGATGAGGAGAGAAAAGAAGAGAAAAGAAGAGAAAGGAGAAAGGGGTAAAGAAGAGAAAAGAAGAGAAATGAAGAGAAAAGACAAAAGAAGAGAAAACAAGAGCAAAGAGAAAAGAGAAAAGAAGAGAAAAGAAGTGAAAAGAGAAAGGGGTAAAGAAGAGAAAAGAAGCTAAAAGAGAAAAAAAAGCTAAAAGAGAAAAGAGAAAAAAGTGAAAATAAGAGAAAAGAGAAAAGAGAAAGGGTGAAAGAAGAGAAAACAAGAGAAAAGAGAAAAGAGAAAAGAAGAGAAAAGAAGAGAAAAGAAGAGAAAGGAGAAAGGGGGAAAGAAGAGAAAAGAAGAGAAAAGAGAAAAGAAGAGAAATGAAGAGAAAAGAGAAAAGAAAAGAAAACAAGAGCAAAGAGAAAAGAGAAAAGAAGAGAAAACAAGAGAAAAGAGAAAAATGAAAGGGCCAAAGAAGAGAAAAGAAGAGAAAAAGAAAAGAATAGAAAAGAAGAGAAAAGAGAAATGAGAAAAGAAGAGAATTAGAAAAAGAAAGAAGAGAAATGAAGAGAAAAGAGAAAAGAAGAGAAAAGAAGAGAAATGAAGAGAAAAGAGAAAAGAGAAAAGAAGAGAAAAGAAGAGAAAAGGGAAAAGAAGACAAAACAAGAGAAAAGAGAAAACAAGAGAAAACAAGAGAAAAGACAAAAGAAGAGAAATGAAGAGAAAAGAAGAGAAAAGAGAAATGAGAAAAGAAGAGAAAACAAGAGAAAAGAGAAAAGAAGAGAAAAGAGAAAGGGGTAAAGCAGAGAAAACAAGAGAAAAGAGAAAAGAAGAGAAAACAAGAGAAAAGAGAAAAGAAGAGAAAAGAGAAAAGAGATAGGGGTAAAGCAGAGAAAACAAGAGAAAAGAGAAATGAAGAGAAAAGAAGAGAGAAGAGAAAGGAGAAAAGAAGGGAAAACAAGAGAAAAGAGAAAAGAAGAAAAAAGACAAGAAGAGTAAAGAGAAAAGAGAAAAGAAGAGTAAAGAAGAGAAAGAGAAAGGAGAGAAAAGAAAAGAACATTAAAGAGAAAAGAGAAAAGAAGAGAAAGTACGAGAAAAGAAGAGAAAGAGAAAGGAGAGAAAAGAAAAGAGGAGTAAAGAGAAAAGAGAAAAGAAGAGAAAGGAAGAGAAATGAAAAGTGATCCGAAGAGAAAAGAAGAGCAAACAAGAGAAATGAGAAAAGAAGAGCAAAGAAGAGAAAAGAAGAGAAAGGAAGAGAAAAGAAGAGAAAGAGAAAGGAGAGAAAAGAAAAGAGGAGTAAAGAGAAAAGAGAAAAGAAGAGAAAGGAAGAGAAAAGAAGAGAAAGAGAAAGGAGAGAAAAGAAAAGAAGAGTTTAGAGAAAAGAGAAAAGAAGAGACAGGAAGAGAAATGACGAGAGAAGAGAAAAATGAAAGAAAACAATCGAAAAGAGAAAAGAGAAGACATAGAAAAAAATAGAAAAGAGAAAAGAGATCAGAAGAGAAAAGCAGAGAGATGAAAAAAGAGAAAAGAGGAGAAAAGATGAAATTAGAAAAGCGAAAAGAGGAGAAAAGAGAAAAGAAGAGAAAAGAGAAAAGAGAAAGGGTTAAAGAAGAGAAAACAAGATAAAAGAGAATAGAGAAAAGAAGAGAAAAGAAGAGAAAGGAGAAAGGGGTAAAGAAGAGAAAAGAAGAGAAAAGAGAAAAGAAGAGAAAAGAAGAGAAATGAAGAGAAAAGAGAAAAGAGAAAAGAAGAGAAAAGAAGAGAAAAGGGAAAAGAAGACAAAACAAGAGAAAAGAGTAAAGAAGAGAAAACAAGAGAAAAGACAAAAGAAGAGAAATGAAGAGAAAAGAAGAGAAAAGAGAAATGAGAAAAGAAGAGAAAACAAGAGAAAAGAGAAAAGAAGAGAAAAGAGAAAAGAGAAAGGGGTAAAGCAGAGAAAACAAGAGAAAAGAGAAAAGAAGAGAAAACAAGAGTAAAGAGAAAAGAAGAGGAAAGAAGAGAAAAGAGAAAAGAGAAAGGGGTAAAGCAGAGAAAACAAGAGAAAAG